>NC_036864.1:6135921-6270133 GCF_002910315.2 Salvelinus sp. IW2-2015
GAAATTTTGGCCAATTCATCCTGACAGAGCTGGTGTAACTGAGTCAGGTTTTATGCCTCCTTGCTCCCACATGCTTTTTCAGTTCTGCACACAAAATTCTATAGGATTGAGGTCAGGGCTTTGTGAGTCACTCCAGTACCTTGACTTTGTTGTCCTAAAGCCATTTTGCCACAACTTTGGAAGTATGCATGGGTCATTGTCCATTTGGAAGACCATTTGCGACCAAGCTTTAACTTCCTGACTGATGTCTTGAGTGTTGCTTCAAGTATGTGTGTGTTTAGCCTCAACATCTTTAGCTGACCAATACTGTAACAGAGGGCTTCAACAAATGCTTGACCATTTACATACCACCAACCTTTCGCTTGACCGCTTGTGGTTTTATCACACATGCAAACATATCCCTAGAAAACTATAACTGTCACAAGGCACTGTCTATCCAGCCTAGGTCTGTGGATAGATGACACGACAGTGCATTTGCATATAGGCCACTCAAACTTCTGGAGGAAGTGGACCCTCTCTGTTTGTTTTCGAGTTGCTAAGAATTCAGTGTTTTTACTGCTAGAGGAAGTTGCTCCTAACCATAGATCTAGGATGTCTGTCTTTCCCTACATTAKGATTTCGTAWTTTTTATATACTTATGYATTTTTCATCACTTTGCTGACAGGCAGAGATTATTAAACCTCTACTAAGAGTCCTTGGTTCCTCAGCCTGAAGACGAATGGAGGGTACTGATTTTAATATCAAAGCGTTTAAGACGCTTTTTCACTTTTTTTCAGAGAGACAATTTTGGTAACATGATTTGTGGTGCATATTTTTTACAACGGTTTAGAAATTGCATTCCAAGAAAATAACCTTTGCAATTCACTTCTCACACTCCTGTTTAGGGTTTAAAAAATATGTTAACTTTCCCCAAATTCCCCGGATTCCCAGAATCAGGAGGGAATAATCAGAAAATCCTAAAACTTCCAACCAGGATTTCTGGGAAACCGGGATTAAAAACTATAATTGAATACGTACAAAGGGATCTGTTAGCAGAAAAAGTATTTTGTTAACAAAAGTTAAACAAATAACTTTGCTTTGCATAATTTTTTTGATGTTGCAGTTTTACAGCTAACTTCCTGTATTTCCACACATTTGGCAATGACTTGTGTCTTATGCCTTGTTAATATGATATCTGAGTTAGAGTGACARAAATMAATGGGGGCCCCCAGGAAGTCAGGGCAGCTGGGCACATGCCCTGCGTGCCCGGTTGGTCATTTGGCTGTGATTAGTACAAGTTTAGATAGCTAGCTAGACTAATTTACCAATCTAAAAATGTTTAACTGACATGGGCTAACTGAGTGATGGTGAATGAGTGGCATACTGTATAACAAGAGCAAACTGCTGATGCACATCACCCAGTTTAAGATTGCACCTTTGATGTATATTTACTATTCTAACTCAACAACATTAACGTCGAGAAGCCGCTAACTGAGTTCCAGAAATCTTCTCTTAAATGTATTTGTTTAATTCAATAAATTACGGTGTCCTTATCTATACTGCACAAAATATGAACACAACATGTAAAGTGTTGGTCCCATGTTTTATGAGCTGAATAAAAGATCCCAGAATTTCCATCGCACAACAAGAGTATTTCTCTCAAATGTTGCGCACATATTTGTTTCCCTCTCTGTTAGTGACCATTTCTCCTTTGCCAAGATATCAATAACACTGACAGGTGTGACATATCAAGAACGCTGATTAAACACATGATCAATTACACAGCTGCACCTTGTGCTAGAGACAATAAAAGGGCACTTTAAAATGTGCAGTTTTGTCACACACACAACATGACACAGATATCTCTCAAGTTTTGAGGGATCGTGCTTATTGGCATGCTGACTGCAGGATTGTCCCCAGAGCTTGTGCCAGATAGATTGAATGTTAATTTCTCTACCATAAGCTTGCCTCCACATCGGTGTTTGCAGAAATTGGCACAGCGTCACTGGCCCTTCACAACCACAGACGAGTGGTTAACCACGCCAGCTCCAGACTCCACATCTCGCTTACCTGTGGTATTGTCTGAGACCAGCCACCCGGACAGCTGATGAAACTGAAGAGTATTTCTGTACGTATATATAAATATAGCCCTTTTGTCGGGGAAAGTTAATTCTGATTGGCTGCGCCAGCTCCCCAGTGGGTGGGCCTGGCTCCCAAGTGGGTGGGCCTATGCCCTCCCAGGCCCACCCATGSCTGMGCCCCTGCCCAGKCATGTGAAATCCATTGATTGGAGTCTAATGAATTGTTTTCAACTGACTGATTTCCTTCTATGAACTGTAACACAGTAAAATCATTGAAATTGTTGCATGTTGCGTTGATATTTTTTGTTCAGTATAGTTATGCCCCTGACAGCTTTGTCTTGTGCTTCAATCCAWCAAATCCCAAAAATAAGAACAACAAACTAGTCACTAAAAATGATGTAAACCTAGCACAGAGCAATTTCAAMATTGCTATAGATTTTAAATCTATACACTTTAAAGATTACCACCAGTAATTCCTGCTTCAAGGCTTACTCTTTTCCCCAGGAGAGAGTAGAGATTTACATTCAAACTGGATTTGTCTTTTATTATCTTCCTTACTGCTCTGCTCTTCTCCTCTGCTAATCGTTTCCTTACGATAGAGGGCTTGTTTATGCATTGGTGGAGCAGAAAATTCTCMATTTCCTGTTTTCTCTCCTGTACTGCAGTGTAAATTACACAGACAGGCCTGTTSACACCAACAGTATGGTTAACATYGTAATGTGCAAGACWGTCCTCCATGGATTGCTGAAATACCTGTATCTCTTGRTCCRTGATGTATATCTCTGTGTGCGCACTAGGGGCTTGTTAGAA
The DNA here is from genome assembly GCF_002910315.2 of Salvelinus sp. IW2-2015. NCBI lineage: Eukaryota > Metazoa > Chordata > Actinopteri > Salmoniformes > Salmonidae > Salvelinus > Salvelinus sp. IW2-2015. Next base: position 6,138,792 of record NC_036864.1, read on the forward strand.
AGGGAATGGAGTTATTTTAGACTACTTTAGACTATTGAGACATTACCCATGCTCATAATGATKTTGACCTCTGACCTCTAAAGTGTTACAGCTGGTAACAGGTCATTTCCTGCCCCACGTCCTCTATGTGCTGGCTTAGTTGCATTCTAGACTTCTGCTCCTTTCCTTAGTGAGATGGATTAAGTTGTYCAAACTCCCTAGTCCCTAGACACTGATTTTAGGTCAGTTTAGTAGCCCCTCCCCTATTGGGTAAGCCAATCTGATCCTAGATCTGTGTATATATATGAGCAACCCCGACTACCGAAAGTGAGATAGGAGACTTCCAACCCACTCAGTCAGTGACGTCCATCTCCTCTCTCAGCCCAGACATTTCAATCCCTCTGTGATCTAATCTGCACAGCTGCAGGGAACCCAAGGAAAACCTTTTATTCTCACTAGCTGGTCTAAATAGARAAAAAAACWGCATTTCCTCCAGGCAGCGTTGCGGTGYGGACCTCTCTTGCGTCAACAGGAGATAAGCCAGGGCTGCTAACCATTTAGGAATCCAGGGATAAAAGGCTGGTTATCAGCAGCTGATTGGGCCTGCTCGCCCCACCCTCCCTCCCTGTCTGTGTCCCTGCTCAGAGACCACTACGTACAGGTCAGGTGAGAGAGAGTCTGGAGTCTGGGAATGTGACGGTGTGTGTGTGTGTGTCTATATGTTTGTAGACACATACAAACATCCCTGTCCATGTTTCTTTGTGACACACACACATTAACTCATCAGAGAGGTGATAGAAAGTGAGAACAAGTTGGATCCTAGTGGACCCCATCCAATATCTCCTCCACATCAATTTTCTGGTCACTCTCTTTATAGAGCAGATTTTCACCTGACCTTCATCACGACTATAGGGATCATTGAGCCATTGAGGTGTTCCTACCGCCTGCAAACACGCAGAGGAAAGAAGCAGAATGCCATCCAGGATCTCTATACCAGGCGGTGTCAGAATAAGACCCTAAAATTGTTCAAAGACTCCAGCCACCCAAGTCATAGACTGTTCTCTCTGCTACCGCACAGCAAGCGGTACCAGTGCACCAAGTCTGGAACCAACAGGGCCCTGAACAGCTTCTACCCCCAAGCCACAAGATTGCTAAATAGCTAATCAAATGGCTACCCGGACTATCTGCATTGACCCTTTTTGCACTAACTTTTTTTGACTCATCACATACGCTGCTGCTACTGTTTACTATCTGTCACTTTATTCCTAGTTATATGTACAGTACCAGTCAGTACCAGTATATATATACAGTACCAGTCAAAAGTTTGAACACACCTACTCATTCCAGGGTTTTTCTTTATTTTTACTATTTTCTTCATTGTATATTATAACTTCCCGTAACCAGACAGTCTTTTATTAACCCACTTATGACTCGCCACTAACGTACTTGGTTACGGAATCACATAGTAACCAAAAAAGTGTTTTGGACTGGGGTATAAACAAATCATAATATGTTTATATTGAAGATTCTTCAAAGTTAGCACCCTTTGCCTTCATGACAGCCTTGCACACTTCTTGGCATTCCTCTCAACCAGCTTCATGAGCAATGCTTTTTCCAAAGCCAGAGAAGTGAGAAGGAGGTCGTCCCCACATATACTAGAGCACTTGCTGGGCTGTGGCTCGTCCACCACTATCCAGCAGCATTAACCACCCTCTGGCATATACACTTGATGGCTTGGCATCTGAAGTAAATGCCAGGAGTTTTCAGCGTCCTGGTCAGTCTCCTGGAATGTTTCTCTGGGGACCAGATGCTCTGTCTGGCCATGAAGTGGTTTGAGTCAGGGCTCACACTGAGCAGCGACACTCTTTCCTCTGTCTAAATATACGTACAATTCAACTTACAATTTCCCTCGCCCACTACCTGCCGCAGGCAGTGATTGGGGTGACATTGGCCCTGTGTAGAGAGAGGTGCCGTCTTTCGGATGCCGCTTGAGACTCAGTAGGGAACGGGTAGTACCCAGATGTTAAGTAACGAGGGTCATCTGAGCTCCCACTTCTTGCCATGCACTCTCCAGAGGTCATTAAAGATCCCATGGCACTTATGTCAAGACCGTAGGGGTGGTTAACCCGGTGATCCTGGGCTAACTCTCCCAATCTGGCCTCAAACCAACCTCCCAACTCGTGGTCAACCTAATGAATCCCCAAGTTTCACAATATGGCTTACATTCATCCCCCATGCATCGTCCGCATGAGTACTATTCCCCAGGTCGTTTGCTATGCTGCCATAATGAGAAGTGTTCTCAGTCAACTTACTCTGAGTAAAATAACAGTAAATAAATAAAAAAACTTCTGTGCGTCCAACTCATCCCAAACCATCTCAATTGGGTTGAGGTTGGGTGATTGTGGAGCCAGGTCATCTGATGCAGCACTCCATCACTCTCCTTCCTGGTCAAATAGCCCCCTACACAGTCTGGATGTGTTTTTGGGTCATTGTCCTGTTGAAAAACAACATTATAGTCCACTAAGTGCAAACCAGATGGGATGGCGTATTGCTGCACAATAAAATAAAATTTGATGGGTCACATACATAACGTTAGCGGATGTTAATGCGAGTGTAGTGAAATGCTTGTGCTTCTAGTTCCGACATTGCAATAATATCTAACAAGTAATCTAACAATTCCACAACAACTACCTAATACATACAATCTAAGTAAAGGGATGGAATAAGAATATGACATATACATTTAGGTGAACAATGAACGAGAGGCAAAGGCAAGATACATAGATGGTATAGAATACAGTATATACATATGAGATGATGAGTAATGTAAGAATGCTGTGGTAGTCATGCTGTTAAGTGTGCCTTTAAAAAAAAAAAATCACTGACAGTGTCACACAAAAACACCCTCATACCATCATACCTCTCCTCCATGCTTCCGATGGAACTACACATGCGGTATATCATCCGTTCACCTCTCTACGTCTTCACAAAGACACAGGGGTGGACCAAAAATCTCCAAAATTTGGACTTCAGACCAAAGGACAGATTTCCACCGGTCTAATGTTCATTGCTCGTATTTCTTGGCCCAAGCAAGTCACTTCTTCTTATTGGTGTCCTTTTGTTGTGGTTTCTTTGCAGCAATTYGACCACGAAGGCCTGATTCAYGTAGTCTCCTCTGAACAGTTGATGTTGAGATGTGTCTGTTACTTGAACTCTGTGAAGCATTTATTTGGGCTGCAATTTCTGAGGCTGGTAACTCTAATAAACTTATCCTCTGCAGCAGAGGTAACTTTGTGTCTTCCATTCCTATCCTTATGAGAGCCAGTTTCATGATATAGCTTGATGGTTTTTGTGACTACACTTGAAGAAACTTTCAAAGTTCTTGACTGACCTGCATGTCTTAAAGTAATGCTGGACTGTCATTTCTCTTGCTAATTTGAGCTGTTCTTGCCATAATATGGACTTGGTCTTTTACCAAATAAGGCTATATTCTGTATACCACCCCTACCTTGTCACAACACAACYGATTRGCTCAAACTCATTAAGAATGAAGAAATTTCACAAATKAACTTTTAACAAGGCACACCTGTTAATTTTAATGCATTCCAAAGAATGGCTACTTTGAAGAATCTAAAATCTAAAATATATTTTCATTTGCTTAACACTTTTTTTKGGTTACTACGTGATTCCATGTGTTATTTCATAGTTTTGATGTCTTCACTATTATTCTACAATGTAGAAAATAGTAGAAAATAAAGTAAAACCCTGGAATGAGTAGGTGTCCAAAACTTTTGACTGGTACTGTACTTATCTACCTCAATTACCTCGTACCCCTTCACATCGACTCAGTACCGGTACCCCTTGTATATAGCCAAGTTCTCGTTACTCATTGTGTATTTATTATTATGTGTTTGACTTTTCCATTATTTCTCTATTTTCTTTCTCTCTGCATTGTTGGGAGGGGCCAGTAAGCATTTCACTGTTAGTCCACACCTGTTGTTTACGAAGCATGTGATTAATAAACTTTTATTTGATATGTCACTTAGGCTTGCCATTTAAACTGGGTAAATATTGAAGAGTTGTGTTTGTTATTTTTGTGAATTTTAAAATCAGACCTGAGCTGCTCTTGTATCCTTTACCAAATGCCAGTGAATTGTGACTCAATTAATTAATATGACATAATCAAATAAATCCAATTTTATTGGTCACACACATGGTTAGCAGATGTTAATGCGAGTGTAGCGAAATGATTGTGTTTCTAATTCCGACCATGCAGTAATATCTAACAAGTAATCTAACAATTTCACAAGAACTWCCTTATACACACAAGTGTAAAGGAATGAATAAGAATATGTACATATAAATATATGGCCATGCGGCATAGGCAAGATGCAGTAGATGGTATAGAGTACAGTATATACATATGACATGAGTAATGTAGGGTAAGTAAACATTATATAAAGTGGCATTGTATTAAGTGACTAGTGATACATTTTTTTACATCCAATTTTTTATTATTAAAGTGGCTAGAGATTATAGTCAGCRTGTTGGCAGCATCCACTCAATGTTAGTGGTGGCTGTTTAACAGTCTGACGGCCTTGAGATAGAAGCTGTTTTTCAGTCTCTCGGTCTGAGAACGCAGCCTTGTAGGGCCCCAGTGTTGAGGATCAGCGGGGTGGAGATGTTGTTTCCTACCCTCACCACCTGGGGGCAGCCCGTCAGAATGTCCAGGACCCAGTTGCACAGGGCGGGGTTGAGACCCAGGGTCTCAAGCTTAATGACGAGTTTGGAGGGTACTATGGTTTTAAATGCTGAGCTGTAATCGATGAACAGCATTCTTACATAGGTATTCCTCTTGTCCAGATGGATTAGGGCAGTGTGCTGTGTGATTGCGTTGTCTGTGGACCTATTGGGGCGGTAAGCAAATTGGAGTGGGTCTAGGGTGTCCGGTAGGGTGGAGGTGATATGATCCTTGACTAGTCTCTCAAAGCACTTCATGATGACGGAGTGCTACGGGGTGATAGTCATTTAGTTCAGTTACCTAAGCTTTCTTGGGAACAGGAACAATGGYGGCCCTCTTGAAGCATGTGGGAACAGCAGACTGGGATAGGGATTAATTGAATATGTCCGTAAGGACACCAGCCAGCTGGTCTGCGCATGCTCTGAGGATGAGGCTAGGGATGCCGTCTGGGCCAGCAGCCTTGCGAGGGTTAACACGTTTAAATGTTTTACTCATGTTGGCTGCGGTGAAGGAGAGCCCGCAGGTTTTGGWATCGGGCCGTGTCAGTGGCACTGTATTGTCCTCAAAGCGAGCAAAGAAGTTGTTTAGTTTGTCTGGGAGCAAGACGTCGGTGTTCGCGACGGGGCTGGTTTTCTTTTTGTAATCTGTGATTGACTGTAGACCCTGCCACATACTTCTCGTGTCTGAGCCGTTAAATTGCGACTCCACTTTGTCTCTATACTGACGCTTAGCTTGTTTGATTGCCTTGCGGAGGGAATAGCTACACTTTTCAGTGATGTTTCCGGTCGCCTTGCCATGATTAAAAGCAGTGATTCGCGCTTTCAGTTTTGGGTGAATGCTGCCATCAATCCACGGTTTCTGGTTGGGGAAGGTTTTAATAGTCACCGTGGGTACAGCATCACCGATGCACTTGCTAATAAACTCACTCACCTAATCAGCGTATACGTCAATGTTGTTGTCTGAGGCTATCCGGATAATATCCCAGTCCACATGATCGAAGCAATCTTGAAGCGTGGCATCATTGGTTGGACCAGCGTTGAACAGACCTGAGCACGGGCGTTTCCTGTTTTAGTTTCTGTCTATAGGCTGGGAGCAACAAAGTGGAGTCGTGGTCAGATTTGCCCAAAAGGAGGACGACGGAGGGCATTGTATGTGTCGCGGAAGTTAGCAATGATCCAGAATACTGCCAGCCTGGGTCGCGCATTCTATATGCTGATAAAATGTAGGGAGCCTTGTTTTCAGATTAGCTTTGTTAAAATCCCCAGCTACAATAAATGCAGCCTCAGGATATGTGGTTTCCAGTTTATATAGAGTCCAATGAAGTTCTTTCAGGACCGTCGAGGTGTCTGCTTGGGGGGGGGAGGATATACACGGCTGTGATTATAATCAAAGAAAATTATCTTGGTAGATAATGCGGTCGGCATTTTATTGTAAGGAATTCTAGGTCAGGTGAACAAAAGGACTTGACTTCCTGTATGTTGTTATGATCACACCACGACTCGTTAATCATAAGGCATACACTCCCGCCCTTCTTCTTACCAGAGAGATGTTTGTTTCTGTCGGCGCGATGCGTGAAGAAACTGGGTGGCTGTACTGACTCTGTACTGAAACAGAGAATGTTACAATCTCTGATGTCTCTCTGGAAGGCAACCCTTGCTCGAATTTTATCTACCTTGTGGTCAAGAGACTGACATTGGGGAGTAGTATACTCGGCAGCGGTGAGTGATGTGCCTGTCTATGGAGCCTGACCAGAAGACCGCTCCGTCTGCCCCTCCTGCAGCGCCGTTGTTTTGGGTCGCCTACTGGGATCCGATCCATTGTCCTGGGTGGTGGTCCAAACAGAGGATCCGCTTCGGGAAAGTCGTATTCCTGGTCGTAATGTTAACTTCTCTAGGGTAGGGAGCAGCATTTTCACATTTGGATGAGAAGCATACCCAAATTCAACTGCCAGTTACTCATCCCCAGGAGATAAGATATGCATATTATTAGTATATTTGGATAGAAAACACTCTGAAGTTTCTAAAACTGTTTGAATCATGTCTGTGAGTATAACAGAACTTATGTAGCAGGAAACACCATTCAGATTTCTTCTTTTTTTTTAGGTCACTGTCTTTTCAATAAATTTTCATTGGGAAACCAGATTTCTAAGCGAATTGCTTGCAGTTCCTACGGCTTCCACTAGATGTCAACAGTCCTGAGAAATAGGTTGAGGTTATTCCTTTGTGTAATGAAGAAATACGGCCATCTTGAAGTCGAGTCACTCCAGGTGTCCTGGACATGCGCTTCAATCAAACAGAAGGCATGCTACATTCGTTTTTAATCCTTGTATTGAACACATATCATCCCGTCTTCAATTTTATTGATTATTAACGTTAAAAAATACCTAAAGTTGTATTACAAAAGTAGTTTGAAATTTTTTGGCAAAGTTTACAGGTAACCTTTGAGATATTTTGTCGTCACGTTTGAGCAAGTTGGAACCGGTGTTTTTCTGGATCAAACGCGCCAAATAAATGGACATTTTGGAAATATATCGACGGAATTAATCGAACAAAAGGACCATTTGTTATGTTTATGGGACATATTGGAGTGCCAACAACAGAAGCTCGTCAAAGGTAAGGCATGAATTATATTTTTATTTCTGCGTTTTGTGTCGCGCCTGCAGGGTTGAAATGTTTTCTCTCTTTTGTTTACTATGGTGCTATGCTCAGATAATAGCATCGTATGCTTTCGCTGAAAATCCTGTTTGAATTCTGACATGTTGGCTGGATTCACAACCAGTGTAGCTTTAATTTGGTATCTTTCATGTGTTATTTAATGAAAGTTTGATTTTATAGTAATATTCATAGTAATTCATTTTAATTTGGCGCTCTGCATTTTCTCAGGCTTTTTGCCAAGTGATACAGTAGCGTCTTGCCTAAACTCAGATTTTTGGATATAAATATGAACTTTACCGAACAAAAATACATGTATTTGTTTAATATGAAGTCCTATGAGTGTCATCTGATGAAGTTTATCAAAGGTTAGTGATTCATTTTATCTCTATTTCTGCTTTTTGTTACTGCTCTCTTTAGCTGGAAAAATGGCTGTCTTTTTCTGTGACTTGGCTCATACCTAACATAATTGTTTGGTGTGCTTTCGTCGTAAAACATTTTTGAAATCGGACACTTTGGCTGGATTTACAACAAGTGTAGCTTTAAAATGGTGTAAAATACTTGTATGTTTGAGGAACTTAAATTATGGGATTTCTGTTGTTTTGAATTTGGCGCCCTGCAGTTTCACTGGCTGTTGACGAGGTGGGATGCTACCGTCCCACATACCCTAGAGAGGTTAAGTTGACGTTGCTCTTATATCCAATAGTTCTTCCTTCTATGTAATAAGACTTAAGATTTCCTGGGATAACAGTGTAATAAATAATGCATAAAAAAACAAAATACTGCATAGTTTCCCAAGAACGCGAAGCGAGGCGACTATCTCTGTCGGCGCCATGACCCAAGACATATTGTCAGTGGAAGAGATAACTATGCACAAGCCAAGACGTCTGATTTTTATTATGGTGGACATTGGACAATAATGGCAGAAGTTGCACATGGGATGGAGGGTGGACACCTGTGAGTGAGTCTGCACTGAGTCAACCTGAAACTGAGAGTCAACTGCATGTTTTCAATTATTTCATATGATGAACTGGAACATTTCAGATCTGGATAGAACAAACTTGCTATTAAAACTAAACATTAGAAACCTGAGCTAGAAAACGGTCTATTCAAATCGCCGGTGTGTGTTCATAACCCCAAATGATCTGATTTTCATCACTCTGTGTTTCCAGCCAGAGGCCATTGCCAAGGGAGTGACGACCCAATCAGTTTTCCCATCAACCCATGAAATAAAGTCCCTAATAAGGGCAGTAGCCATCCATGCAGCAAGCATGCCGACTGATGAATAAAACACACACACATACGTGCACATACATAACACACTCATGCACACGCACAAACGACCTCAATATCCATCCATGCCTTTCGTCTATATGTAAATCAATACATTTGCATAACTGGCCAAAACAAAAACCCTTGAACATGGTTAGATTGGGGCCAACTGGTAGTATTATTGTTGTGGATTAGGAGATAGGGGAGGTAGTAGGAAATGAGGGTAGAGCCCGGCTTAAAGACTGATCAGCATTTACACATACAGTATATGCTCATGCGCACACACACACACACACACTAAACCAGACTGTACTTGAGAAGGGGGAGGGTGATATCAAGACTCATCAGCATTGTGTGTTTGACTAAGAGCCCTTATAGTCATCCTGCCATAGAGCCGCAGCAGCATTCAACTCTCTGGTTGCTTTGAACATTATGCTAATTGAAATACCTGATTGATATTCAGGATTATTTGTTGTTTATCCCACAACAGCAAGACTAGATGACATGCTCTACAGTCAGGAGAACCATTGTTTTGCTAAACCCTCTTACCTTGCCACAAAGAAAAGATGTGGCCTGCACTTTTATTCAATAGATTTACTAAATGTATTCACCTATATTCTTCTTCTTAGACATTTCCCACTGGGCACGCACTGATGTAATCAACATTGTTTCCACGTTCTTATCAAAAAGCATTCTAGAGACTTACATTATAGAATAGGATGTAGCAATCACAGGAACATACTCTTGGAGTTATATATATATATATATATATATATATATATATATATAAACATCTGTTTTATGCCCAAAAGGCTAAATGCTAAGCTTACTGACACAGAATGAGATGGAATGTCGGCTGTTGGATTTGTTGTGTTTGAAAACCTTATCCCAGAATACTTTGGGACAGAGAAAGCAGAGGTCAAAAGGACATGTAAGGATATGTATCTATTGTTATGTTCTTGATCTTTAGCTAAGAGGATTCATGGAGATTATCGCTCTCTCTAATGGCAGTTTAGGTTTAGACTATCAACATCATGAGTTCAGAGGGCACWAGATAGATTTGTATTGCTCTTGAAGTTAGCACTTCTGTGGAGGGATTACATCAAGTTCAGATCCAAGTTACATAACAAAACAGCATATGACAAAAAGGCAACACAGCAAAATATCCTGACATCAGATATATGGGACTTTCATCCATGCAATATCAAATAGAATATGATAAGGAATAACAATATTTGATTGAATGAAGAAGAGATTGTCGTTTCAATGCTCAGTATGCCATTTCTGTAAGGATCGACGCTGGAGTAGAGAAGCAGGTACGGGGAGTCAAACATTTAATCAGGAACAGACATGAAATAAGAACAGCGTCAGCACACGGGCATACAAGGACATATAACAATAACAATCAATRCTGAAGCGGGGAACAGAGCGGGGGAACAGACAGATATAGGGGAGGTAATGACATAGGTGATCGAGTCCAGGTGAGTCCAATAATCGCTGATGCACGTGAYGTGGGGAAGGCAGGTGTGCGTAATGATGGTGGCAGGAGTGTGTAATGCTGGGGAGCCTGACACCCTCGAGTGCCAGGGGGGAAGAGCGGGAGCTGGCGTGACARTTTCATCCTTTAGGAAAGTATAAACTTGTGTTGTTTTTTACTTTGTGAATATAAGAGTGAATACCTGAGCAATCATAACGTCCTGGTGTGGGAATCACAGCAAACAGCCAAGATAGATGTGCTGTATGTTGTATAAATAAGTAGCAAATTGTAGTTATAAAGGAGCTTCAGTCCAGGACGATTGTCTCAATGTGTCTTGAGAAAGTTTGGAAGAAAACTTTGATCTGGTCCCATTTCCGCTGAACAGAGGACATGTTCAACGTTTCCGTTCCTTTCCCATCAACAGCCAGCCAGGGTGTTTTTTTCCACAGTCAGTCCCAGACCCAGCCAGGATCAGTAAGAGAAGGTCCAGAAATGTCAGCGTTGTCTAGCTCTGGTGATGTCATTATCAGTTGACATGAAGATTGACGGTTTGGGACAGATAGAAACACTACAGACATTCCCTCAGGCCGTTAATGGTCTAGTCCACAGGGAGACGTCTGGGAATGGGACTGGGACAGATAGAAACACCTACAGGACATTCCCTCAGGCCGTTATGGTCTAGTCCACAGGGAGACGTCTGGGAATGGGACTGGGACAGATAGAAACACTACAGACATTCCCTCAGGCCGTTAATGGTCTAGTCCACAGGGAGACGTCTGGGACAGATATTTAAGCTGCAGACACAGATCTGGCTGCTAACGGTCCTGATACAAACAGACAAACACACTCACTTTACATTGTGGCTCAGTTGGTAGAGCATGGTGCTTGCAATGCCAGGATTGTGGGTTTGATTCCCATGGGGGATCAGTACGAAAATGTAGGCACGGACTACTGTAAGTTGCTCTGGATAAGAGTGTCTGCTAAATGACTAAAGTGTAAAACCATTCAAGTGGAGTTCTATTGTCAATTCAGGAAATTCATTGAAAATTCAATAACTAAAGAGTGTTGAATTCCATTTATTGAATTGGAATTTCAACATGTCCCTGAGCCTAAACAGACAGACATTCTATGAAGTCAAAAACATCCCATATCATCTCAGCTGAGGTGACACATACCATAAGATGCTCTTCCATGCCGTCCCTAGGAGGGGTGCGTCACTTGAGTGGGTTGAGTCACTGACATGATCTTCCTGTCTGGGTTGACGCCCCCCCCTTGGGTTGTGCCATGGCGGAGATCTTTGTGGGCTATACTTGGCCTTGTCTCAGGATGGTAAGTTGGTGGTTGAAAATATCCCTCTAGTGGTGTGGGGGCTGTGCTTTGGCAAAGTGGGTGGGGTTATATATCCTGCCTGTTTGGCCATGTTCAGGGGTATCATCGGATACTGCATCCAGTATTTATGCTGCAGTAGTTTATGTGTCGGGGGGCTAGGGTCAGTCTGTTATATCTGGAGTACTTCTCCTGTCTTATCCGGTGTCCTGTGTGAATTTAAGTATGCTCTCTCTAATTCTCTCTTTCTTTCTCTCGGAGGACCTGAGCCCTAGGACCATGCCTCAGGACTACCTAGCATGATGACTCCTTGCTGTCCCCAGTCCACCTGGCCGTGCTGCTGCTCCAGTTTCAACTGTTCTGCCTGCGGCTATGGAACCCTGACCTGTTCACCGGACGTGCTACCTGTCCCAGACCTGCTGTTTTCAACTCTCTAGAGACAGCAGGAGCGGTAGAGATACTCTCAATGATCGGCTATGAAAAGCCAACTGACATTTACTCCTGATTATTATTTGACCATGCTGGTCATTTATGAACATTTGAACATCTTGGCCATGTTCTGTTATAATCTCCACCCGGCACAGCCAGAAGAGGACTGGCCACCCCTCATAGCCTGGTTTCTCTCTAGATTTCTTCCTAGGTTTTGGCCTTTCTAGGGAGTTTTTCCTAGAAGCCACCATGCTTCTACACCTGCATTGCTTGCTGTTTGTGGTTTTAGGCTGGGTTTCTGTACAGCACTGAGATATCAGCTGATGTAAGAAGGGCTATATAAATACATTTGATTTGAATTTGATTTGATAAGGGTCTGGAGGGACATGTGTCATGCAATGTTTTGACCAAGCATCTTAATGGCTTCTCATGACAATAACCAAACATGGACACCTCACACATCCTGTAATTGGCAGTACTTATTGGCAGTTTGATTTCTGGGGTGTGGATATAGCCTATATTTCACAATTTTAGGCAGATTCAGTTTCCCATGGAGCTGGCAGATCACCAATTTATTAGGTTATGTCCTCATTAATCAATGTTTGAGCTAATGAGAAGTGATCACAGTTGTGATTGGCTGACCCTAGAGCTGGCCAATTTAAACAGCTATTTCATGTCGATGTGACTAGAGTCAAAACACCTCAAAAACAGGGCCCATATTTAGGAGTGCTGATCTAGGATTGTTTTTTCATTTTAAATCGTAATTAATAAGATGATTTGGAGCCGGGTGATCTGATCCTAGAACTATTGTGTTCCTTAGCACTTGATTWTTTTTTTTGTGCAACCTGGTCTCACAGCATTTCAAATTATTCTGTACGTAAATCCAAGATGCCCTTAGTATGACATGGTATGTATTCATTTGTGGATGTCCATGACCCATTTCGTATGATATGTTACGAACTACAATCCGTATTATGTTTCGAATTTGCTAAATGTAGTATATTTCACGATTTGCAAAACATATGATATGTTAAGAATTCTAGCTAGGTGGCTAAAGTTAGCTAACTGGCTAAAGTTAGCTAGGCTAGGGGTTAAGGTGAAATTTTGGAGTTAGGTTAAAATGTTAAGATTAGGGGAAGGGTTAACTAAAAGGGTTCATGTTAGGGTTAGGGGAATGGTTAGCTAACTAGTTGTAAAGTAGACAAAAAGTAGTAAGTAGTTGAAAAGTTGCTAATTAACAAAAATGCTATAGATGTCCATGATGAGATTAGAACTCACAACCTTTGGGTTGCTAGACATTCCCATTATGCACACACCCATCCACCCTGACCAACTACACACTTTTGTTTTGCCTTAAGTAACCATCTGCCTTATGCAACCCTACCAAACGCAATGTATCATATTCGTTAGTGTTCCAGATTGACGTTTACTATGTTATGGCAAGTATATGAAACCAGGCTGTTTTGTGACACATATACAACACACTCTAAATCACAATTTTTACCTGCATTTCCCAAAAGCAATAGCCTCATTTACTACCTAGAGATCTTCAAATGGGGTGTTTGAAATGGCATCCTATAACCTACAGATGTAAGATCTTAATTTGAGACAGTTTTCTAAAGCAGGAAAATAGTCCTGCAGCAAAAAGAAATGTGAATTATTATTTGGATATGATTAATTATAATTAAATGTACAAGTTTGTAGGGGTTGAAACTCCTACTCTGGCCAAAAGTAATGCACTGTATAGTCCAGCACTGTGAGAAAGTCTCTGGTCTGGATAGCAGTAGTAATGAGTTGATAAAGTTTATAACAGCCCCCAGGACATTTACAGGCTCTTATGAAGCCGTAAAGACTTCATACCTAGCAGACAGCCTGTCCACCCAGGGTACTCATTAACCTCTAGACATACACAACACTCTACAGGGCTGGGATTGGCTCTGAAGCAAAGAGTTTGATTAGGTTAATGAACTGGCAAAACTCAGAGTCCTTGTATGAATCAGCTCAGAGAGGAGTTTGTACCTGCAGGAAGGGACTGTACCTGGAGGCCTATACAACACCTTTACTGAGCAGAGAGTGAGCGTGAGAGAGAGGGGGAGAGGGAGACAAGAAAGAGAGGAAGAGAGAGACAAAAGGAGAAAGAGAGAGAGGGAGAGAGAGGAAGAAAGAGGGAGACAACAAGAGAGAGTGAGGAAGAGTATGAGCGAGAGAGTGAGCGAGAGAGAGAGAGAGAAAGTGAGCGAGAGAGAGCGCGAGAGAGAGCGCGAGAGAGAGAGAGAAAGTGAGCGAGAGAGAGCGCGAGAGAGAGCGCGAGAGAGAGCGCGAGAGAGAGCGCGAGAGAGCGAGCGAGAGAGAGCGAGAGGGAGAGAGATAAGAGACTAGAGGGAGAGAGAGAGACAAGAGAAGGAGAGAGAGAGAGAGAGAGAGAGGGGGGTGAGAGATAGAGAAAGAGGGAGACAACAAAAGAATGAGAGAGAAAGAGAGAGAGAGAGAGAAAAAGCAAGAGAGAGAGCGAGAGAGAGAGAGCGAGAGAGAGCGAGCGAGAGAGAGAGCGTGCGCGAGAGCGAGCGCGAGAGCGAGGAAGAGAGAAAGAGGGAGACAACAAGAGAGAGTGAGGAAGAGAGTGGGCGAGAGAGAGAGCAAGAGATAGAGAGTGAGAGAGCGAGAGTGAGAAAAATCAAACGAGTCAATATAACTGTGCCAGGCTTGATAAACATCAAACCCAGCTCATCACCGCCAGTCATACAGCAACACAGCCATAAAGCTCTCAGTCTCAAAACAGTGTTAATTTGGTTCCCACAGAGGACCTCTCTCTCTGCACCTGCCATCTATCACCTCTCTGTGCACAGTGATCACTCTGAGAACCATATAAAACACTACAGGCCAATGAACCATGGCACTAATCAAAGCTGCTAACGACACAAAGTCATCCAGCACAGGTACTCCCAGCTTCACTAGAGTAGAATCGGAAAGCTTTGGGCCAAACAGTGACACAGGGAGAGTGAGCAACAATATTACAAGTTAATTCATTTGCTATAGATTTGGACTTAGTTTAAACCCTGTAATTCACTCAGTATGTTCCAATTATGATAAATGGCTAAACAACTGATTGATATCTTCAACGAGTAGGACGGGAAGGATTAACTTCAGAAGCCCGACAAGGCCCTCATCCCCGTAACTYGCAGGAGAAAGAGACGGAGGTATCGTGGACGAAGATCTGGGTGTCTTGTGAGGATACGTCACCGAGAGGGTAATCTACCATTACCATTGGTCCTATTAGCAAACGTACAATCAATCTATAATAAAAAAGACAAACTACAATCATGTATATCCTACCAACGGGACAGTCAAAGCTGTAATAAATTCTGTTTCACCGAGTCGTGGCTGAACGACGACATGAATAACATACAGCTGGCGAGTTTTAAGCTTTTTCGGCAGGATAGAACAGCGGCCTCTGGTAAGACAAGTCCTTACGGTCTATGTATATTTGTAAACAGCTGGTGCACGAAATCTAAGGAAGTCTCTAGGTTTTGAGGCCTGAGGTAATCTCATGACAAGCTGTTTCTTTCAAACAGACCACCATACTCCCTGTGCCCAAGAACACTATGTAACCTGCCTAAATGACTACCGACCCGTAGCACTCACATCTGTAGCCATGAAGCACTTTGAAAGGCTGGTCATGGCTCACATCAACACCATTATCCCAGRAACCCTAGACCCACCCACATTTGCATACCGCCCAACAGATCCACAGCTGAGTCAATCTCTATTGCACTCCACACTGCCCTTTCCCAAATGGACAAAAGGAACACCTATGTGAGAACGCTATTCATTGACTACAGCTCAGCGTTCAACACCATAGTGCCCTCAAAGCTCATCACTAAGCTAAGGACCCTGGGACTAAACACCTCCCTCTGCAACTGGATCCTGGACTTCCTGACGGGCTGCCCCCAGGTGGTAAGGGTAGGTAACAACACATCCACCACGCTGATCCTCAACACAGGGGCCCCTCAGGGGTGCGTGCTCAGCCCCCTCCTGTACTCTCTATTTACCCATGACTGCATGGCCAGGCACGACTCCAACACCATCATTAAGTTTGCCGATGACACAACAGTGGTAGGCCTGATCACCGACAACGACGAGACAACCTATAGGGAGGAGGTCAGAGACCTGGCTGTGTTGTGCCAGGACAACAACCTCTCCTTCAACGTGATTTAAGACAAAGGAGATGATCGTGGACTACAGGAAAAGGAGGACCGAGCACGACCCCATTCTCATCGACGGGGCTGCAGTGGAGCAGGTTGAGAGCTTCAAGTTCCTTGGTGTCCACATCACCAACAAACTAACATGGTCCAAGCACACTAAGACAGTCGTGAAGGGGGCATGACAAAACCTATTCCACCTCTGGAGACTGAAAATATTTGTCATGGGTCCTCAGACCCTCAAAAGGTTCTACAGCTGCACCATCGAGAGCATCCTGACTGGTTGCATCACTGCCTGGTATAGCAACTGCTCGGCCTCCGACCGCAAGGCACTACATAGGGTAGTGCGTACGGCCCAGTACATCACTGGGGCCAAGCTTCCTGCCATCCAGGACCTCTATACCAGGTGGTGTCAGAGGAAGGTCCTAAACATTGTCTAAGAATCCTGCCACCCTAGTCATAGACTGTTCTCCCTGCTACCGCACGGCAAGCGGTACCAGAGCGCCAGCTTCTACCCCCAAGCCATAATACTCCTGAACATCTAGTCAAATGGCTACCCAGACTATTTGCATTTCCCTCCTCCCCTTTTTACGCTGCTGCTACTCTCTGTTTATTATCTATGCATAGTCACTTTAATAACTCTACCTACATGTACATATTACCTCAATTACCTCGACTAACCGGTGCCCCTGCACATTGACTCTGTACCAGTACCCCCTGTATGTATCCTATGTACTGTTATTTTACTGCTGCTCTTTAACTACCTGTTATTTTTATTTATTTTTTAGGTATTTTTTTCTTAAAACTGCATTGTTGGTTAAGGGCTTGTAAGTAAGTTTAGGGCTTGTAAGGGCTACACCTGTTGTATTTGGCGTATGTGACAAATAAAATGTTATTTTGATTTGATTAAATCTATTAGTTGACTGCGATTCACCATTCATGTTTAAAACAAGGTTGTTCTTGCATTTGTAGAACACACAGAGAGCATGCATCACATCACAACACAACACATACACACATGCGCACGCGCACACAAAAAAAGGAATGCAAATTCCTTCTGGCTCTTGTTATTAGGTCAGTGTAGCCCCCAGGCAGTAGCTCCCGTATGTGGATGGGAAGAGAGGCGAAGAGAGGCCAGCAGAGCAGAGGACAGTAAACGGCTGTCTTTGACACTCATCATTATTGAAAGGGAGCATGTTCCCCAGACATCACAGCTCTGCTGACAGAGCTGCTCTCTCACCTCCCCTCTCTCCTCCTGTCCCTGACTGACCTTACCCAGCCTTATACATACAAAGGCACGCAGACACAAACACACTAATGCATGCATGGACACACACACGGGCACGGACACACACACGCGTACACACAGCCGCACTGTGCCACGCATCTTGTGTTGGTGGAAGGAGCTATAGGAGGATGGGCTCATTGTAATGACTGGAATGGAGTAAATGGAACGGAGTCAGACATGTGGTTTCAATATGTTTGATGTTTTTGGATACTGTTCCATTTATTCCATTCCAGCCATTACAATGAGCCCATCCTCCAATAGCTCCTCAAACCAGCCTCCTCTGGTCCACACACTTCTCTCCCTTTTTATTTTATACAAAAAAAAGTATTTCACCTTTATTTAACCAGGTAGGCCAGTTGAGAACAAGATCTCATTTACAACTGTGACCTGGCCAAGATAAAGACCCTCCTTCCCTTCCCTCCACCCCTTCACCCTTCTCCTATTTCCCTGGGTGCCTTCTTTGAAAGCATTCAGCACAGGAGGGAGAACCCTATCAGTAGGTCCCACAGCATACAGAGTCCTATACACTGCTGTAAGGGTCCTTAGTTGTGCTCTGTCTTTGATGTGGGCTCTCTGGGCTAAATCTGTTCTGGGTGATTTTCAAATAAATGTTTTGAAATATTATAAAACATGCTTAAGGTGGTTTTATTTTGTTCTTCACACTAAAAGGTTGAATGTGAAACTTTGATTGTAAGATTGATTGTAAGAAGAATATGCTAATATTTTCAATAGCCATTATGAATTTCCATAATATGTTGAAATGTGTATCAAACTGTTGAGGAGCAACTAAAAACATTTCAAACAATAAAATAATTATCYAAATCATCACTCAAAATAATGATATTCCACAAAATKGATAATATTTTAGACCCATATAAATAAAACACAGATATTACATTATTGGGTCATTTTGACCCAGCATATGCATTCTCTGGGCGCCATGTGTACTATGCATCCTAGGGTTAAATGTCTATCTGTATATTATTCATAATGTCTTCTAAATAGAAGTACTCGGTCTCTGTGTCACGTGTACACCGGTTGCATGAGGATTAGACTACTGCATTATAATGTAACACTGCTTGCGTGTGACTGCCTCTCTTCTCCTCTGTCAACAGAAATCGTTCTCACCGGAGGGATCACAGTCCCACAAGTAAACAATTTCAACACCCATCTCATGAGCAGAGCCCTCCACACTCTGAAATCCAGAGAGAAATGGTTGACGGAGGACCTGCAGCATTTATCTAACTCATGAGAGCGAAGGAGGACGAAGATGAAGAGAAGGAGGAAGAGGAAGTGGTGGAGGAAGGAAAAATATTAGGAGGTCTGGAGAGGGAGGGGCTGCGATTTGTTCGCTGTGGGTAGAGGGGGGGGGCATAATTATTTTGTTGCTGCCCGCGCTACAGATGGCTTATCGGTCTGCTTACACAGGACAAGTAAAGTTTTCTTATTTATAAAAATCTAGTGCTTTCGGAAAGTATTCAGACCCCTTGACTTTTTCCACATTTCATTACGGCCTTATTCTAAAATTGATTAAATCGTTTTTCCCTCATCAACCTACACACCTTTGGAAGCAGCTTTGGCAGCGATTATAGCATCGAGTCTTCCTGGGTTTGACACTACAAGCTTGGCACACCAGTATTTGGGGAGTTTCTTCCATTCTTCTCTGCAGATCCTCTCAAACTCTGTCAGGTTGGATAGGAAGCATTGCTGCACAGCTATTTTCAGATCTCTCCAGAGATCGGGTTCGATCGGGTTGAAGTCCAGGCTCTGGCTGGGCCACTCAAGGACATTCAGAGACTTGTCCCGAAGCCACTCCTGCGTTGTTTTGGCTGTGTGCTCAGGGTCGCTGTTCTGTTGGAAGGTGAACCTTCGCCCAAGTCTGAGGTCCTGAGCGCTCTGGAGCAGATTTTCATCAAGGATCTCTCTGTACTTTGCTCTGTTCATCTTTCCCTCGATCCTGACTAGTCTCCCAGTCCCTGCCACTGAAAAACATCCCCACAGAATGATGCTGCCACCACCATGCTTCACCGTAGGGATGGTGCCAGATTTCCTCCAGACATGACGCTTGGCATTCAGGCCAAAGAGTTCAATCTTAGTTTCATCAGACCAGAGAATCTTGTTTCTCATGGTCTGAGAGAGTTTAGGTGCCTTTTGGCAAACTCCAAGTGGGCTGTCATGTGCCTTTTACTGAGGAGTGGCGTCCGTCTGGCCACTCTACCATAAAGGCCTGATTGGTTGAGTGCTGCAGAGATGCTTGTCCTTCTGGAAGGTTCTCTCATCTCCACAGAGGAACTCTGGAGCTCTGTCAGAGTGACCATCGGGTTCTTGGTCACCTCCCTGAACAAAGCCCTTCTCCCCCGATTGCTCCGTTTGACCGGACAGCCAGTTCTACGATGAGTCTTGGTGGTTCCAATCTTCTTCCATTTAAGAATGATGTAGGCCACTGTGTTCTTGGGGAGCTTCAGTGCTGCATTCTTTGGTACCCTTTCCCAGATCTGTGCTTCGACACAATCCTGTCTCAGAGCTCTACGGACAATTCATTCGACCTCATGGCTTGGTTTGTGGTCAACTGCGGGACCTTATATAGAGAGGTGCGTGCCTTTCAAAATCATGTCCAGTCAATTGAATCTACAACAGGTGGACTCCAATCAAGTTGTAAAAATATCTCAATGATTATCAATGGAAACAGGATGCGCCTGAGCTCAATTTCGGGTCTCACAGTATCTGAATACTTATGTGAATAAGGTATTTCTGTTATTTATTTTTAATTCATTTGCAAAAAAATCCTGCATTCCAGGTGACTGCCTCATGAAGCAGGTTGGGAGAATACCAAGAGTGTGCAAAGCTGTCAACAAGGCATAGGGTGGCTACTTTGAAGAATCTCAAATATAAAATATATTTTGATTTGTTTAACACTTTTTTGGTTACTATATGATTCCATATGTGTTATTTCATAGTTTTGATGTTTTCACTATTATTCTACAATGTAGAAAATAGTAAAAATAAAGAGAAACCCTCAAACCTTTGACTGGTACTGTATATATATATATATATATATATATATATATATATATATATATATATATATACACATTGCATACACACATTTTTTTAGGGGGTGCACCCTCATCCCCCCTACTACCCGCGGCTATGGAGAGGTGCAGGTGTGATGGAGAAAAGGAGGAAGAGGAGAAGTCAGGGAGGGTGAAGGAGAGAAGGAGATGGGAATCGAGGGGGAGGTGGATGAGGTCGCTTTGGAGTACGATAAATACTACAAGGACACAGCTGGAAGAGAGACACCATACACAGTCCCAAAATACCACCCCACTCTGACGCACAAACACACACTCGCACACACACACGCGGCACAGCGGGCAGGAGGACAGGAAAGCCTGGTCCATTTACTCATCATCCTTATCGAGCTAATCTGTGGCACAGCCATTACTGCCACACTCCACCCAGAACACTGTCTCTGGATGCCACCAAAATGGCACTCCATTACCTATATAGCACACATATTCTGACCAGGGCTCATAGGGCTCTGGTCAAAAGTAGTGCAGTACGTGGGGAATAGGGTGTCATTGGGGGCACAGACCCTGCCAGAACCAGGTGGAACAGATCAAATTTCCTTGATTCGTAATGGGATGGACCCAGCAGTGATCACCATGTCCTGGATAAAAGCCTTGGGGCTTTTCACCGAACTAAGTCCCCAGGAGTTATAGGGATTATTCTGGATCTGTAAGAGCTCATCTAATGGGAAAGGGTGTGTGGACAGGATTCATACAGGGTAGCGCCAGAGCACTATATTGAGAATATCCAAATGTGAGGCCGTAAGTAGCTCTATCCATGGGTAATAGGGTTATCATTGAGCTTCTAATATAATCCTGATGGATGTTGAGTAGGTKGTTTTTGTATGTTATGTTACGCCAGAGTTGCATTATGTGATGGGACATTGAGATAGAATTGGAGCGTATTGACAATCAGTCAGTCAGTCAAACAGACCGTAAGTCAGTCAGTAAGTCAATCAGTCAGTCACTTAGTCAAACATGGTCAGTGTGTGTCTTTTGGTTGATGAGTGCAGCTGCCTCCCACATGAAAAAACATTATATTAAACTATAGTATAAACCTATAGTAGTCAATGTAGTGTTTTTGCAGACTTTACTGTAGTATTTACTGTAGTATTTTTGCAGACATTACTGTAGTGTTTTGCAGACTTTACTGTAGTATTTACTGTAGTATTTTTGCAGATATTACTGTAGTGTTTTTGCATACATTACTGTAGTATTTTTGCAGACATTGCTGTAGTATTTACTGTAGTATTTTTGCAGACATTACTGTAGTATTTACTGTAGTGTTTTTGCAGACTTTACTGTAGTATTTACTGTAGTATTTAGCAGACATTACTGTAGTGTTTTTGTATACTTTACTGTAGTATTTTGCAGACATTACTGTAGTATTTACTGTAGTGTTTTTGCAGACTTTACTGTAGTGTTTTTGCAGACTTTACTGTAGTATTTACTGTAGTGTTTTTGCAGACTTTACTGTAGAATTGACTGTAGTATTTTTGCAGACATTACTGTAGTGTTTCTGTTTTATTATCTTTGCCATAGAAGTGGAGGCTTTCTCCTTATAAAATTATAAAAGAGCACATTTCCCATAACCTGTAGGTAGGTATGACTGAGGTCAGAATGGATATCTCAGGACTTGCTCTTTTCTATAATCTGTAGGGAACACAATATAAGGTCTATAATTGGTTTCTYACTTATTGGTGGCACAAATTACGATATGGGGGAGGGGAATGGGAAGGGTATATGCTAATGAAATGCTGTAGTATTTCCTAAAGTTAAAGTGTTTGGTTTTGTGGACTTTACTGTAGTACTTACTACAGTGTTTTTGTCTTCTGAATAATACTGTAGTACTTACTATAGTATTTTATAGTATACTACAACATTCCATTCTATAGAAAGTACTATACATGATCGAGGGATACTACCGTGTGTAGCATAGCATTCTAAAGTATACTACAGTTTACAATAGAATTCTATAGTAAGTACTGTAGTATTATATAGTAAACTGTAGTATTTTCATGTGGGATGGTAGCCGCCATCTTGTTTCCCCCTATTAGTGCCATGTTATGGTGCAGAAGAACAACAACAGTAACAAGAGGAGACAGAGCATATTACTGMCTGCGGAGAATGTAAAGAAACACACAGCATTCAGACAATGACCTCAGGTCTGGGCCAACTGGCTCTGACAGTATACTTAACTGTCTAATTGAAAAGAGCAGCAGATGAGTTCTGACCCACATTGACTGGTTTTATGTATCCACTTAAGGTCTCATCATGGGGTTTGAATAATGAGGCCGGTTAAGGAACACACACGCACATGCATACACACACCACCTCGATCCCTCCAACATCTCAATCCCTCCAACATCATTTGGCAGTGCACTCTGCTTTCCAGAGCAGGGCTGTGAAACCGGGAGGCCCCCAGGCTCATAAAAGCAGATTTGTGATTTTGCTGTGAGCCAGAAACTGCAGCCACTGTTAAAAAGAGAGGAAAGAAGAGCTTTTACTGTCTGAAGTATTAGATCCGTACCTCTACCAAAATGAAAACAATTATAGTCCCACTCCCTCCCTCAGTACTGACAAACACTCTTTCTGCTCTGTGAAATGGCTCCTGGACAATACAGTGGAAACAGAGCAATAAACATTCCTCACCAGAGTGGGTTTATGAGAAAATGTTAACCAGGCGGTACCTAGTGATACAGCTCCCAAAAAACAACTACAACTAGAAATAGTGGAGAGAATTCTTTTTAATTTTTTTTTTTTAAGGTGGTTGACAAAAAACAAAGCCAGAGCACTTTTACTGTGTTCTTCAATATTAACAAGCTACCTCAGAATGTGAAGTCTTTGTGTGTGTCTGTGTGTGTGTGTGTGTGTGTCTGTGTGGGTACGCACATTTTGGTAATTGTACTCAAACCCCGGGAGTCTGCAGACAAGTTGATTTCATTTACATGGAATCGGTCCCTGAAGAGAGCTGTGACGGGGTCAAAATAAGTTCCATAATCTCCTCTTCTCCTCCTGTTATTCCTCCAGGGGAAAAATACAGTATGCTTAACTAAACCCCATCATACACAGAGTAGAGAACTCTATGACACACAACGCAGACTCATCACAGCCTAGTCACTACACACTCCCAATAGAGCATGATCCGGTACTGGTGTCAGCCTCAACACTGTGAGAAAATAAATAACACACTGTCCATGGCATCCATCTCTTCTGTTCAAGCTAAAACTGCTTTCAGAATGTATAAAAGTCCACAYGAATTTCAAAATACAAAAGCATGCCTGTCATCCAAGGGATATATTATCGAGAGGATGAAAGAGGGAAAGAGAGGCAGGGGAAAGAGGGATGGATAGGGAATATCTGATGAAATAAGAGGACATGTCCTGAGAATGGTACTGCAAGCCTATCCAGGGCCAGGGAGCAAGAGTGTCAGTGGAGTTTTATGAAACATCTGGGAGTCATCAGGAATAAAGAGAGTAGAACACTGGACTCAGCTGTTTCACCATGTTCCTCTCTCTCTCTCTTCCTCCCTCGCTCTCCTTTCTCCTCTCCATCCCTACTTCTTTCCTCCCTTGCTCGCCTGCTTCATATCGACCCAACACCTCCCCATGGGGGCTGGGKGCTTACAGTGACCTTACAGAGTCCGACAGGAAGTGGAGAGAGAGAGGAAGAAAAGAGAGAGGGAGGGGAAGAAAGAGTTAGAGAGGGGAAGACAGAATGTGAGAGAGGAAGAAGAGAGAGATGGGGGGGGGCTGAGAGAAGAAGTCACAGACCACAGGCCCTGGTATCTCCCAATCCCATTGACCTACACTGAAAGGGTCAAACTGTGTGGAAAACCAGGATAGCAGGCCATGTTGTTACGAAACCATTAACTAGCCTGCTAATATTGTTAGTAAGAAGCTCATACCAACGGTCAAGCATGGTGGTGGTAGTGTGATGGTTTGGGAATGTTTTACTGCCTCAGGACCTGGACCACTTGCCTTAATAGAAGGAACCATGTATTCTGCTCTGTATCAGAGAATTCTACAGGAGAATGTCAGGCCATCCGTCTGTGAGCTGAACCTGAAGCACAGCTGGGTCATGCAACAAGACAATGATACAAAACACACTGTCAAGGCTACATGAAAATGTCTAAAAAGCAACAAATTTGAAGTTTTGGAATGGCCTAGTCAAAGTCCAGACCTAATCCCAATAGAGATGGTGTGGCAGGTCTTTAAACGAGCAGTTCATGCTTGAAAACCCACAAATGTCGCTGAGTTAAAGCTGTTCTGCATGGAAGAGTGGGCCAAAATTTCTCCACAGAGACGTGAGAGACTGATCAACAACCACAGGAAGCATTTGTGTGCAGTCATTGCAGCTAAAGGTGGTACAACCAGTTATTGAATGTAAAAGGGCAATTACTTTTTTACACAGGGGCATTGGGTGTTTTGCATAACTGTTTCTGAAATAAATTAAATAAGTATGTCATTGTTGTGCTATTTGTTCACTCAGGTTCCCTTTATCTAATATTAGGTTTTGGTTGAAGATCTGATAACATTCAGTATAAAACATATGCAAAAGTAGAGAAAATTAGAAAGGGGGCAAATACTTTTTCACAGCACTGTATRTGATGAATCAGCGAATGTGTTGAATGTGCATGGTCCCAGGGAGACCGTAACCTTACGTTGGTCCAGGGCCAGCTCTGTCTCTCTTGACCTCTTGGTTGGCCATTCCAAGTGAATGATTGTTTGTTCAGATGGTGACTAAACATAAATATATACAATAAGGAAACTACAAACAGGCATACCTAAACTAAAGATTCAAAACCAATTGAAAGGCCTCATGGCCACCAAACCAACCAGCAGCTTCACGGCTTTACAAGCTGGCACTCTGACTGACAACCTCCTTAAATTGGCAGCACCTGTCTCCTTATCAACCAGGCTCAGCATTTGGACAAGGTTGCTGCTGCCCCCTGGGGGAATGGAGTGTGGAAGTGGTAGTGCGCTGTCTAAACTGCCTAACCTATTCCATAACGATGTAAACACACACATAAACACACAAAGGAGTTTCAGATTAGCCTACTGAGCTGAACTGTTGGTCACCAAATAGATTAAAATCACACACACATACATACAAGTACCCGCAGCCATATTTCAAGCTTACCAGCTTTTGCAAAAGCTAATGGAAAAAGCGGTGTGTGTGCATTCCCCTCTTTGCTGAGTGAGTGAGCGGAGCACTTACGAGGCCGTGCCTAAATTACAGCTTCATCTATGGATTGTCGTCACTCGCTGCTCCCTCCTCRCCATTAATAATTCAAAGAATCTGCTGTTTGACGTATAACAGCAGCACATTGCCATAGATGGCTGCAGCGCAGGTCGGTTTATAGCATGTAATTGGAAACATGTCTGTCCTGCTGTTTCCTGTGTGGCAGCGGTCTGATGGTCTGGGCAGCGGGCACGATGTGGAGAAGCCCTGTACCAACACTCACAGGGTTATGCCAATGTTACACAGCCTGATGATAGTAAAGCTGAAAGAATTTCCATGCTACATTTTCTCAAGTCAGACATTCAGGGTGGAAGGCATGCAGTGAATGGCTGACTGGGTAGTGAAAACCAATGGGGAGATTCGCTATGATATTCTGTATGGTATTCTGTATAGTGTTATGTGTGTTCATAGGGTGTTTCAACTTCCTCACATGAAAGCATATGCTTAGAAAGTATTTCACCTCTTGAAAGATTATTTTACAGAACACACACACCACACATGCACACAATGGTTCATGCACACAATGGTTCATGCACACACCGCTCGTGTCATGCAAACATTTACTCACATATGCATGAGTGCTCTCACAGAAAGACATGTCACACGACACATGTGAACCACCAAACAAACGCACTGCACAAAAAAGCACATTACTGCACTCTCCCCTTTCAGCTGCACTGTTACTGCACATCACACACACATACATCACACACACACACACTACACACTCTGGGTGATTCCTCACCAAACTAGAACAAAAAAAGAGCTTTGGAGGGAGGATTGTTGACATATATTTAACATTTGTATCGTCAAGCATAATTGAGAAATAATTAATCAAAGTTGGAATATTTGTGACATTTTGGCTTTAGCCAGGCCTCCTTTAAGACTTCATAATGTTAAATCTGTAGATGCTACAAAGCAAAATTTGGTGTCATGTGAAGCTTTACCATTTGCTCTGCAATATGAGTAGTATTATGATTTCAATAACAATTTCTTACATTCATTTATGTATATTGAAAAATATAAACATGAATATTTAAAATATAGAAATGTTGGTGTTGCAAATGTTTCAATATATTGCTGAACATAATGTACTCTACAGAGTGGAATCTCAGCTCGTTTTAAAGTTATGGGCCATTTTATACAGAGAAATTGGCACAGTAGGCAATGTAATGAATCACAGCCCTCCTTTTCCTTGTATCATTGCACATCCTGCTAATCAACAGCAGAAGGCGACTCTTTTGAATCAATTTTCAAGCAGTAAATCTTCATATGACACCAATTTTTTGTTTTGTAGCACCTACAGATGAAACGTTATAGAGTCTTAAGAATTGTATGTTTTTGTGTTCTAGTTTCGTGAGGAATCACTCCTTTGTAGTTTTATACATGACGAAGGCAGGCTACTGTGGGCCTACTCTCTCTGCTGTATGTCAAAACAGAATTAGCTTCAACTGGCATGTATGTCTATGTTACACTTTACTGTCATTGACAGCTATTCTATTAGGTGATTCAATACTCATCTATTGGCAGAGCTAACATTACAAATGATGTACCAAATATGGTTGCCGGTGTGCCCACAATGGAACGTTTCTTTGAATGTGAATTGGGACTGAATTAAGACCCTTTTGAATCAATTTTCTGAGGCTGAGGGAATGGTATTGCATCTAGGCCAATCAGCATTATATGTACAGTATACTGGTAGAAAATGGGCCAATCAGAATCGTATGTAGAGTATGTAGGGACAAGAAATGTGCTCCGGAGCCTGTGGACCACGGCCAGATGATGTGTTTTATAACACACTGCTATCTGCTCTCTTCTCTCTCTAAGGAGAGGCTGTGCCCCTGGGATAAGGCAGCCCACAGACCACGTACTTCAATTCCTTATCTAACCACAGGGCTGGCTGGGGGTTAGCTAGACTTAGGCCTAGAGCAGTGTCACGCTCACACACATGCAGGCCTGGTCATTGTCACAAGACACTGATCTCGGAGGGAGGAGCATGCAAAATGCCAAACACACACACACAAATATTGACATTAAGCCATTTGTCATATTATTATTGCGAACATAATCACAACAGTGGAACACAGAGGGTTGTCATTCGTGCAAAGAGGTGTCTGGGTCCAGGGCGAGACCTGACATCTGTGTGTCACTAGGGTGGACTGGTGTATGTTTGGTGACGTGTTTGTCACTGGAACAGACTGGCATGTATGTATGTATGTACAGTTGAAGTCGGAAGTTTACAAACACTTAGAATGGAGTCATTAAAACTCGTTAATCAACCACTCCACAAATGTCTTGTTAACAAACTATAGTTTTGGCAAGTCGGTTAGGACATCTACTTTGTGCATGACACAAGTCATTTTTCCAACAATTGTTTACAGACAAATTATTTCACGTATAATCCACTGTATCACAATTCCAGTGGGTCAGAAGTTTACATACACTAAGTTGGCTTTGCCTTTAAACAGCTTGGAAAATTCCAGAAAATTATGTCATGGCTTTAGAAGCTTCTGATAGGCTAATTTACATAATTTGAGTCAACTGGAGGTGTACCTGTGGATGTATTTCAAGGCCTACCTTCAAACTCAGTGCCTCTTTGCTTGATATCATGTGAAAATCCAAAGAAAACAGCCAAGAGCTCAGAAAAACAATTGGAGACCTCCACAAGTCTGGTTCATCCTTGGGAGCAATTTCCAAATGCCTGAATGTACCACATTCATCAGTACAAACAATAGTACGCAAGTATAAACACCATGGGACAACGCAGCCGTCATACCGTTCAGGAAGGAGACTGGTTCTGTCTCCTAGAGATGAACGTACTTTGGTGCGAAAAGTGCAAATCAATCCCAGAACAACAGCAAAGGACCTTGTGAAGATGCTGGAGGAAACAGGTACAAAAGTATCTATATCCACAGTAAAACGAGCCTTATATCGACATAACCTGAAAGGCTGCTCAGCAAGGAAGAAGCCACTGCTCCAAAACCGCCATAAAAAAGCCAGACTACGGTTTGCAACTTCACATGGGGACAAAGATCGTACTTTTTTGAGAAATGTCCTCTGGTCTGATGATACAAAAATAGAACTGTTTGGCCATAATGACCATCGTTATGTTTGGAGGAAAAAGGGGGAGGCTTGCAAGCCAAAGAACACCATTCCAACTGTAACGCACGGGGGTGGCAGCATCATGTTGTGGGGGTGCTTTGCTGCAGGAGGGACTGGTGCACTTCAAAAAATCGATGGCATCATGAGGACGGAAAATTATGTGGATATATTGAAGCAACATCTCAAGACATCTGTCAGGAAGTTAAAGCTTGGTCGCAAATGGGTCTTCCAAATGGAAAATGACCCAATAATACTTCCAAAGTTGTGTCAAATAGGCTTAAGGACAACAAAGTCAAGCCCTGACCTCAATCCTATAGAAAATGTTTGGGCAGAACTGAAAATGCGTGTGAGAGCAAGGAGGCCTACAAACCTGACTCAGTTACACCAGCTCTGTCAGGAGGAATGGGCCAAAATGCACCCAACTTACTGTGGGAAGCTTGTGGAAGGCTACCTGAAACGTTTGACCCAAGTTAAACAATTTAAAGGCAATGCTACCAAATACTAATTGAGTGTATGTAAACTTCTGACCCACTAGAAATGTGTTGAAAGAAATAAAAGCTGAAATAAATCATTCTCTCTACTATTATTCTGACATTTCACATTCTTAAAATAAAGTGGTGATCCTAACTGACCTAAGACAATACATTTTTACTAGGATTAAATGTCAGAAATATTGAAAAACTGAGTTTAAATGTTTTTGGCTAAGGTGTATGTAAACATCCGACTTCAACTGTATGTATGTCAGGGAGGATGCAGTATGCGATGTTTCTCTCACTCGTTTCCAGGACAAGTTGAGTTCGTCTGAGGATGCACATATCCAGTGGTTCACACTCATCAATCAGGATTTCTCATGGATCTGTCAACTGAGAACAAACTGTAATTTGAGGTAATGGGAACGTCCTTTCTACTCATTATAGTTGTGTCCCCTTCTGTCGACTTAATTACTGTACTGCTGTGACTGTCCTTTCAGGCTAATTCAAATTCACAATAACCTGTATATTCTTCCCAATAAACCTGTCTTTTGCCATTAGAGGGGGTGGGGGGGAGCAAGAAGAAAGAAAGAGAGAGAGAGATGAGAGAAGAGAGAGAGAGAGAGGAGAGAGAGAGAGAGAGAGAGAGAGAGAGAGAGAGAAGAGAGAGAAAGAGAAGAAAGAAAGAAAAGAAAGAAAAAGAAAAGAAAGAAAGAGAGAAAGAGAGAGAGAGAGAGAGAGAGAGAGAGAGAAGAGAGAGAGAGAGAGAGAGAGAGAGAGAGAGAGAATACGTTAATGCACCAATGACCTGCTGAATATAAAAACTAACCAGAGAATGAAGCACAGGTCAAAAATAGCCCAGTAAACACAATGGTGATTACGAGGCCGTCTCTTTTTAACCTAAGGAGAATGATAACACTCTCAAGAAAGAGCAGTAGATAGATGCTTACCGTGGCAGTAACTGAGGTGAGCACTTCTTAACATACACTCAGCATCGCTGGCAGACAATCACTGGCAATGCCTGTCATCTGTGATGTACACACTCACTCACACACACACACACACAGACACAATGCCTGTATCAAAGGGCCTTCCTTGTCTCTCCTCCCTCCTTTCAGTCCCATCAGCATCACTGGCTGTCTCAGCCAATCAGCATGCAGAAGACTCACTGAATGTGTCCGTATAGAGCACTCAGCAGCAGATTCCCTAACATCATGGGACGCACACACACACACACACACACACACACACACACACACCACACACACACACACCACACACACACACACACACACACACACACACACACACACACACACAACACACCACACACACACACACAAAATTGACAAGGCAGATTATTAGATTCATCTATGATATCATGAGTGAGTGAGTCAAACCAAAGGGATGTTATGAGCAGTATCTGCAGGGAAGAGAGCAGGCAGACATTCACGTCTACAGGGAAGACTTAGTTAAAGAGCATTACGCTAATGATCTACGATAAAAATAAACTTTGGAAACAGTCTATGTACAGTACATACACTGTCACAGGCAAAACTCAGATACCATCCAGCAACAACACTTCAGGGCTTTATGTGTCCGAGATACACTGAACAAAAACAAACGCAACATGTCAATTGTTGGTCTCATGATTCATGAGAAGGGTTGGGTAGGTTACTTTCATAAATGTAATCCGTTACAGTTACTAGTTACCTGTCCAAAATTGTAATTAGTAACGTAACTTTTGGATTACCCAAACTCAGTAACGTAATCTGATTACATTCTGTTACTTTTAGATTACTTTCCCTTTAAGAGGCATTGGAAGAAGACAAAAATGTATGTTACCAATTGAACGACATCTATTGCAGGATAAATCAATGTTAACGTTTACATAGCTGGCCATATATGGATGTTAAATTTGACTTTATAGGTTGGTTACATAGGCTTCTTCTAACCCATCGCTTTCTACTACATATAATAATACCATTAAATGATATCTTTACATTAAAAACCAAAGTCTATCAGAATTACAGTCATTCCAATAAATGTTCAAGAATAGGACTTGGAAATATGGAAGTATAGATTAGCCAAATTGTTTAACCTGAGCATAACCCCAAAACTAAGGACTTATTAGCCAGCCCTACTCTGTTGCTTATGATTTTGTTTTCATGGAGGACTGATTGGGCTCATTGATTTGAGTTGGGGAAAAAATGCTGAGCTCATGGAATGGCATGTTTTGAACACTACTGAAAAATGTTATTGACATGTGAAAAATGAAAGCCATATGCTGCATTTGCTATAGAGCTATTGTTTACCTTTTTTTGGTGACACTTTATCTTGATAATATGCAGCTGTTTAAAGGGCAGCTGGTTTCAACTGTACTGGGCAGATGGCAGACAGCATGTAAAGTGTCGTGTGGGCACGCGGTTTACATTATAAACAGAATGCCCCATGGTGGCGGCGGGGTTATGGTATGGGCAGATATAAGCTACGGACAACGAACACAATTGCATTTGATCAATGGCAATTTGAATGCACAGAGATTCCTGTGATGAGATCCTGAGGTTCATTGTTGTGCCATTCATCCGACGCCATCACCTCATGTTTCAGCATGATAATGACCAGTCCCATGTCACAAGGATCTGTGCACAATTCCTGGAAGTTGAGGCCAAGTTCTTCCATGGCCTGCATACTGACCAGACATGTCACCCATTGAGCCTGTTTGGGATGCTCTGGATTAATGTACGACAGCGTGTTCCAGTTCCCACCAATATCCAGCAACTTCACACAGCCATTGAAGAGGAAGGGGACAACATTCCACAAGCCACAATCAACAGCCTGATCAACTCTATGCAAAGGAGATGTGTCGCGCTGCATGAGGCAAATGGTGGTCACCAGATACTGACTGGTTTTCTGATCCACGCCTTACCGTTTTTTTAAGGTATCTGTGACCAACAGATGCATATCTGTATTTCAGATGCATATTTGTAAATCCATAGATTAGGGCCTCGTGAATTTATTTCAATTGACTGATTCCCTCCGTAAAATCTTTGAAATTGTGTTGATCCCTTATGCCCTTTCAAAACATCACACACACGTGAACGTTTTCATACATGAAACGTAAATACACATCATGTATGAATGCCAGCACACACGGACTCAGACACACGCATATAGGCATGCATTCACATTGGCACGCACACGCACACACACACTTTCTTCCCACCACAGGGGATGGGATCTGTTTCTCCTGCTGCATCTAATAATAATGATGGTGTGTTATGGAGATGCACCAAGCGGAATGTCCTGTCAGCAGTTGGACTCATTCAAAGTGACATACATTCCCAATTATTTATCTGACAGCTGCCTTAATATATTCACTCTGCGGTCGTCTCCCAGTCCTAACTGGCTGACCGGTTTTCCCTTTGCATCCAAAATCTTACTTCACACATTCCTTGGATTGTGGGCTTAATAACACACACACACACACGCACACAAACACACTGCGAGAGAGTTATACATGATACCAAGGCCTATCTTCTTCTAACGCCAGTGGTTTACTGTTTTAATGAATCACTAGAGCCATACCATTTGGATGGGGCGAAAGCACGACATACTGAAACAGATATTCGGAATATGAATAAATGGGTTTATTAATTAGAAGAGTTTGAAGAGTGTATGGGTCATATGAGACTCCTTCTGTTAACAACATTTACCGTGCCAACCCCAGATGATCATTTTCTGCAATCATCCACTTTTCAGATTCACATTATATTATGACAAATCCTTAGAACCCTGAACTTCCTAGAATGTAGAAGCTCATGTTCCTCTTGAATAGAGCTCCCACGATTCCCTATTGTACAAAGTATACAATAGAATAGGTCATTTATTTTCCAATTTACAGAAATACGTCTTCTGCCTTTTCCCCAACCCCCGGGAGCATGATGGACATGCATTTCTATTCTACATAATATATCTGACGGTTCTGTTCCGTTCCGTTCTGTAACATCCTGTAATAAGCTCCTGAGCGCGACCCTAGATCTTCCTCTCAGACGAGGTGGACGTGGGCCACGTCTCACATGTGTTTCAAGGACCGGTGTTGGAACCTCTCTCTCGGTCTCTGCAGCGTTGTTTGATGTTTTGGTTGGGCACACCTCTCTAAACTGCTTCTTCTCTTCCTTTGACATTTCTAAATTCTAACTTTACGCCCATTTATCCAGTATGCTTCAAGACACTGTGAAGGAATGACCATATCTGAAGGATGTTCTGACAAAGGACAGGAGTTACATCAACACTCAGAGACCTAGTGCCTTTTATAGTATTAGTAGTTAACTTCACTTCTGAAAATGAAGGAACCACCTTTCTAATAACATAGGTGTTTTAGTACATGGCACCTATACATGTTTATCTTCACTGTAGCCAGGGGCGCAACTTTGGTTTTAGAAGTGGGGGAGGGCATATTATAATAATAATTTGGCCCCAGTGATGTACTGGGCCGTACGCACTACCCTCTGTAGTGCCTTGTGGTCGGAGGCCGAGCAGTTTCCATACCAGGCAGTGATGCAACCAGTCAGGATGCTCTCGATGGTGCAGCTGTATAACTTTTTGAGGATCTGAGGACCCATGACAAATTTTTTTAGTCTCCTGAGGGGGAATATGTTTTGTCGTGCCCTCTTCAAGACTGTCTTGGTGTGTTTGGACCATGATAGTTTGTTGGTGATGTGGACACCAAGGACCTTGAAGCGCTCAACCTGCTCCACTACAGCCCCGCGAATGAGAATGGGGGCGTGCTCAGTCCTCCTTTTCCTGTAGTCCACAATCATCTTCTTTGTCTTGATCACGTTGAGGGAGAGGTTGTTATTCTTGCACCACACGGCCAGGTCTCCGACCTCCTCCCTATAGTCTGTCTCATCGTTGTCGGTGATCAGGTCTACCACTGTTGTGTCGTCGGCAAACTTAATGATGGTGTTGGAGTCGTGCCTGGCCAAGCAGTCATGGGTTAACAGAGAGTACAGGAGGGGACTGAGCACGCACCCCTGAGGGGCCCCCATGTTGAGGATCAGTGTGGCAGATGTGTTATTACCTGCCCTTACCACCTGGGAGGTGTTTAGACCCAGGGTCCTTAGCTTAGTGATGAGCTTTGAGGGCACTATGGTGTTGAACAGCTGTGGTCAAGTAATAGCATTCTCACGTAGGTGTTCCTTTTGTCCATTTGGGAAAGGGCAGTGTGGAGTGCAATAGAGATTGACTCATCTGTGGATCTGTTGGGGTGGTACGCAAATTGGAGTGGGTCTAAAAAAATTGGAGTGGGTCTAGGGTTTCTGGGATAATGGTGTTGATGTGAGCCATGACCAGCCTTTCAAAGCACTTCATGGCTACAGACGTGAGTGCTACAGGTTGGTAGTCATTTAGGCAGGTTACCTTAGTGTTATTGGGCACAGGGAGTATGGTGGCCTGCTTGAAACATGTTGGTATTACAGACTCAGTCAGGGACAGGATGAAAATGTCAGTGAAGACACTTGTCAGTTCGTCAGCGCATGCTCGGAGTACACGTCCTGGTAATCCATCTGGCCCTGCGGCCTTGTGAATGTTGACCTGTTTAATGGTCTTACATCGGCTATGGAGTGTGATCACACAGTCGTCCGGAACAGCTGATGCTCTCATGCATGCTTCAGTGTTGCTTGCCTCGAAGCAAGCACAAAAGTAATTTAGCTCATCTGGTAGGCTCGTGTCACTGGGCAGCTCGCAGCTGTTGTTTCCCTTTGTAGTCTAATAGTTTGCAAACCCTGCCAAATCTGATGAGCGTCGGAGCCGGTGTAGTACAATTCAATCTTAGTCCTGTATTGACGCTTTGCCTGCTTGATGGTCCATTTGAGGACATAGAGGGATTTCTTATAAGCGTCCGGGTTAAAGTCCCGCTCCTTGATAGCGGCAGCTATGCCCTTAAGTTCAGTGCAAATGTTGCCTGTAATCCATGGCTTCTGGTTGGGGTATGTACGTACGGTCACTCTGAGGATGACGTCATTGATGAATTTATGTGATTGATGAAGCCAGTGACTGATGTGATGTACTCCTAAATGCCATCGGAAGAATCCCGGAACATTTTC
Source organism: Salvelinus sp. IW2-2015 (assembly GCF_002910315.2). NCBI lineage: Eukaryota > Metazoa > Chordata > Actinopteri > Salmoniformes > Salmonidae > Salvelinus > Salvelinus sp. IW2-2015. The sequence goes on from NC_036864.1 coordinate 6,174,145, forward strand.
CAGTCTGTGCTAGCAAAACAGTCCTGTAGCTTATCATCTGAGTCATCTGACCACTTATTTATTGACCAAGTCACTGGTGATTCCTGCTTTAGTTTTTGTTTGTTAGCAGGAATCCGGAGGATATAATTAATGGTCAGATTTGCCAAATGGAGGGCGAGGGAGAGCTTTGTACGCATCTTTGTGTGAGGAGTAAAGGTGGTCTAGAGTTTTTTTCCCCTCTGGTTGCACATTTAACATGCTGGTAGAAATGAGGTAAAGCGGATTTAAGTTTCCCTGCAATAATTCCCCAGCCACTAGGAGCGCCGCCTCAATGACCGTTTTCCTGTTTGCTTATGGCCTTATACAGCTCACTGAGTTTGGACTTAGTGCGAGCATCGGTTTGCGGTGGAAGATAGACAGCTACGAAAAATATAGACGATATCTCTCTTGGTAAATAGTGTGGTCTACAGAGTACCTCATGACAAGCTGTAGACCACACTGAGGTACTCTGTAGACCACACTATTTAACAAGAGTTTTCATCTATATTTCAGGAGCCTACTTGGTCTACCGTTGACATTGTGGCCTGTAAAGGTGTGTTTGTGTACAAGACCTCCTTCCCACCGAATACTTCAGGGTTCGATAGCTCAGATCACTCTCTGGCGCTCCACAGGCGTACAAATGTAAACACTAAAATCTGAAAGGTCTTCATTTCCCTAAGGCAACTGAGGAGCAAGACGGATGGAGAAAAAGAGCACACACTCTCTCACAAACACAGAAGTAAGTAACACCGGTCCAGAAGCCTGGGGCCCTCAGCTGGATGAGGAAATGTCTCCCACATGTCCAAATCAACTCCACCTGTTCCTGTTGTTCTATTCTCTCCAAGCTATAAACACAACACTACCAAGTCAGCAGGAATGTACAGGCGGGTGTGCCACCTTAGTAATCAACATTTTATGGCAAAGAATAGGATAATGAAGCTAATGCCTCCAAATGCTCCTAAATGATTTCATCATCGACAGGATAGTGTACAGGTTATTCATGCTAAAATAAACCAGGAAATGACAAGAAGATCATCTGTTTGGATGATCGACAAGAAGCAGACATCATTGGATGGAGAAAAGGGCAAGGATTCTGAAGACATACTCAGAGGAAGGAATCAGAGGCTGTAGTAGGGAGAAGAGACTCCACTAAACCAGTTAATGACATATACAACTTACACATAACTTTGACCCCTCATCCGTGGACCAGAAGGGATTTGGTGATCTGCAGTGCCAGAGCTTGGAATGAACTAAACGACTAGAACTGATGCCCCAGAATATGCAGCCAACTGCTTTATACCAGGAAAGAGAAAATCAAAACATTGAGGTTGGAAGAGTAAGAAGGCAATGCTTCATGACAAATATCGCTGTCAATCGAGCATCTTTATATAATAGAATTATGGGGTATTAGTCATTTGACTGACGGGGAAAATCCTTGTTCAGGAGCCAACCATTTATTAAATCAGCTGTGTATGTGTATATATATAGAAATACACCCAGAAGATTTGTAATACACACGGAATTATGTGCTTACTCGACTACGAACCAAACATAGGGACATAGGACTCGCGAGTGAATGAGTAACTCCAAGTTAATCCACAAACTTTAGGCGGCATAGAAAATTACCCGCTGTTTGGAGAAGCTATTGAATATGTAACAATTAGTCAGCCTGCCTGCACCTCCTCTGGCTGGGGAGAACATTCTCTCCGCTTTTCAACGACTCCATTTTCAATTAGTCTCCTTTTATTCAGGTAATTTGTTATGGGACAGTGTGTGTGTCCCAAATGGCACCCTATTTAATACATTAAATACATCAGAGCCCTATAGGCTGTGGTCAAATGTAGTGGACTATATAGGGAACAGGGTGCCATTTGTGATGCAGCAGTGACTGGGGCGAGGAGCAGGAATGTGGAGTACAAGGATGAAAAGATTACTAGCAGTGGTGTATAGTACTTAAGTAAAAATACTTTAAAGTACTACTTAAGTAATTTTGGGGGGTATCTGTACGTTACTATTTACATTTTTGCCAACTTTTACCTTACTACATTCCTAAAGAAAAGTATGTACTTTTTACTCCATACCCTTTCCCTGACACCCAAAAGTACTCGTTACATTTTGACAGGGAAATGGTCAAAGTCACACACTTATCAAGAGAACATCCCTGGTCAACCCTACTGCGTCTGATCTGGCAGACTCACTAAACACTAATGCTTCGTTTGTAAATCATGTCTGAGTGTTGGAGTGTGCCCCTGGCTATCTGTCAATAAAAAAAACAAAAGACAATTGTGCCGTCTGGTTTGCTTAATATGGTTTAAACTTAAATGGTTTAAACTTATACTTTTTAGCAGTTCCATTTACTTTTGATACTTACAGTGCCTTGCAAAAGTATTCACCCCCTTGGCGTTTTTTCCTATTTTGTTTAAATCCAACATGTAATTTAAATGGATTTTATTTGGATTTCATGTGAATGGACATACACAAAATAGTCCAATTTGGTGAAGTGAAATGAAACCCGCCCCCTCGCCCCCCCGCCCCAAAAAGAAATCCCCCAAAAAATACAACGGAAAATTGATGCGTGCACAATGTATTTCACCCTTTGCCTATGAGCCATTAATAAGATCTGGTGCAACCAATTACAATTTAGAAGTCATATAATGATTAGATTGCAACACAGGTGGACATTATTTAAGTGTCCAACATTGATCTGTCACATGATCTCAGTGTAAATATTACATTTTGAAGTTCGGAAGTTTACATACAACTGTAGCAAATACATTTAAACTCATTTATTCACAATTGCTGACCATTTAATCTAGCAAAGAAATTCCCTGTCTGTTAGGTCAGTTAGGATCACCACTTTTTTATTTAGAATTTTGGGAAATGTCAGACATTAATAAGAGAGAGAGACTTATTTATTTAATCTTTTTATTTCTCTTTCATCACATTCCGCAAGTGGGTTCAGAAGGTTTACATACACCTCCGTGTGTTTGGTAGCATTGCCTTTAAATGGTTTTAACTTGGGTCAAACGTTTTCAGATGCCTTCCTGCAAAGCTTCCCACAATAAGTTGGGTGAATGTTGGCCCATTCTCCTGACAGAAGCTGTTGTAACTGCGTCAGGTTTTGTTGAACTCCCTTGACTCACACAGGCGCTTTTTTCAGTTCTGCAGACACAATTCTGGTAAGGATGGAGGTCAGGGCTTTGTGATTGGCCCACTCCAATACTGCCTTTGTTGTCCTTAAGCATTTTGCTGCCACAACTTTGGAAGTATGCTTTGGGGTCATTGTCCATTTGGAAGACCCATTTGCAACCAAGATTTTACACTCCTGACAGATTCTTGAGATGTTGCTTCAGTATATCCACATAATTTTCCAGCCCTCATGATTGCCATCTATTTTGTGAAGTGCACCAGTGCACCTCTGCAGCAAAAGCACCCCACAACATTATGCTGCCATCCCGTGCTTCACGGTTGGGAATTTGGTGTTCTTGACTTGCAAGCCTCCCCCTTCTTCCTACAAACATAACGATGGTCATTATGGCCAAACAATTATATTTTTGTTTCATCAGACCAGAGGACATTTCTCCAAAAAGTACGATCTTTGTCCCTATGTGCAGTTGCAAACCGTAGTCTGGCTTTTTTATGGCGGTTTTGGAGCAGTGGCTTCTTCCTTGCTGAGCGGCCTTTCAGGTTATGTCGATATAGGACTCGTTTTACTGTGGATATAGATACTTTGTACCGTTTTCCTCCAGCATCTTCACAAGATCCTTTGCTGTTGTTCTGGGATTGATTTGCACTTTTCGCACCAAAGTCTCCTTCCTGAGCGGTATGACGGCTGTGTGGTCCCATGGTGTTATACTTGCGTACTATTGTTTGTACAGATGAATGTGGTACCTTCAGGCATTTGGAAAGTGCTCCCAGGGATGAACCAGACTTGTGGAGGTCTACAATATTTTTGGCTGGCTGATCTTGGCTGATTTCTTTTGATTTTCCCATGATGTCAAGCCAAGAGTCACTGAGTTTGAAGGTAAGCCTTGAAATACATCCACAGGTACACCTCCAATTGACTCAAATGATGTCAATTAGCCTATCAGAAGCTTCTAAAGCCATTACATCATTTTCTGGAATTTTCCAAGCTGTTTAAAGGCAAAGCCAACTTAGTGTATGTAAACGTCTGACGCACTGGAATTGTGATACAGTGAATTATAAGTGAAAGTGTAAATAATTGTTGTAAAAATTACTTGTGTCATGCACAAAGTAGATGTCCTAACCGACTTGCCAAAACTATAGTTTGTTAACAAGACATTTGTGGAGTGGTTGATTAACGAGTTTTAATGACTCCAACCTAAGTGTATGTAAACTTCCGACTTCAACTGTACACCTGTTCTGAAAGGCCCCAGAGACTGCAACACCACTAAGCAAGGTGCACCACCAAGCAAGCGGCACTATGAAGACCAAGGAGCTCTCCAAACAGATCAGGGACACAGTTGTGGAGAAGTACAGATCACGGTTGGGTTATAAATAATATCAAAAACTTTTAACATCCCATGAAGCACCATTAAATCAATTTTTTTACATGAAAAGAATATGGCACAACAAACCTGCCAAAAGAGGGCTGCCCACCAAAACTCACGGACCAGCCAAGGAGGGCATTAATCAGAGGCAACAAAGAGACCAAAGATAACCCTGAAAGAGCTGCAAAGCTACACAGTGGAGATTGGAGTATCTGTCCATAGGACCACTAAGTCGTATACTCCACAGAGCTGGGCTTTACGGAAGAGTGGCCAGAAAAAGCCATTGCTTAAAGAAAATAATAAGCAAACACGTTTGGTGTTCGCCAAAAGGCATGTGGGAGACTCCCCAAACATATGGAAGGAGGTACTCTGGTCAGATGAGACAAAAATTGAGCTTTTTGGCCATCATGGAAAACGCTATGTCTGGCACAAACCCAACACCTCTCATCACCCCGAGAACACCATCCCCACAGTGAAGCATGGTGGTGGCAGCATCATGCTGTGGGGATGTTTTTCATCGCCAGACCTCAATCCAATTGAAAATTTGTGGTATGACTTAAAGATTGCTGTACACCAGCGGAACCCATCCAACTTGAAAGAGCTGGAGCAGTTTTGAGCTGGAGCAGTTTTGCCTTGAAGAATGGGCAAATATCCCAGTGGCTAGATGTGCCAAGCTTATAGAGACAAACCCAAAGAGACCTGCAGCTGTAATTGCTGCAAAAGGTGGCTCTACAAAGTATTGGCTTTGGGGGGGTGAATAGTTATGCACGCTCAAGTTTTCAGTTTTTTTGTCTCATTTCTTGTTTGTTTCACAATAAAATATATTTTGATTCTTCAAAGTGGTAGGCATGTTCTGTAAATCAAATGATACAAACCCCCCAAAAAATCTATTTTAATTCCAGTTTTTAAGGCAACAAAATAGGAAAAATGCCAAGGGGTGTGAATACTTTCACAAGCCACTGTAAGTACATTCATTTAAAACCAAATACTTTTAGACTTTTACTCAAGTAGTATTTTACTGGGTGAATTTCATGTTTACTTGAGTAATTTTCTATTAAGGTATCTTTACTTTTACTCAAGTATGAAAATTGAGTACTTTTTCAACCACTGATTACTAGGCCGGGGGAACGCCTGTTATTGTGGTAAATAATGTGGTCAATAATTAACATTTCAATAACTTTAGATAGCAAATAACAGAATGAGATGGGGTTGAATTACCAAGAGAAAACATGAGATAACTTGGGGAACAAACAGACCCTATTATACTCTTCTGTGGCTCTGTCCGTCTGTGTGAGACCTTGTGTTGGGAAGAATAGACTGGAATATTATCCACATGACATGGATATGCAATAAGCAGAAATATAAGGTCTGACTTGGTTATATCCAAATGCTCTTATACAGAGGGCTGCTAACAAGCAAATATGTATGTGATACCATCTCTACCTACTCCTGTTGCAGAGCACCAACGGTTCAGTGTGGTGTTTAATAACTATTCTTGTGGGGACCAACTGGGGACATTTTGTTAGTCCCCACAAGGTCAAATGCTATTTGTAGGGGGTTTCGGGTTAAGGTTAGTTATGTGTGTGAACCAGATCAGGCTAGCTCTCACAATGGTGATCAATGTCCATATGAGAGAAGAACTCTCAGCAGAATTTCTCCTGGGAGGCTGTGGGATTCTACTGAAGACAACAAGTCATTAATCAATGTGTAATCACCTCTAAATCTGCTCCACTCCACACGGAGGGAACGGTAATGCCTAGCAGACAGACTGAGTCATGATAGGAATGACCACACAGGATGGGGGAGAGAGGGGATAATCAGCGGGGGACCAGCCTGGTGAACAGACTGGACCACACTGGACCACCGCAGACCTGGGTTCAAAAAGTATATGCTTTCTTTTAAATACTTTGACTGTTTGATTGAGTATGCCTGGAACACATATGAGCAGGGTGGTGTGGAAGAGAAGCACCCATCACACCTCTACTGACTATACAGTTCACATTACACCTTCCATAGATCTAGGCCATACAGGCTAAAATCGCGGTAGCCGCGGTAAAGACCGTTTGGCGCCATGTAACATTGTTTTGTTTGGTCAAAAGTTGAAAACATCTTATCAATAAATGATACACACAAAGACAGATCAACTCTAGATATGTAGTACCGTTTCAAAGATATTGTCTACATTGTCTACCATGAACTAGCATCTTGTCTTTGTTGTTTGAGCTTCTCTCTCCAGGACAGAGTGGTGGAGTACAGCGAACTACAGGAGGTAGGGCCGTTGCAGACCTGCAGGAGGTAGGGCCGTTGAAGAGCTGCAGGAGGTAGGCCGGTTGAAGAGCTGCAGGAGGTGGGCCGTTGCAGACCTGCAGGAGGTAGGGCCGTGAGAGAGCTGCAGGAGGTAGGGTCGTTGAAGAGCTGCAGGAGGTAGGGCCGATGCAGAGCTGAGGAGATAGGGCCGATGCAGAGCTGCAGGAGATAGGGCCGTTGAAGAGCTGCAGGAATAGGCCGATGCAGAGCTGCTGGAGGTAGGTCGTTGAAGAGCTGCAGGAGGTAGGGCCGATTGCAGAGCTGCATGGAGGTAGGGCCGATGCAGAGCTGCAGGAGGTAGGGCCGTTGAAGAGCTGCAGGAGGATAGGGACCGAGTAGAAGAGCTGCAGGAGGTAGGGTCGTTGAAGAGCTGCAGGAGGTAGGGCCGATGAAGAGCTGCAGGAGGTAGGGTCGTTGAAGAGCTGCAGGAGGTGGGCCGAGTGCAGAGCTGCAGGAGGTAGGGCCGATGAAGAGCTGCAGGAGGTAGGGGCCGATGAAGAGCTGCAGGAGGTAGGGCCGATGCAGAGCTGCAGAGGTAGGGCCGTTGAAGAGCTGCAGGAAGTAGGGCCGATGCAGAGCTGCTGGAGGTAGGGTCGTTGAAGAGCTGCAGGAGGTAGGGCCGATGCAGAGCTGCAGGAGGTAGGGCCGATGCAAGAGCTGCAGGAGGTAGGGCCGTTGAAGAGCTGCAGGAGGTAGGCCGATGAAGAGCTGCAGGAGGTAGGGCCGTTGAAGAGCTGCAGGAGTAGGGCCGTGAAGAGCTGCAGGAGGTAGGGTCGTTAGAAGAGCTGCAGGAGTAGGGCCGATGCAGAGCTGCAGGAGGTAGGGCCATGCAGAGCTGCCGATGCAGAGCGCGCAGGAGGTAGGACCGATGAAAGCTGCAGTATTGTGCTCAGTCTTTTTATATGGAATAAATAACAGAATGGAATCTTGTAGTCGGTCAGTGCTATCCTTTCAAGACTGAGGCCCTAGGTCTCTTTCTTACAGGTGGGGTTTGAACTTTTTGGACTATTCTATTACTTCCATTGTGCAAGGCAAGTTCAATCAAGCCTAGCTAAAGTATTTGAAAACAAATAGTATCTGAACCCAGGTCTGTGGACCACATAAGTCTTTGGTCATAAACTGCAGGATTGGACAGACCAAAGTCAAATATACATGTAGCCTATATTATGGTAGAGATGAGAAGTGTTGGGCATGTGTACAGCTAGCAACATATACATGACGTATACAGTACAAATACAATATATTTATACATGTATACACTGAGTGTACAAAACATTAAGAACACCTTCCTAATATTGAGTTGCATCCCCATGTAACAGTATAACTTTATTCCGTCCCCTCGCCCCGAACCGGGGACCTTCTGCACACAACAACAGTCACCCACGAAGCATCGTTACCCATCACTCCACAAAGGCCGCGGCCCTTGCAGAGCAAGGGGAACCACCACTTCAAGGTCTCAAAGCGAGTGACGTCACCATTTGAAAGGCTATTATCGCGCACCACCGCTAACTAACTAGCCATTTCACATCGGTTACATTCACCCCCCTTTCAACCTCCTCCTTTTCCACAGGAACCAGTGATCCGGGTCAACAGCATCAATGTAACAGTATAACTTTAGTCCGTCCCCTCGCCCCGGGCGCGAACCAGTGACCCTCTGCACACATCAACAACAGTCACCCACGAAGCATCGTTACCCATCGCTCCACAAAGGCCGCGGCCCTTGCAGAGCAAGGGTAACCACTACTTCAAGGTCTCAAAGCGAGTGACGTCACCGTTTGAAAGGCTATTAGCGCGCACCGCCGCTAACTAGCTAGCCATTTCACATCGGTTACACCCACTCCCTTGTGTGCTCAGAACAGCCTCAATTTGTCGGGGCATGGACTCKAACAAGGTGTTTCAAGTGTTCCACAGGGATGCTGGCCCATGTTGACTCCAATGCTTCCCACAGTTGTGTCAAGTTGGTTGGATGCCCTTTGGGTGGTGGACCATTCTTGATACACACGGGAAACTGTTGAGGGTGAAAAAACCAACAGCGTTGCAGTTCTTGACACAAACCGGTGCATCTGGCACCCAGTTCAAAAGCATTTAAGTATTTTGTATTGCCCATTCACCCTCTGAATGGCTCACATACACAATCTGTCTCTCAATTTTCTCCAGGCTTAAAAATCCTTCTTTAACCTGTCTCCCTTTCATCTGCACTGGTTGGAGTGGATTCAACAAGTGACATCAATAAGGGATCATAGCTTTCAACTGGGCAGTCTATGTCATGGAAAGAGCAGGTTTTCCTAATGTTTTGTACACTCAGGGTATATTATATGTCTTCCAAATCCTGCCCAAACTAGCATCAATCCATATCTCCAACTTCATGCAATGGTGGAGCTGGTTATGTTCATTGTACACGCATCTTTTTACAGGAAAAGAAAAGCACTACATGGGAGTATAAGAGGCATTGGCAAATTCACAAGACAGAAAAACATACTCATTTGCTATATGTTTATTATGAGTCAAGTGATGAGAGAAACTCACATCCCCAGTATAGAGCCACCTCTGGGAATTGTGGGAAATCCATGATGTCATTCAAGACCACCATTTTCTCCCAGAAGACCACGTTCTTCATTGTTGGAGGACAGCTAGCTATAATCTGAGGCCCCCTGGAAAGATGCAGTTCTAAAATATGTGTTCAAGCTATAAGTGAAACCCTGTGGTGTTGTTTCCCATGTTAACCGTGCCACAAACATTCTCTCTGTTTACTTGGAGTGGTAAACAGCTATAGATCCACTTTCTCAAAGTTGGTTTTAAAGTATGGGAGAGTTAAACAGTCCGCCTTCCATAGGGGAATAGTTTAAAATCAGATTCTCTTAAAGGGAGAACGTTTTTATGAGATTCATTTTAACACAATCGCTAAACGACACAATGTTCTTGGACTGTATTGCGTTAAGATGGCCAAATCCAAATTAGCAGCCTATCCAAATCATGATTTATGAGCATCTGGCTAATCAGATCCAATCTGCTTGATAAAAGACAGAGCTTGTGAATCTTATGTAAAAAAAATACCCCTTATGATCAAATCCCAAAGATAATGAATTTGTGTGTATGTGTGAGTGCAACATGTGTGTATGCATGTATGTGAGTGTGTGAGAGAAAAAAAGTTACAGGCCTTGCCATACATGCTTCTGGCCTTACAACACGCAATGTGTGACACGCATGACAGCGCCATGGGAGAATCCCTCAAGCGGAGGTCAAATGCAGATCACAGAAAAAGGACTTCTCTCATTAGTGGTTTATCCTACACACATAGCATTAGCAGTTAGCCTACACGTCAGATAGCTGCGAAGAAAGATTAACAATGAGTGTTGATGAAATTAGTCTGATTATGATCATGGCGATGAATACAGTGACACCCACACGGAATGGGCCACATGTGTTTGGCCCACTTTGCCTTACAAGAGGCTACAGCCTGTCACAATGTGCTGCCGTCTGCATTAGCCTAGATCCTCTACTGTGACTACTGTCCCTCACCCGAAACCACTCTGGATTATGTGGCTCCTGCTTTTTCCCCAATAACTATTCTAGAATTGCAGGCTACTGCAAACCACAGCTGACCTTATCACCACAGCCATAGTTAAGGAATAATGAAATGACTAGGATCTTATAGGGAGAGAGAAGAAACTGTTTCAGACTAACTACCCTGAAAGCTTTCTGCCAGCATTCATATTTTGAAACCATTTGGAATGGAGGCCCGAGAAAAAGATCCCAGAAGTGATTTTAGGGTTCTACGTTATTGCCTTTGTTCTTGATATAAGACCTAAATTCTTGATCTCGACAATACTAGTCATAGCCCAAAAATCTGGATTGGCTAGGGATCTTTAAAAAAAAACATTTTTCTTCCTTCCCAACTTGCACCCGGCAAATCAAAGTTGTTGGATAACTAGCAAGTAATATACTGGTTCATAAAGAAGTGATTAACCCAACACATTCTCAGTAGGAATCTGGCACTTCGGCGGAAGCATAACCTGTTTTCAAAATCTATGGATTTCAGTCACCACCAGACGACATTGATCATGTAACACTAACAAACCTAACGCCAGATCTCGTCAGTTGGTGAGAAATTATTGATAGATTACCGCTAGCCTGGAGGCTTCATGATGTTATTGTAGGGCCCAGTGGACTGATACTGCTAATATTGTTTTTGATCAATGTTTTGTTGTTCCATACCTCAATATTCCAGAGGTGATGTCAGCAGTCATTGATCACTTTAATTATCAGTTGCGCTTGTCCTAGATGTAAATAACATTCTCTAATCCGACTTTCAATGCAGTCAGTTCATTATAGACAGTCATGCGAGTTGGACATACATCCCTGTCCATATGAAATGCATTCAACAAAACATGTGTACACACACAATGCTGAAGGATGACTTATTGGGTGGGTCGTAGGTCCTTCCGCAGCATGCTCACAAATCTGCTCAGCAAATCAGTCCCAGATGCCCCTACCACTGCCTGCTGCCCCTGCATTCCTCCCAAACAAGCCTGTTACACAGCCTCCCAAACACCACAACAGCCCTGCTCTGGATCAACACACACAGCCTGAACCAGCTAAAGAACAACCCCAGAACAGCACTCACAAACTAGGCCAGAGAGACAGCGAACCACGCTCTACCAACCGAGCCACAGAAAAGTACAGATGTGTATGGAACCATCGCACAGGGAGCCCAATAACTTGCTAGGTCCTGTCGGTGAGCCCCAGTATCACTATCTGTGGTGTCATGGTCAACAGTACACTGCTCAGTACTGCAATTTTAACAGAACAACCACAATCTCTACAGACATCCCACCCATGCCGGATTCAAACCAACAACCCTTTTGAATATAGTGCAGTGTCTTAACCACTGGTCCACCAAGCCACTGCTTAATGTCAGAGGCAATTATTAGAGATGACAGGTTTAATTAAACATTTTATTCAACAAAAAAAAAACTGTGATGCCATGTTATAATGGACCTCTACACACACACACACACACTCCGGTAGCTATTCAGACAGACCGTGAAGAACAGTCCTACTGTATAGTTCAACATGATCATCTCCAATCCCTGCGGACACTAACATGCAGAGGTTAGTTAGCCAGACTGACAGAAGACTGGAGAGAGAGGGGTTAATAATACTGTTATTACTCGCCTATTGCCAGCAGCACAAAGATAACATACAGAAACACACACACACACAGGCCTTACAACTTCCTCATCATCTTAACCATCAGAAGCTGTGACAGTAAAATGCACCTAGCTAGTGTCMGACAGAAACAGGGTGTACTTAACAGCCTTTAAAGAAATAACTATTTTCCTATTGCATTATGTACAATTATTACAGTTTAAAACATTTTTTTAAATGGAGCAGAAATAATAAAACATCTACAGTACAATTTCCAGGTATAAAAATATATTACCAATCTCCAGGAGTATTTACAAAGACACGTTTCTCTACAAAATGCAACTAGGTCTCTACAATATCAAGTAACTGTGCTGTTAAGCTCGTAGTCTAGTTGTATTAACTAAAACACCCCCAAAATAGCTAAAATGTTTAGCACCTAGTATATAATACATTTGGCCTACAMTACATGACCAAAAGTATGTGGACACCTGCTCGTCGAACATYTCATTCCAAAATCATGGGCATTAATATGGAGTTGGTCCCCCCTTTGCTGCGATAACAGCCTGCACTCTTCTGGGAAGGCTTTCCACTAGATGTTGGAACATTGCTGCAGGGACTTGTTTCCATTCAGCCACAAGAGCATTAGTGAGGTCGGGCACTGACGTGGGCCGATTAGGCTTGGCTCGCAGTCTGCGTTCCAGTTAAACCCAAAGGTTCGATGGAGTGGAGGTCGGGGTTCTGTGCAGGCCAGTTAAGTTCTTCCACACCGATCTTGACAAACCATTTCTGTATGGACCTCCCTTTGTGCAGGGGGGCATTGTCATGCTGAAACAGGAAAGGGCCTGCCACAAAGTTGGAAGCACAGTATCGTCTGGAATGTCATTATATGCTGTAGCATTAAGATGTCCCTTCACAGGAACTAAGGGGCCTAGTCTGAACCATTATTCCTCCTCCACCAAACTTTACAGTTGGCACACCTCATTCCGGCAGGTAGCGTTCTCCTGGCCAAACCCATATTCGTCCGTCGGACTGCCAGATGGTGAAGCGTGATTCATCACTCCAGAGAACGCGTTTCCACTGCTCCAGAGTCCAATGGCGGCAAGCTTTACACCACTCCAGCTGACGCTTGGCATTGTGCATGGTGATCTTAGGCTTGTGTGTGGCTGCTCGGCCATGGAAACCCTCTTCATTCTACTGCCAATGTTTGTCTACGGAGATCGCATGGCTGTGCTCAATTTAATACACCTGTCAGCAACGGGTGTGGCTGAAATAGCCAAATTCACTAATTTGAAGAGGTGGCTRCATACTACTGTGTATATATAGTGTATTTTCAGAAACCATTGAAAACAAATACTAAATTCACTTCATCATTTGGAGGAATTTGACATTGAAAAGAAAGTGAAAAGAGCAGAAAGTGAAAAAGGGGGGAATAAAGGAGGTATTGAAATCTCTGGTCTTCTCCACTCCTGTCCAGACAGGATATGACATAGGGACTTCCTGTGYGGGGTGACATCGTCAGGCTCCTTCTGAGTCCCTTTTGATTGGTCCTTCTTAGCCTCTAGAAGAACATCCTGTAACGACAGCGGCACTTTACATTAGTTTCCAGTTATGCATCTTGTGTATGCATGTCATGACTCTTAACACGGTCCGCCTCCACCCACAGTCATTCATGTACTGTAATCATTCCTCTACATGTTCAGAATGTTACACATTCTACCGAGGGTTTTACAGAACTATGAGAGAACTACCATTACATTTTCATACAGGAGTAATAAAGGCCCAGGGAACGACTTTTGTGAAGAAATATATTTATCAGGGGAGTGATGGTGAGGGTTGCATTATAGTGGCCAGAAGGGTCAACAGCAGAGGATGACACTCAAGATGAAAGATGGCATTGAGGGAGGGAGGTGAGTCAAGAAAGGGGTGGAATGCTTTGTCTACAGCGTAGTATTTTCTACTGGCTGACAACAGTGACTGGCGCCACCCGGTGGGGAAATAAATAGCAGTCACATCATTCCTGAATCTTGAAAGCTGTACTTTTCAGATTACTCCTGACACACAAATCATAATGACAACACACCATAACCTGACCCTACTGAATGTCAGGCATGTCAGGATTCCTCCTCTCACCATCCAATACGACACAGAGGAGGAGGAGAGTGGAGGAATGTGTGTTTGAAAAACAGGCCAAGGAGCCAGTGAGTGCTTCAGAGGTTAGGGGTCACCCAGGAAAATACTACTTGAGTAAAGATACTTGGTTTTAAATTAACTTAAGCATCAGAAGTAAATGTAATTGTTAAGATGATTTAAGTATCAAAAGTAAAGGTATAAATCATTTGTAATTCCTCATATTAGACAAATCAGACGGCACGATTTTCTAGTTGTTTTTAATTTACGGATGGTCAGGGGCACACTTTACAAATTAAGCATTTGTGTTTTGTGAGTCTTCCAGATCAAAGGTAGTAGGGATGACCTGGATGTTCTCGTTAAGTGTGTGAATTAGACCTTTTTCCTTTCCTGTTATGCATAAAAAGTTTGAAAAGTACTTTTGGGTGTCATGGAAAATGTATTGAGTAAAAAGTACATTATTTTCTTTAGGAATGTAGTGAAGTAAAAGAGGTCAAAAATATAAACAGTAAAGTACAGATAGCCCAAAAGAAAACTTTAGTAATTTAAAAATATTTTTACTTAAGTACTTTACCCCACTGAAGGAGGGGGGTTCTTCAGGGAACCATACCTTCTTCACGTTGCCTATAAAGCATTTACATCACTGCTTGTAAGAATAAAAGAGGAAAGACTAGGTACAACAAACTCAAAGCCGCCGGCATACACATGCAAGGCCGACGTGGGGTTCAGGATCACATCTCTCCACAGGCATTGGGCGTTCATATTTAGCTCTGTGCTGCATGGCCATCCATTACAGGAAGACTGTAACCATCATTAATTAGCTGGGTAAACACAGAGTAGCACTGGCCCTCAGGGATCACTGGGCCAGTACCGAGTCTAGGAAAACACACCGGCTGTGGTAGGTATGCTCACATTGTTGTTGTTGTGAGTCAACCAAAGTATGAGTTATGTGCACGTCCACAGGCACACACCCCACTATTTGGAGATTAATGATTAGCCCTAATGGTCTCTGCTCAAGATTTGGCAAACCCCCCCTCCTCCTCCAGTGCATGCACACCACACACACACACACACACACAACACACACCACACACACACACACACACACACACACACACACACCTGTATATGTTGGGGTCCAGCAGTACGTGTGTCTCCTGGGGCAACTGGGAGAGGTGGACCACCTTGGTCTTCTGCTGCGGCCGGTCACTCTCATTCACCCACACATCAGGTAGTCTGGAGAGAGGGAGAGAGAGATTGAGAGAAAGCGAGAGAGAAGGAGGAGAGAGAGAATGTGAGAGCACAAGGGAAGAAGGAGGAGAGGAGAAGGAGGAGAGAGTGAGGGAAGAGGTGACAGACAGTACAAATCTTGTAATTGGCACCGTGGCCTCTCTGAGCTGGTGTCTGACTGGCATCTAACAGAAATGGGTTAAGAGGAGATTGCAGTGGTACAAATGCATGCTTCCTAAAGTGCTTGTCTAACTAAAGAGTGTATTTAGGTGTTATCTGTGGGAAACATTGGGAGAGGATCAATGCCAGTACTGGGCTCCTCTCTACTCCTGCTACAGCCGTCACTGTGTGCGTCACCAGGAAAGCATCCCAATGAACAAACAGAGAGAGGATGTGGGGGAGATGTGAATAAGCGGTGCCTGGTTCATCATTAGCAGACTGCTTGGCTATAGATCACAGATTCAGAGAAGGGCAGATGAAAGCCCCAGGGGGGGGGGAAGGAGAAGGAAAGGAAGAAAGTGGATAGTGGATGAAAGGAGAAGAGAGGTAATAAAGAATTGGAGAGGCGAGAGGGGACCATACCCTTGCAGAGGGATGAACCCAAGTGGACAGAGCCAAAACAAAACTGCAGAAAAGCACCCAATATCATGCTAGGAGACAGAGAGGAAGGCCTCAGCGGTCTCCCGTTACAGTTTAAATCGCAGCAAATACAATGCTCACTGTAGACATAGGGTGCTGCTGCAGCTGAGTGCTAGAAGTGACTACAATAACATCTGGTAGACATTCTCCATGGTAGTGTGGGTGACGGTTGCTTTTACAGCAACATGGTCCTTAGAGAGACATATCCAACTCTTAACCAAAACACTCTCACAGCTTCTGAAATGAGTGCCGCAAAACGTCTCTTGCTCCTCCTCCTCCTCATCCAAACCCCAAAACAACAAAAATTCCAAAGAGAGAGGTTTATTTTGGACATGTACCATGAAAGCGAGCGTCGTTTTGGCTTATAGCCCGTTTCCTGACCCAGAAAGTTGTTTCTATCGGAGATGAGCTCTCTGGGAGAGGGGTTTTAGACAGAGCAGAGCTGAGCTGACAGCCCGTTCCTCCAGCTGAGAAACTAATGGCTAGAGAGGAGGGCTGCACAGGGCTTTGTCTCAGTCTGAAGTGACTTCCTCTCCTTCTCTCCTCTGGCTGAGAGACTAATGGCCTCAGGAGGAGTAGGGCTGCAGCTCAATAGTCTGAAGTGGCTTTCTCTCCTTGTCTCCTTCCCTTCAATAATTTTCCTGATAATATAGTACGCCAACTACATTTGCTAACTTACAATATTCCAGTCTGAAATGCACACAGCTGGTTACGATAGCTGTTATGATAGTCAAGGGAGCTCTTGGTCATTAATTCTCTCCTCAACTGGGCCACTGATCAAAATTAACCTATGGGACTACACCAAAGGAAAAGAGAAAGAGTTAGAGAGGGATGAAAGGATGGATAGAGATCACAGGGTAGCTCCCACGAGATGAGTGAACTCATCCAGATCACTGACCCTTCTGGATGGAGACGCTAACCTGGGTATCCTCCTGTGTGTGTGTGTGTGTGTGTGTGTGTGGTGCGGTGCAGTGGTAGGGTCACATGTGATTGCCAGCCTCCTGCCCACAGCCACAGGACAAATTGACTAACCACCACTAAACGCCTGCTGACATTTACAGAGCAGGGGAGGAGAAGGATAGGAAGAGAAGGGGGGGGGGTAACCCTCTGCTTGCCAGTAGGTACAGGAGGGAAAAGGGAGCGAGGGGAGAGAAGAGGACTGTGGCCTTGTGTCTGCCAACAGGAGAGAGATGAAGAGCAGGATGTGGGGAGGAGAGGGAGGGTGGAGAAGAAGAGAGCAACTCACATGTCCTCAGGAGTCCAGTGGAGGAGGACTTTAACCTTCCCAGAATCTTCCTTCCTCCTCGCAATTACCTAGAGATAGAAGAAGAAGAGAGGTAAGACACCACCCAGTAAACAGAGACATTGGAAAAACAACACATTGTTGTTGAGGTCATACTGGAGAGATATTTGGAGAGACACACCCACCCACACACCATCCCTAACCAAAGGCCTGATGATGATGATGGCAAGTCAGTAAAAGGAATCAGACACCTGGCTCCAGTCTAATTGAGCCAGACTCAATCTGTCCTCCCTCCCACTCTGTAGACTAACACTGTTACCTCACTGGCCTGAAGACGCCAGTCCAGCCACTAAACATATACACAAACCCTGTGTGTGGTAGGAACAATACAGCTCCCTGACTGACGTTAGTGCATTCCACAGTGAGTGAGTGCGTGTGACCCTGGACCAAGGTGAAGACTAGGAATGCTCTTTATCTTTAGAAACACACAGATGGATGTGTGCGTACACACACACACACACACACACAACGTAAGTCACAGCGTGAAAAGACATCACACTAGATTCTCTCCCATGGTTTTATTTGCTTATTGCTTTGGCTTGGAGAAGGCCTGCTGGGTTTGCCTGGCTACCCAACGTACTTGCTTCAGCC
Organism: Salvelinus sp. IW2-2015; assembly: GCF_002910315.2. Classification (NCBI taxonomy): domain Eukaryota; kingdom Metazoa; phylum Chordata; class Actinopteri; order Salmoniformes; family Salmonidae; genus Salvelinus; species Salvelinus sp. IW2-2015. The sequence continues at coordinate 6,192,019 of NC_036864.1, forward strand.
AACTGCTACGCCACGCCCACGGACGTTAATTTCTTCTCCGCAATGAGTCTGGATCCGAGTACCTCCCCGACGATGTCTAGAACGCRAACACATTCTAACCATACTGATTGGCCCCAGAAACTGATGGGTGGGGCCAGAGCCAGAACACACGTGGGTAAAGCTGATAAAGCTGTAAAGACCCAATCGCTGACGACTTTGTTTTGTACAACACCCATCATTTTGCCATCCCCACAAACGACTTCAATGATGGCCGTCTCAGACTGAAGTACGAAGTGAACAGAGCAGCGGAATAACTTAGTCGGAGTCGTCAGGCAACTGCTGGGTTCCTGCGCTGTCTATCTCTTGATTTCTCTGTGATAATACGGGTAGAGGCACTCCAACTGCATGTGTAGGGGAGAGATGGAGGAGTGAGGGAGGACAGAGACTGGGAGGAGGTGAAGAGGTCTGTTTTTAACCGGCTCCAACAACAGGCCTGGCTGGGTCTGGACTCTGGCATGTACGTCAGAGCAGTGTGTGTGTTTCGTGGGAGGGTTGCTGGCAGTTCCCTTTATTAGCAGTTTAATTAAAAGGGCCACAGGAGTCAGTGTTATTCCCTGCCTGGGCCCTTCATTTTCCGCAGGCCTCAACACTGCACACATTAACTCATGTGCGTTTAAACCAGACTCGGCTGGCGATCGGTCAATTTTGGAAAACAAATTGTGTGATTGTGATGCTTTAAAAAACAAAACACATATTTTTTTTAAATCCGCATTTAATCTCAGCAGGCTTTTCATTTGAAATAAATGGAGGTTTAATTGACCCTGGTCAGCCAGTCGACTGCCTGCCCCTCTCCCAGCCTTCAGCTGGCTCAATGGAAGTTGTCAACTTTTTACGAATCTTTCRTTTTCATTTCAACAWCTTTCTACGTGTGATGTGCTCAACGCCTCGAGCAAGATTGCTTGATCCAAAAGATCCATTCTTGCTGCAGCTTTCTGCTCCTCTGATTGCAGAATCTTTAACACATGTTTAAGTATTTCTGGTGCCATCCCCAGGGTCTGGAAAGTGGCCCACATACTCCCCCTTCAAAAGGTGGTGACGGGTCACATAAGTAATTAGAGCCCTATGTCCAAACTCTTGCCTCGCAAAAATTATAGAACCCTTGGTAAATACTCAGATCCTTTTTAACTACGAAATGTATTGTAATTATACAACGGGTGGGTCTAACGGTGTCTGTTCCACAAGTTACCACGGGCTAAAGCTATGATGTTGAAATGCTAATTTTCTCTGTTCCGTCTCACTGTGCAATCCACTGTCCAATCAGCCCAGCCAGAAGTAMAAATAAAATAAAAAGAAATWAAAAAGAAATTAAAAAAAGCTGAGTAAAAATAATAATATATATAATAACTCACAAAAGTAGCGCACTGGGCCTTTACTAGTATTAGTGTCGGGACTATATCTCGTGGAAGGATGAAATAGTATGAATAAATTAATCAAAATAACGCTCATGAAAATATGTCAATCATTTTAATATGTTGGTAACCCGTTGTATAACAGTGATAATGCCCTCRAAGCCGGTGTTTGGAGGATACATTTGCACGGTTTGCAGGCCCTCGACTAGGTCTCGGTCCTAACACCCGTGCCAATATATACTCAAAAAACACCGGCTTCTCTGGCATTATCACTTAAATGTAAACCAGTCACTGCCCGGCCCTTTTTGTTGACCTGTTTAAAGCCTTCGACCCATTACTTATTCAGAGGTTTTCATCAATTGGCCTGGACCAGGCTGCGTTTAGCTGGTTTGAAAATGATTTAAAGATGCACCATGCAGAAACCACTCTGCCATTTCCTGGTTGCTAAAATTCTAAGTTCGCCTAATTTCAGTTCCTTTATTAGCAGTATAATTAAAGGGGCATGGGAGTAAAGTGTAGAGAATCACTGTACCATCTAAACCACTGGAATATATTTTCCATAACCAAAAACATTCTATTTTCAGTTGTTTGAAGCAGTTGTACAAAACCTAAAGAAAGACGCAAAAAAAAGAAACTTAAGAACGGAAAGCATAGAAATAAAGCACATATAACATATGTACCGCTTCTTTGACTTGCTTTCACTGAGAATGACAGCTCTATAACTCACATTTCTATATGAATTTGGTTGGGTCACCCAAAAAGTTACAGATTGCTGCTTTAAAAAAAAGGACAGAGCACAGTGTGTATTTACTGATGGTGTTAAATCAGGTTTTCTTGACATAAAGGGTGTCCTACAGGGATCAATTCTTGTTCCGGTTATGTTCACATGAACAATATTGGTTTATCTGTGTGAAAAAATAAAAATAGATAAAATAAAAACATTCACCTGTATGCAGGTGACACTGTGGTGTATGCTATTGACCCCGCATCTGACCAGGCCCTATCAGAGTGTCAATCTTTCGCTCTTGCCCTCCAAGAAGGCCTTTGCTGAACTGACATTGGTACTTAGTGCAGGTAAAACCAAGAACATGTCATTTTCCAAATCTGATGATTTATGCATAAGTACTTCGTAGGGGTGTAATGGTACACGTATTCGTACCGAAACGTTCGGTCCAGGGACCTCGATTCGGTCGCACTGAACCCGAATGAATACATAAAAATAAATATTACAAAATATAAATACTACGTCTTTAGGCTATGCATACGCTGCGTAGTAGGCCTATGCCGTAAATCTGAACTTAAACAAACATTTAAGGCCATTCCGTTAAAACTAGCGCCTACGCGGACATCGGAATCAAAATGACCTTAACTGGCGCATTTCACATTTTGTGAGGCGCAGCCAGGGACCAGTTCTGTAAGATGGGGAGGTCAATAAACCAGAATTGGAGGTTCATCAACACTCGTTTAAATCTCCAGTTTGGGAACATTTAGACTTCCCAGCAGATTACAACTGATATGGGCAGAACGTTGTGGATAAAACGTTAACAGTATGTCGCCACGCTCAACAAGAATAGCCTATGCAGCTGCCAACAACTCAAATGTGTTGACGCATTTACTCTGACATCACCTGAGTACACCGGAGCAAGACGGAAACGCAAAGAAACACCACATCCTCCCACCTCGGCATTCAAGCATTCCTTGGCAGCTGACTCTGACCGGGCCAAATACATTACAAGAGCGATAGGTAGGCTGTGTTTATATATATTTTTTTACAATCTTTGCTTTTTAACCACGGACATACACCCATTCACGGTGATTGAGAATAGGGGGTTTTAGCGCCTTGTGAAAGTGCTTTAGCCACGTTACGAACTTCCTCCTGCACCAATTTAAGCAAACAGGTTGTACATGCTCTTTAAAAGCAAGCCAAAGATTAAGTTTAGAATGAATTGGCCAACGCACCCTGTGTTGCGCTTACTTAACAGTGCCAGACATCACATTACCCACGCATAGGAGATGTACCGTTCTACAGACATGTCCCTTTATGAGCGTCACAACTGCGCATCTGGCACTGAAGGAGACAGTGTCATGGTGTGTTCGTAATCAAGTGGGAATTTACCACACAGGACTGGGGAAACCCCACTTGAATGTCCCTCCAACTGGTACTTACTTGTGGGAAACTCGTCAATGATCTGAAGCACACACTTCTCCCACATAATTACCTCGGGTGTCGCCTACTAAGGAAATGGCCTCGAACAGCATTTGGCATTTAAATGCAACAAAACATTAATATAAAGCACTCTATTGTGGGTCAAAAAAAAAAGGTTTACAAGCATGATAGCTGTACTTTTAGTTTATGGTTGACGCAGCTTGTTGGCAATTAGCTACTGGCGTTTCTCAATGAGTTCAAATCACATGAACGCATCCAACAGGTATTTATGACTTCACAACTCGTAAATTCCCACCTCCCAGAAGATGACGAATGCAGCATCATAGTAGGACCAACATAACTATCCTGTCACAACAGAATGACAGGAATATCATGAATGGATTTTCACCGAAACTGAACCGTGACCCCAAAACATACCAAACCGTGGGTTTGATATACAGTTACACCCCAACTACTTTGGATTGTGCCCTCATTGATCGTGTCCCCTCTTATATAAATATCTGGGCATCTGGATGAACAGAAAGCATGTTGATGAATAAGTGAAGAAATTAATCATTCAAATAGGCTTCAAATCCTGTCTTTCGTTAAATAGCAGAAAACAAATCATCCAGTCAACATTCATTCCGGTTATTGACTGTGGCGATTTGTCTATATGAACGCAGCTGCCACKGTACTGAAGCCGCTGGGCACAGTTTATCACAGTGCATTATTACGGGCGATAGGTTCCGTACACATCATTGCATTTTGTATCAGAAAGTAGGCTGACCCTCCGTGAAGTCTCGTAGATCGAGGCATTGTGCTTTTTTTTTTGTCTATAAAGGCCTCTTGCATAAACTCCCATCATACCTTACCTCATTGTTAAACTTCAGACGTACAAGTTACCCGACCCGGACTCAGGGATGGCTAACCCTGGAGAGCCCTTCAATCTCCACCGAATTAGGTAAATCTGATCACAGTTTTTCTCCAAAAGTCCTTAAAGTTAGTTGGTGCCTCTAGAGAATTCAGGCAGATGTTAGAGGGCCTTTTAACTGAATAATGTATTTGTTTCATATGATTGTGTTTACTTTTCACGTATTGTGTAATTGATGCGTGTATAGAAAGACATGTATAATAGTGTAACGGTTGTGTATTGATGTGTTCATGTAAGGCCTCATCTTCGAAAGAGAACGTGGCCTCAGCATGACTCCCAGCTTAAATAAAAGGGGTAAAAAAATATATACAAATAAACTCCTCTGTGCAGCTGAGACCGTAAAACTGTAGGTCTGTCGTGCCCYCTGCTGTCTGAACAGTGAAGTACAGTGTGTGTGTGCAGGACCATGCATGGTCTGCTRCCGCTGGATCCCCGACCATGCTGTGGAAGACGACGGTGATGGTGTGTGTGTGTGTACTACTTACCGTGCTGTGAAACACAACACTGTGTCCGTTGCCTAGGCTCTCTATATGTGTAGCCAGGTTGAGGCAGATGGCCCGGTGTCTGATAGCATCCATGGTCTGGGCATCAAAGAAGTCGTGAGGTCGTGCTGGAGGGACAGAACACACTGGGGTGAGAGAGGGGGAGCGTTAAACTGAGGTTCATAGGTCGGGAGGTCAGAGGGGATTAGCCAATCAGATGGATCTGACCCTCGTAGATATTCATCATCAAAACGTTTCCCACCACCCGATTGGTTAAGACGCTTGGTTTGAATGCCAGGCAACCTGATCAGTGAGTACATGATTGGTTTATTGATTGATTGTATGATTGAGGTGTGTGCCCGTGCATATCTGTGTGTGTATACACATGCTTGCATTTGTGGGTGCTTGTATCTGTGCTTGTATTACCATCCTTATGGGTACCAGAAATTCCCAAAAGTCCCAGAGGACAAAGGCTATTTTAGGCTTACAGTTAAAATTAGAGCAACAATTAGGGAAAATAGGACTTTTAATGGAGATCAATTTTAGGTCCCCACAAGGATAATAAAACATATGCTGTGTGTGTATTGCGTGTGCTTATATGTGCGTGTGTGTGTTTCTCGGATACGTACGTAAAGACCGCCTGCGTTTGTTCTTGAGTTTCCGCCTCTTGTTAAGCCCCGCCTTCGAAGGTGAATCCTCCTTCATCTTAGCCTGATTGGCCAGCTTGTTGGAGTTCTGGGAGCTGAAGTGGGTGGGTACGTGGCGCGCTAGCCCCCCCTGGGAGGCAAACGTGGCATTGCAGCCCCCCACCACACACTGGAGATAGAGACAACACCGGTGAGAACACAAGACTAGAAGATTTAACAGTAGATCGCTTATACAACAGCACGTACATAGAGAACAACAGTATCGGTCATTCTATTTGATGAAATCTAGGTGATTTCCATTTTAATAATAGTTCAAAGGGTTCAAAGAGGAAACTGTAGGTTTGGGTATAGAAGCACAGTTCAATGGAACCACTCAATATAATATCATGCATTAGCTTTACAGAGGATCGTGTGTGACAAGTGTATTGTGTTGGAGATCATTAGAATCATTCTAAGACTAGAATAATCTATAGCACATGACATGTACATACAGTAGGTATGGGGCCTTCAGAAAGTATTCACGCCCCTCGACTTTAGCCACAATTTGTTTTGCTACAGCCTGATTTTCAAAAGGCTTCAATTGAGATTTGGTGTTACTGGCCTACACACAACACCCCATAATGTCCAAGTGGAATTATGTTTTTACAAATGTTCACTAATTCATTAAAACGGAAAGCAGAAATGTGTTGCGTCAATAAGTATTCAACCCCTTTGTTTTGGCAAACCTAAATAAGTTCAGGAATAAAAATGTGCTTAAGTCACGTAATAAGTTGCATGGACTTAAGTGTTTAACATGATTGTTGAATGACTACCTCATCTCTGTACCCCACCCATACAATTATCTGTAAGGACCCTCAGTCGAGCAGTGAATTTCAAACACTGATTAAACCACAAAGACCAGGGAGGTTTTCCAATGCCTCGCAAAGAAGGGCACTTATTGGTAATTTAAAAAAAAAAAAAGCAGACATTGAATATCCCTTTGAGCATTGCGAAGTTATTAACACCCAGTCACTACAAAGATACAGTTGTCTTCCTAACTCGGTTGCCGGAGAGAAAGGAAACCACTCAGGGATTTCACCATGAGGCCAATGGTGACTTTAAAAACAGGTACAGTGTTTAATGGCTGTGATAGGAGAAAACTGAGGATTGATCAACAACACTGTAGTTGCTCCACAACACTAACTGACAGACTGAAATGAAGGAAGCCTGTACAGAATATTCCAAAACATGCWCCCTGTTTGCAATAAGGCACTAAAGTAAAACTGCAAAGAATGCGGCAAAGAAATTAACTTTGTCTTGAAAACAAAGCGTTATGTTTAGTGCAAATCCAACACCACATTACCGAGTACCACTTCACATTTTCAAGCATGGTGGTGGCTGCATCATGTTATGGGTATGCTTGTCATCGACTAGGACTTTTCTTTAGGATAAAAATAAAAGGAAAAGAGCTAAGCACAGGCAAAATCATAGAGGAAAACCTGGTTCAGTCTGCTTTCCAACAGACACTGGGAGACAAATTCACCTTTCAGCAGGACAGTAACCTAAAACACAAGGCCAAATATACACAGGAGTTGCTTACCAAGACGACATTGAATAATGTTCTGGAGTGGCCTGGTTACAGTTTTGACATAAATTGGCTTGAAAATCTATGGCGAGACTTGAAAATAGCTGTCGAGCAATGAGCAACTTGACAGAGCTTGAAGAATAAAAAAAAGTATGTGCAAATATTGTACAATCCAGGTGTGCAAAGCTCTTCCAGACTTACCCAGAAAGACTCACAGCTGTAATCACTGCCAAAGGTGATTCTAACATGCATTAACTCAGGGGTGTGAATACTTCTGTAAATTAGATATTTCTGTATTTCATTTTCAATAAATAAGCAAAAATAAATAAAAACATGTTTTCACTTTGTCATTATGAGGTAGTGTGTAGATGGGTGAGGAAAAAACTATTGAATCCATTTTGAATTCAGGCTGTAACACAACAAAATGTGGAATAAGCCAAGGGGTATCAATACTTTGTGAAGGCACTGTATATGACATGAGGATGTGGTTTGCAGTCAGTGCTTTGATGTGTGTGTGACAAGTGAAGGGAGAGTGCGCGAGCGAGAGACCGAACAGGAAAATGGAAGAAAGGAGGGCGTTTTCTCACCTTGAATGGTTTGTCTCCGCTGTGTGAGACCATGTGTCTCTGGAGCCAGCTCTGACTGGTCGACGGRGTGTTGTACACCTTGCAGCCCTTCCACAGGCACACAAACACCTGGCGAGAGGAGAGCAACACTGTTAAACACACGTCTCTTCACAGGTCACTCACAACCTAGCTCTTATGAGTTACCCAAGATGCAATGTAAGAAACTAAACGTCCTACGAAATCCTACTATCCTAGAGAATTGTAGTAGTTGGCAGAATGAATTTATATATGAAATGTCTATGRCCATTTTTAACTTAAGCCCCTAGAAACTCAATCCCCCATAAACTGACCCCCGCCCCCTCTGAACCTAAAGTTCCAAGAGAGGTAAAACATCAAGYGGTCTTCGTACAGCAGTACTTCTCATCTGGAGTTAGTTTAACACAGGATGTTTGGATTATCTTCGAGATGGAGAAGAGGGGGATTGATGTTTTGAAGACAGGGTTGTGGTGGCGGAGAAGAGGGGGAAGAGGAGAAGACGAGTTGGAGGCATAAAACTAGAAGGTGAAGGAAGAAGGGGATAGAAGATGGTGAGCAGGCAGGAGGACAGAGAAGATGATTTAGGAAGTGAAGGATAGAAGAAGAAGAAAAACATACCCCTCCCCGTTGTCCGTCCACGTGCACGCCCCTGATGTGCTCAGCCAGGTCTGGGCTGGTGGTAAAGAGGAGCTGGCACTGGTCCCAGCAGCAGGTGTATGCCACGCCCTTACCCGCCGACGGGGTGGCGGTGCCAGGGCCGTGCCCGTTCATCATGGCAGGTGTGGAGCGCCCGCTGGACGCTGTGCTCTCCATGTCCATCAGAGTACTGCTGATACTGAGAGGGAGGGAGATGGGGTCAGCACAGAGATCTGTAGGTCTACATAACAAATCAAATGTTATTAGTCACATGCACCGAATGCAACAGGTGTAGACCTTACCTTGAAATGCTTACTTACAAGCCCTTAACCAACAATGCAGTTAAGAAAATATCTACTAAATAAACTAGAGTAAAAAAACAAGAGTTACAATAAAATAACAATAACGAGGCTACATACAGGGGCTACCGGTACCAAGTCAATGTGCGGGAGTACAGGTTAGTTGAGGTAATTTGTACATGTAGGTAGGGGTAAAGTGGCTATGCATCGATAAACAGTGAGTAGTAGCAGCGTAAAAAAAGGGGGAGGGGGTCAATACAGCCATTTAATTAGCTGTTCAGCAGTCTTATGGCTTGGAAGGGTAGACGCTGTTAAGAAGCATTTTGGACCTAGACTTGGCGGTCTGGTACCTCTTGCTGTGTGGTAGCAGAGAGAACAGTCTAACTAGGGTGGCTGAAGTCTTTGGAAACTTTTAGGGCCTTCCTCTGACACCGCCTGGTATAGAGGTCCTGGATGGCAGGAAGTTTGGCCCCAGTGATGTACTGGGCCATATGCACTACCCTCTGTAGCGCCTTGCGGTCGGTTCTAGTCATAGGTTTGGACAGCCTCAGTCACTAAATCTGGGTGATTTAGTGTGTTTACAGCATGTGCCGACACCGCTCTTCTACAGACGGTGCCACTTCTCTGGGGCATATGAGGTTTAGTATGCCTGGTCTACAAGGAGGGATGTGAGGGTGTCATGGCGGATTTTAATCTCATGCCACTATAGACATAGAAGTATCTCCCTTCGTCCTCACACACAAAGCTTCTCAGAGTGCACTAGTGACTCAGTAATGCTACCACGTTGGACTGAATGAAGAGAAAGTGACACACACACCTCGTAAGGCTGCCTGCCTCCAGCTGCTCCCCTGCCCTGTTCCTGAGGTCCTCAGTGCCAGCAGGGGAACAAAAGTTACATTGAGACCATGCAGCTGCCCAAACAACAGAGCTCTCTCCTCCATTCACTCCTTTCTTACTACAAGCCTTTCTGCCCCGGCTAGACAAAGCAACGCGCCATGACRGGAGAGGGCCGAGGGGGGAATCCCCTCTCCTTCAGATACAACAGGGCTGCAGGAGCTGAAGTGTTGTAACACAGGGTCTTCAGCCTTTGTGCTAACTGGGTTTCTTTTGTTAGCTACCCGCTACAGGTCGTCCTATGGCTACAGACTGAGACAATCTACTGGGATCCAGAAAGGGAATTATTCCACTATTTTAGCAGCAAAAGGAGAAGGGTGGATATCKGGGTGTGTGAAATGGTTGAGTTCTCTGCYTCCATTTGAATAAGAAAAGTATGTGTATATCGTTATTTTCTGTTGGCTAGTCTAGTGATATTCAGACATCGTGTACAGGGGCAAATCTATATGTATTAGTATATGGCTGATAGGACCCTATATCTACACTGGACTTTTGCATACAGGCTTTTGCCTATGTGTCTGTGTGTTGACTTCTATTGTTACATGCACATAAAGAGTCAGGTTCAAAAGCATACACGCACGCGTAACCGGAATTCTGCATAGTGTTAGGAGAATCAGATCGGCGAACTCACTGTTTTTCGGCGGGGCCGCGGCAACCGTGAGTAAATGATTCTAAGTTGCATCGTAAGAGAGTTGAGCAGCGAGTTGCATACATCATTACTCATTCCTAACACCTTTGATCCGATTCACTCTCTCATTCTGCACTAGTTTATGATCCAGTGGAAATTCCATCTGGGCCATTTCACATAACGGCATGGGGGATTCTGGGTACTAAATCTAAATATCTCAGAAAGACTTGTGTGTGTGAGTCCCTCATGTGCGTGTGGGTGAGAACCTGTGTGTATAGGACTCATCTCAACACAGACATCCTGTAACTACAGTCACAAGGCCAAACCAACTAGGAGGCGATGAAGAGTTGCGTTGACCACACGGACCCACTTGACACGTCTGTAAGTGTGTGTGTAGATATGTTAGAAGTAGCTCTGTGGCTAAACACCACTCTTCACATGAAAGCTGGGGCCTCTTGGTTGGTTTGTTAGTGTGCGATTATTATTATTCTTTGTCTCAGTGCATCACTTGTGAAATTACTCATGGGACTTTCACCAAACGGTTTTCAAGGATACATGCCAACTTGGACGATCTTACTTAAGTCACTGAATTGGTTCATAAGATAAAATCWAGTCTGAAATGTTCATATTGCTGGTGTGTCTCTTTTTAAAACGTGGTTTCATAGTAGCGACGTTATTACACAATGAGCATCGTGGTGGCCAAGTGGCAATGCAGGCCATACATGGACATCATGTCCAGATGCGGGTGTACGTGCAGCGTGGAACCACTCCGTTGAAAACTAAAGGCAAATCTAGGCCCATTCAACCATCGGTTAAAACTACGCATGTACCCAAATGTTGTCTGTTGTCAACTGTCCATAACGCATCGTTGCGCATTTGGGTGCTGATGCATTGTAGCAAAACAAACCCGATTGTTATGCTAAACTGTCGTTTGGCAAAATACAAAAGTACGGAGATATCACACAACGCTACATAATTGCAAGGATAGTGAATGCAACTTGTAACAATGTAGCTTGATCACAAACGTAAACATCTTATCAAGATTTAATCATTGTTGGAGTGGGCTGGCAACATTGTTGCGCTGCTTTGTATTCAACATTTGACTGGGTATTAGTAATCCACAGACCTGTCTTCCGAATCCATTCGACTGAGAGGTTCTCCATCCGAGGAGGATATCTCGACACTGGCCCGTCTTTTGATACCGTGGTCGGTTTTCTCCGTGGATTCCTCGCTTTTGGTCTTGTCGGAGCTAGGAGGCGAGGACACGCTCTCCTCTCTTTGTTCTTGATTCAGCTCCACGGTACTCTCTCCGGTTTCGGTGCTGCTCGCAGGGATTCCCTCCACGGGACTTTTAACCGGTTCAGACAGTTCACAGGCCGGTTCGTCTTCTTTGTTGCCGTTTTCCGTGGGTAAAATCGATTCTTTGGCGACTTCTGGTGCGACTGGAGGCTTCTCCTCTTTGCTGTCTCGGTTGCTCACGTCCATTTCTGTTTCGTCCTCGTTGTCACCCGGTTCCTGTTTCGAGTCTGTAGGGCCCTGCTTATTATTCCCGTTCTCTCCCATGGCCAATGTTCCATTTTGCTCGTTTGCCGGTGTTGAGTCTTGTTCGATACCGTTGGTTGTAACTGCAGCCATGTTCACAGCTCTTAGTAAGCTATTTTGTGTTGTAGGCTACTACCCCCCCCAAAGTTGGTTCTTTCTCCCAATCGCATGCGCTGCTTCACCATGAGTGTTCAACCGGGACGCGAGGGGAGGAGGCATAACCATGACGTAGTCCCCCGCATTGTGGACCGTTCCACGTGTTCCAGAGAACTATTGTTATATTTGTTTTATATTTACAAAAAAGTGTTCCAGAAAACAGAACATTGACATAATTTAAAGTGAAATGTTAGGGTAAATCTAAACAATTCTTACCACTATACCGGGCCTCCACTCTATTAGCAGGCCTAGCATATGTGTAATTATGTTTTTGTATAAAGCCTAGATTCAAGACTTCGTGCTTTTCAGCTAAAATTATTATATACAATTCTTGTCACCAACAAAAAAWWWWATATTTGGGGCATAAAACCATCGAAGCTCTGCAGATTTTGTTGTGAGGATACAGAATCAATAGACCATTTGTTTAGGTATTGCCCTCAGGTAGCCTGTTTCTGGTCTCAGGTTCAGGAATGGCTGAAAATGCTTAACATTGATCTAAAAGTGACCCTAGAAATAGTACTGTTAGGAGATCTAGAGAGACCGGGTCAGTCAATGACTAATATACTAATACTCTTAGTAAAATTATTGATCTTCAACTCGCAATCTGTGGATTCTATTCGATTAGATAGATTGAAATTGTACGTTAAACATCACAGCATAGTTGAAAGTTATGTGTTGCGTAGAACTTTGTAGAGGGTTGCCTGCAGCGATAGATGGGATGGGCTGAGGGAAGCGGAGGGTTGCCAGCAGAGATAGATGAGCTGAGGGAAGCGGAGGGTTTGGATGTGGAATTGGAGACAAGTGGGAGTGGAGTTGCTGTGCGGGAGATAGAATAATGGTCAAAGATAAGTCAAAATTAAACAATAAAAAGTACGTTTGAATGACACTGAGGGGCAGTGTTTTTACAGCTAATGCCGGTGTTGTGCCGAAAATCCCCCCCTCCCAGACCCCCCCCCCCCCCCCCTTCTAATTTCCTTAATTTTGTGGCTAGTTAAATACTTTGTGGCACACATCAGAGTCAAATACTTTCTATAGAACACACTTCACGTCAGGATAGGAAACCGAAATGAATAATTAATGTATGTGTAAAATGTTGGCAAGCAATAAAAATTTCAGAACAACTATGGCTGAATTATTATCCTTACACTTTCAAAAATACTAGTCGAATAAGACATGGGAAAGATGACGAATTTTGGCAAAGAGATTTATTTATAGACTAATACAAATCAGTAGCGGATTTATGTACGAGCGACATGGGCAACCGGCCACGGCGGCGGGCGCTTACGGGGGGTTTCACCCAGGGCGCCATACAAGCAAGAACCGCCACATACACTTGAAACAAATAGCCAAACCGAAAACTGCATTCAAAATGCTTTCTGCTACTAAGAACAGTGAAATGTAGGCTAAACTGACAAACGGAGTTAAAAACAGAAATCTCAACTGGCAAGCAAGTCGTAGCAATGAAGAACGCGAAGGGGGGAAATTTTCGGCACAACACCTGTTTGCCTGAGGCTGATGCTGTGCAGGTGTTTGTACACATGCATATACACACACTCTCATTCAAATAAACGCCTACAATAACACACACACATACATGTAATAGTGCCAGACATGCACACAAACATATACAGTTGGCATTGCTGTTATRATTGTAGTTGTCCTTGATGTTCTTTGGAGGAGGTGGGTCTGAACAGTTGAGGGACAGCTACTGGGGAACTGTGGGGGKATCTTGGAGGGTTCGGGTTCTCGTTTTTTGGCCTGGTGGGATACCTGTTGTAAGAAATTGTATAAGATACTGGTAACTTGTTTTAACCACTTCTCAACATAAGCTATTCTTGGCACAACATGCACCCATTCCCACTACTTTGTCAGACACACACACATCCCCTCCCCCATGAATAGGGCCTGTGAAAACAAACGCACATGCAGGATGCCTTTGGATGTGATTAGGACAAAGAACTGTGGGAAGGGCCAATGGAAACGTCGACATCAGGCCGAACAGGATTACCCACGACCCAGATCGACCAATCGGAAGGCCAGACGACAAGATCAACCTACTTTGCTTGTTGCCTATATAATCTGTATGTACTGCTTAGAGGGGCTCTCTTCTCCGACGATTTCATAAGAATCTGACAGAAAGGGGCCGTGCACGTTTTTGCCTGATATCTTTACACTTGAATAAAACGGCCTTATTATAAAATTATCCACCTCGTCCTATGTCTCCACTTGTTCTCCTGTCTCCAGTAAACGTTTTTACACTAAACTGTCCAAAGTGGCCCTTGAGCAGGGCATTGACCCTGGATGCTTCTGCATGTCGCCTGAATGGGAGTCTATTGGATGACTGGTATGGTGTAGTTGTTGAGCTGCAAGTATATTGTATGTTTGGGTATTCAATAAAAATAGTTGTTTAAAGTGTTCCAGAAAACAGAACATTGGCCCTAACATTTCAATTTAAATTATGTCAATCACCCATTAACACATTTCAGTCATACATCTAGACAATTCTTACCACCATACCTGTCCTATTAGCAGGCCTAGCATATGTGTAATTAAGTTTTTGTATAAAGCTAGAATTTTCATGCAAATTCATCAAAGCAGATATATTTTCTTTTCTTCATGACCCCAGGCCTTATTCTGTTGTAAAAGTAAGGTAGGAGATCATGACCACATGTAAAGGACTCTTCAAGTACAGGCGCAAGAAGTAGCTAATGGGTATCCTAATAAAATACTAAATACGTAAGTGGTAGGGATTAGGACTATAGGGTAGGAGGCATGGAAAGGGTAGGAACTAGTGGAAGGAGTGGAATGGAACCAGGCCACGTATCCACAGAGTGCTACAGGCCGGGACCACAAAAGATTCAGAGCCTCATTAACATAGCTACTCATGTGTGTCCAGCATGAAAGGAGGGGGGGGGGGGGGGGAAGAAGGGGAGAGGAATGGTGGAAAAGAGGGTGAGAATGGAGGTGACTGACCTTACTGTGTCGATGACCTGAGTGATTGGCTGCGTCTAGTGTGACAGTGGCATTGTCCAGAGCAGAGATCATTCATTTTACCAAGTGGATATGAGCTATTGGCCTGAAGGCTACCATTCCAGTTGAAGGCCAGAGTCCCAGTCCCTCAACGGACACAGAAAGGAACTTCATGACCTTTAAAGTTTGTCAATGTCTTGTCTTCAGCACCATCAGAGCTTCTATCCTATCAGTGATCAGGAAATCATATTTGTAACATGATAAAACCAAAACGGCAGGACGCATTGGAAATGAACTTCCTTCTATCTCCCAACGTTTAAAACAAATGTAAATACGTAGCTTGTGTCATAACATAAACCCCCACCACAGCATTTAAGAACATCAACATTTATTTCACATGATATAAAACAGATGAGATATGAACATTTTTCATATTAACTCTAATAATAATAACCTCAGACTTATAATTTCTGCTCTGCTCTTTCTATGGTGTACATCATTTACACAATGAAACTTTACATTTATGTACATTATATTTTAACGTCCTGGGGGAACAAAACGCCTGCTTATTGCTTATACATGTGCTATTCTCTTCTCTCTGTCCAGGACTCCACACAACCAGACAGAATCTAACACACAACCCTAATCTCATAAAACTATTTTATCTCTCTTCTATATTTTACTTTAAATATATCTCAGCCGTAGAAAAAACAGAGAAGCAGATCGATTCTAACCCAGGACATTTACGTGTGGTTGTCAGCGGCGACCAGATCCCGATCCTCCCGACATAAATAAACACAACCTTTATAAAATATTTAAACTCTGTCCAACAGCAGCAATAGGGTGGCACCTTATTGAAGTATAAACCCATTGTATAGTTAGTTCATTCTATATGTTTTATATATGTATATATTAACAACTTCTTTGAACAATGACGGAATGTGCGGTGGAAAATATGTGGAAAATGAAACATTTAGGGCCTCAGGTTAAAAACTTAAATGGGAGTAAAACCAGTAAAAAAGACAAGAGCATATGGCGCCCCCGTGTGGTTAAAGGAAAGCACTGCCTTAGTGTGTGTAGATTCGGTGCTTCGCCCTCTCAATAGTGTGTGATTGTGGGAAGACCTCAAATGCATACTCCTCCCATCCTCAGGTCCTTGTCTCCTTCTCAAAACCCATTAGATGAGAAAGCCAGATATCCTTCCCCTCCGACCTTCTCCACCAGTGGGATTTGAGAAAGAGACAGGACGCAAGGAGTATGCAATTGAGATCTTCCCAGTATGAGACTCCTCTAGTGCTCTTATTTACAACTGTACAGTCCTCTCCTCGTTACAGCAGTGCTCAGCTCATAGACACTCAAGACATCCTCACAGAACATGTCCAAAATAACAGACCATCATAGTACCTGTAATAATAATCATCATCAATTATCACTCTGGTAATACCATCTTGTCCTCTGATATCTCTGTGTGAATGAAAACGTTTTGCATCACAGTTATTGTGTAGGCAGGCAGTAAGTAATACGAGCAGGCCTGTGGATCTACTCTTTCTGTCTGTCTGGCTACAGTTGTTTCTATACATACAGAGAGCTACTGGGCATGCTCTGTGCAGGCTGGCTGGTGCCATCATGGCTCTGTAGGATGCCATCTTGGGTCTCCAGGCTGGCATCGCTTATGAGTCACTGCTCACCAAGGTCAATGTCTGTGCTGCAGGGATAAGTGCAAAGATAGGGAAGAGGTGAAGAGACAGATGAGCACACACAAAAATAGCAGAGGTCACAAGCCACAATGTTCTGCAAAAAAGAAATATTGAGAAAATGATTATGCTGACATGACTAGATAGTGCTTTTTGCTTAGACAACAAATTATGGCTGTTTAAATGGCTGGTGTGATGTTGCCTGCTGGTAAGATCTGTGTCGATTGGAGGGTAGATCTCTGAGAGCTGAGCATTGGACCCTGAAGTTGAGGTTAGGGGGTTGATGGGAAGAGTTATTAACTCTACCTACAGTACATATTACCTCAATTACCTCAACTAACTGGTGCCCCCTCACATTGACTCTGTACTGGTACCCACTGTATATAGCCTCGCTATTGTTATTTTACTGCTGCTATTTAATTATCTGTTACTTTTATTTGTTATTCGTATTTTTTGTTGTTGTCTTCTACATTTTTTTAAACTGCATTGTTGGTTAGGGCTTGTAAGTAAGCATTTCACTATAAGGTATTCGGCGTATAACATTTGATTTGATAAAGGTCAAAGGTTGTAGATAAGGACAGAGAAGTCTCTTACTGAGTGTAGTTCAGTTCACAGAACCACCTCCTCGACACGTCTACACACACATGAAGTGGGATCCGTCAGTGAGTTGAGGAGGAGATGGAGGAGAGGGAGAGGAGGAGGACTGGGGCGGAAAGGGCAGGCTTTTCACTGCAAACAACACACAGTACCAGTCAAAAGTTTTAGAACACCTACTCACTCAAGGGTTTTCCTTTATTTTTTACAATTTTCTACATTGTGGAATAATAGTGAAGACATCAAAACTATGAAATAACACATATGGAATCATGTAGTAACCRAAAAAAGTGTTAAACAAATCTAAATATATTTTATATTTGAGATTCTTCAAAGTAGCCACCCTTTGCCAGCTTTGCACACTCTTGGCATTCTCTCAAGCAGCTTCATGAGGTAGTCATCTGGAATGCATTCTAATTAACAGGTGTGCCTTGTTAAAAGTAAATGAGTGGAATTTCATTCCTTCTTAATGCATTTGAGCCAATCAGTTGTGTTGTGACAAGGTAGGGGTGGTATACAGAAKATATCCCTATTTGGTAAAAGACCAAGTTCATATTATGGCAAGAACAGCTCAAATAAGCAAAGAGAAACGACAGTCCATCATTACTTTAAGACATTAAGGTAAGTCAATGCGGAACATTTCAAGAACTTTGAAAGTTTCTTCAAGTGCAGTCGCAAAAACCATCAAGCGCTATGATGAAACTGGCTCTCATGAGGACCACCACAGGAAAGGAAGACCCAGAGTTACATCTGCTGCAGAGGATAAGTTCATTAGAGTTAACTGCACCTCAGATTGCAGCCCAAATAAATGCTTCACAGAGTTCAAGTAACAGACACATCTCAACATCAACTGTTCACAGGAGACTTGTGTGATTCAGGCTTCATGGTCGATTGCTGCAAAGAAATGACTACTAAAGGACACTAATAACAAGAAGAACTTGCTTGACCAAGAAACATGAGCAATGGACAATAGACCAGTGGGAAATCTGTCTTTGGTCTGAGTCCAAATTTGAGATTTTTGGTTCCAACCGGCATGTCTTTGTGAGACGCAGAGTAGGTGAACGGGATGATCTCTGCATGTACAGTCATGGCCGAAAGTTTTGAGAATGACAAATATTAATTTCCACAAAAGTTTGCTGCTTCAGTGTCTTTAGATATTTTTGTCAGATGGTACTATGGAATACTGAAGTATAATTACAAGCATTTCATAAGTGTCAAAGGCTTTTATTGACAATTACATGAAGTTGATGCAAAGAGTCAATATTTGCAGTGTTGACCTTCTTTTTCAAGACCTCTGCAATCCTCCCTGGCTGCTGTCAATTAACTTCTGGGCCACATCCTGACTGATGGCAGCCCATTCTTGCCATTATCAATGCTTGGAGTTTGTCAAATTTGGTGGGTTTTTGTTTGTCCTACCGCCTCTTGAGGATTGACCACAAGTTCTCAATGGGATTAAGGTCTGGGGAGTTTCTGGCCATGGACTCAAAATATCGATGTTTTTTTCCAGAGCCACTTAGTTATCACTTTTGCCTTATGAAAGTGCTCCATCATGCTGAAAAAGGCATTTGTCACCCAAACTATTCCTGGATGGTAGGGAGAAGTTGCTCTCGGGAAGATGTGTTGGTACCATTCTTTATTCTTAGGCAAAATTGTGAGTGAGCTGCCCTTGGCTGAGAAGCAATCCACACATGAATGGTCTCAGGATGCTTTACTGTTGGCACGACACAGGACTGATGGTAGCGCTCACCTTGTCTTCTCTGGACAAGCATTTTTCCGGATGCCCCAAACAATCGGAAAGGGGATTCAGAGAAAATTACTTTACCCCAGTCCTCAGCAGTCCAATCCCTGTACTTTTTGCAGAATATCAGTCTGTCCCTGATGTTTTCCTGGAGAGAAGTGGCTTCTTTGCTGCCCTTCTTGACACCAGGCCATCCTCCAAAAGTCTTCGCCTCACTGTGCGTGCAGATGCCTCACACCTGCCTGCTGCCATTCCTGAGCAAGCTCTGTACGTGGTGCCCCGATCCCAGCTGAATCAACTTTAGGAGACGGTCCTGGCGCTTGCTGGACTTTCTGGGCGCCCTGAAGCCTTCTTCATAACAATTGAACCGCTCTCCTTGAAGTTCTTGATGATCCGATAAATGGTTGATTTAGGTGCAATCTTACTGGCAGCAATATTCTTGCCTGTGAAGCCCTTTTTGTGCAAAGCAATGATGACGCACGTTTCCTTCCAGGTAACCATGTTTGACAGAGAAGAACAATGATTCCAAGCACCACCCTCCTTTTGAAGCTTCCAGTCTGTTATTCGACTCAATCAGCATGACAGAGTGATCTCCAGCCTTGTCCTCGTCAACACTCACACCTGTGTTAGAGAGAATCACTGACATGATGTCAGCTGGTCCTTTTGTGGCAGGGCTGAAATGCAGTGGAAATGTTTTTGGGGATTTCAGTTCATTTGCATGGCAAAGAGGGACTTTGCAATAATTGCAATTCATCTGATCACTCTTCATAACATTCTGAGTATATGCAAATTGTCTCATACAAACTGAGGAGCAGATTTGTGTGAAAACTTTTGCCATGACTGTATGGTTCCCACCGGAAGTCATGGAGGGTGTGGTGGTGCTTTGCAGGTGAGACTCGTCTGTGATTTATTTAGAATTCAAGGCACGTTAACCAGCATGGCTACAACAGCATTCTGCAGCATACGCCATCTCTGGACCACAGGGTGAGGAAAAGCAGCCAACAATGTTCTCAGCATATGTGGGAACTACTTCAAGGCTGTTGGAAAAGCATTCCTTATGAAGCTGGTTGAGAGAATGCCAAGAATGCAAAGATGTGTTATTTCATAGTTTTGATGTCTTCACTACTATTCTACAATGTAGAAAAATTGTACAAATAAAGAAAAACCTATGAATGAGTAGGTGTCCAAATTTTGACTGGTACTGTACGTAAGTGCTTTGACATTTATCAGTTATATATCAATCAATCCATCAATCAATCAACCAATCATCATTAACAAAGCGATCTTCTGACTGTGTTCTCTTACCTGCCATCAGGTTGTTGTTGAGTTTAGCTCCCTCTACTGGTAGTTCATAGGATCTGTTAATGTTGTTCCCCTGGGTCTCATGCTCCGGGGCCTCCCCTTGCATCACCTCACTCTGCATCACGTCCTCCTCAAGTTCAGGAGTCAGTGCTTCTGACACAGCAGCTGGCAAACTGGCACAGTCACACCTTCACATTCAGGCCTTATTCCAAATACTTACAAATGCATCCTTCTTYACTGCCTTTAAAGAGGTAGTCACTGATCGAAATACAGTTGGATGAAGGAAGGGATGGTTTTAAAGTACTCTAAAAGGGTCAAAGTTGCTATCGATCCAGAGAGGCTAAGATAAGTCCTGATGAGGCCYAGCTAGTCTCACCTGTTGTGGGGAATGAGGGTGTTRGGAGTGTGGGTGTTTCTCCTCTCTGTCTCCCTCTCCCCSTGCTGTTGATGTTGTCCAGGGATCAGGTACTGTACATACAGGGGCTTCACACCCTGATCTGATATCACCATCATCTGGGTCTCTGACACCTRCAACACAYGGACAGTGAGATAGACTGTAGTCTGGGCTGTGTTCAGGAGGTACCAAACAGGAAAATATGTTTTGAAACGGAGCTCTTATTTTTGCCCTACTGAACACGATCTTGGTGGTCTAATGTCAATCCCTAGCGGCTACCTCTTCGATGTTTGGGGATCTGAAGAAACCGGGTAGGTGTAAGGCACCACTCCAGTCCTTGAGTAACTCCAGCAGTATTTAAAAAAAAATCTAACCCCTGACAAGCACACCTGATTGAAATGGTCAACTAATCATCAAGCCACACATTAGTTGAATCAGCGACGTTTGCCCGGGGCTACAAGACAAAATGTGTACTGTTGAGGATCCACAAGGACTGGAGTTGAGACACATTGGTATAAGACACATGGTGATAACCAATGGTCTTAAGCAGCTTTCGYCATATTATTTTTGGCCTACTAAATTAGAGGACATTAATTGAGCCAACTGCATCATCATCATCAGATCATGAGATTCCGTGGAGCTCAGGCCAACTCTGGGAGGTGTCTCTCTCTCTCTCTCTCTCTCTAGCCCAGTGTGAGTCACCACGGCTGGGCTGATGCCCAGAGATAAACCCCTAAATCCAGCCTGGATCCTCCTCACGCCCACAAAGCCTCCCAGATCAGATTAAAGGACATTCACAAGGAGACCAGGCTGCCAACACAGCACAGCCATTTACGCCTTAAAACACTCTTAGCTCAACGTTATTGGATTAGATATAAATTTGTACTTGTACAAGTCTTTCCTCTATCTCTGAACACTCTCTTTGAAAACATTCCTTTTTCAGTTAAGGAACACAGTGCTCTGTGCATCCTCGGTATGGATCTTTCTTATTCACACAGAGAGTTACAGTACACCATGCTGACTCAGTCACCACTCCTACTAGTCATCAACATACATATCAAATGATATTGTATGCCATAAATATTCTGCTCTCTGGTGGTCTGTGTGAGTAGGGCCACTCCCGTACCTCTGTGTCCATGTTGGAGCTCTCCGTCTGGGGCTGTGGCTCCTCCTCACTCAGCCTGGGGACAGGGATGACATCCACCTCCTCAGCTCTGTAGCTGATCTCCTCCACCACAGTGATTTCCATCTCCAGCTCCACCAATGCAGCCTCGTCAATATCCAGCGCCTCTTCTGAAGACACTGCAGTCCTCTCTCTGACTAGTTCTTCAGCTGCAGCTCTAGCCCTCTCCAATTCTTCTGCAGCTGCTGCCACTGCGACCCGGTCTCTCTCCATCTCCAATTCTGCAGCCCTGTCCAGCTCCTCTTCTACAGCCACAGCAGTCCTGGCCATCTCCTCTTCTACAGCCACAGCAGTCCTGGCCATCTCCTCTTCTACAGCCACAGCAGTCCTGGCCATCTCCTGCTCCACCACTGCAGCCACCTCAGTCATGTCTCGCTCCAGCTTTTCTATTGCAGCTCGACCCCTCTCCATTTCTTCTTCAGCAGCTGCTGCAGCCCTGTCCCTCTCCAGCTCCAGTTCTGCACCTCKGTCCCTCTCCAGCGCCACGGCTGCAGTCCTGTCCCTCTCCAGCTGCTCTGTAACTCGGTCTCTGACCTGCTCCAGGTCTTGCAGTGCTGCCTCCAGCTCCTGGGTGTCTGTGGAGAACACCTCCAGCTTGACCTGCAGTAGACACACATGCCAAATTAATAACTCGGTTTTACAGTGTGTACACAATCACATTCCATGCTGTGAAACAAGGTTTATCAAGAMACACACGCACAGACACACGCGTACCCCCCCAGCTTTCTCTGTCGTCATGAACACATCAAGTCCTATCAAACACACACACACACACCAAACCGAGGAGGACTTACCTGTGTAGCGAAGGGGTTCTCCTTGGAGAAGGATGGAGAGCGTGAGGGGGAGATACTGCTGCTACTTCTCTTCTTCTCCCTGAGCGAGGCCTGCTGGTGTCTCCTGATCCTCTCCAGCTGCTCCTCGACACTCATCCTGGCTCTGCCGCTCTCCCTCTCCCCCGGTCCGCACGTCTGCTCCACGGCACTGTGAGGACGCTCCTACAGGGGGAGCAGTGGAGCAGGGATCAGTCACGTTGGATTATTTTTACGCCGATTATGTTTTATCTGCCCGTCGTCTATTGGTGACATATTATGTCCTTCTCCAGCTCTTGTCGTGGTAAAAATGGCAGGGAATGAATAGCAACAGTAGCACCTCCAAATCCAAAATCAGTGCTGTCCTGTCTATCAAAAAAACAGTTTCTAATATGTTTTCTAGGGTCAGTTTATAGTTCAGTTCCCCTGCTATTCCCTAAAGTGCTGAGTCAGRCTTACAGTCCTGGGGTCAGGCTTCTTGCTCTTCCTCAGRGTGACGTAGGAGGCGATGGTGCAGGACTCTGGGGGGCTCATGGGGGATTTGGTCCTGGGGGGCACGATACCCACTGGGTAGACTKGTACTCCTAATGGGACTGGGAGGGGTGGGGGACTAAGTCAGTGACAAAGCCATTAGGGGTGTTACATGTTTTATATTCAGTTAATAGAGTACTTATAAACCCTTCATAAGTAATACTTATAATGGTCTTCATAAGTAATACTTATAAACCCTTTATAAGTAATACTTATAATGCTCTTTATAAGTAATACTTATAAACCCTTTATAAGTAATACTTATAATGCTCTTTATAAGTAATACTTATAAACCCTTTATAAGTAATACTTATAATGCTCTTTATAAGTTGACCTATGGAATTTATAATTACTTCTTGAATTCACTGAATTACATTCGTTTTGACCCTAGCACATATCCAGCTTGGAACAGCGGCGGCAGCATGAGCAAACTGGACATTGTTGACAGACAGTGACTGACCTTTAGTGGCCGCAGGCTCCTTGTCAGTGGTCAGCCCCGTCTGTAGTCTGTCCTTGTCATTGTCCTCTCCGTTGTTATCGTCCACCTCCTCGGCCACAGTTGTCAGCTCTGGTTCACTCTTATACAGACGGTAGTCTGGGCCTTGCTGTAGAGGGACAGAGAGTCAGCATACTGAGAGGTACACACATAGGAAACACGGACACCCGCAGGTCACAAAGTGGTCACGATGGATGTGACCGATGGATGGTCGAGGGAAATTTAAAACGGAGCCGAAAAGAGCAGAAAACGGTTAACGGACACTCCAAACACTAAGCATAGTCACACCGCAGCACAGCACTCAGACACAGTCAGAATGACAACTGGCGTGGAATCACACACGCTTCCATGGACAGAAGAACAAGCCAAACTGAAGAGCAAACAGATGATAAACCAAAGGAATGAATGTCAAACTCAACACTCCAGGGTAAGAGGCAGGGAAAAACCTGAATGTCTACAAATGGTAAAACAAATGACAAATGATTCAGAGCAAATGAAAAGAGAGTCACAACGGTGACCCAAGTTGGCGATGAGAGATGAACCATGTATGTTGAGGGTAAAGGTAGAGGGTCAGGGGTCAACTTGTACTGGTGTTGTACAGAGTAGGATAAAACTGCCCCTAGACACTGACCTAAGATAAGTTTTGTATTACCTCGCCCTAACGGTTAAGATTAGAATTTGGTGAAGTTAAACAGATCCTAGATCTGTGCTTAAGGGCAAGTAGCGATGATGAAGCACAAGGACAGGGATGAAGGGTCAGGCGTGAGGGGTCAGCGTGTCTTACACTGCTGTGTGTTCCGTTCCTCTGGCCGTGCTTGCTTGTGTGTGGTGGCGGACGGGCGCCCGAGGGGGAGGGAAGGGGGGGTACAGCGGGAGGGCGCTCTGTTGAGCCGTAGGACTGGGGGAGGGGCGGGCGGGGGGGCTGACGGTTACCCTCCGTGAGAGAACAGAGTGACCGGAACAAGGTCACCGGCTGCCGCATGAGGAGAGGATAGATAGAGAGGAGTTGTTGTTGAGACACTCTTGGGACAACAGTAAGCCACAGAGTATTAGACAGATCAGCACAGTCTCCTGTGGCATTGATTGGAGCTATCTGGCGCACATCCGTTTCACATGTAGGCTGCGGACAGCTCTAAATCAGTTCACAAAGAYTCCATGCACAGATTATATACAGTATTCATCTGGTGTTTTTCTTTATCCACAGAGTAGAAGTGAGACTCACCTCGTTCTTCTGTAGGTTTGAGATGGGTTTGGAACCAAGGAAACCAGTGTCAGTGGTCCTCTGGGGTTTGTTCTTGGCCAGAGCCTCCATCACATCCTGGATCCTCCACAGCTCCTTCTGGATCTGGACATGCTGCTGGCTGGGAGGTTCTGTCTGCTCACACAGTGACAGAAAATGCTTAAAAACACTCTCCATCTTGCAAATGCATATGTGTGAGTGAGTGAGTGAGTGAGTGAGTGAGTGAGTGAGAGAGTGAGAGAGTGAGAGACAGAGAGATAGAGTCTTACCTGTGGGCTGCCCAGGGCCTCTAGCTGTTCCAACAGGTTTGTTTTGGCCAGAGAGACGCCAGACTCCATTTTATCATACTCCCTCCACGACCGCTCCAACTCCTGAGAGACGAGAGGGTGTCACTACTAGACAGCCTGTGTGTGTGCGCTTGTTTWTGTGYGTGTGCACTGACTYACAGCATTGACCCTGGAGAGATMYTGACAGGTGCTGATCWGTGTGTGTGTTTGTGTTGACATCTGCATGTACAGTGTGTGTGTATACATATGAACGCACAGTGTTGACCCGTGCCAGTTCTCTACAGGTACTGAGCAGTCCATTCTGCAGTACGTCTCTCTGCTGTATAAGGCTCTGTATGGCCGCTGGGTTGTCAGAGCTCTGCTCTATCTCCTGACTGGCAGACAGCAAAGCCGTCTCCAGGGTGTGCTGCAGAGAGACARGAAGAAGAAGACAACGACACAGGTCATCACAACATCTRCAGCTAACATTTGTCTGACGACTWCACACAAAAACACAAACAGAACCACAGGCAAAGAACCAACMAAACATTWTCATAGCATCGCCACCATCAAAAGTGTGTACCGCCACTCCCAGGACCCTAGAGGGCAGGCTAGAGCTGCTGTCTGAGAGGGAGAGAGTCTCAGTTCCCAGCTGTGAGTGTGCTAGCTAGTCTATACACTGTGGTACAAGCCTGGCAAAGGAGGGTTGGTAGCCTTGGACAGACCATGAGAAAGTATTCATACCCCTTGATGTGTTCCACATTTTATTTTGTTACAGCCTGAATTCAAAATGGATTTAAAAAAAATTAAAGTCACCCGTTTACACACAGTATCTCATTTACAAAACTATTCACACCCCTGAGTCAATACCTTTTAGAAGCACCTTTTTCAGCGATTACAGCTGTGAGTCTTTCTGGGTCTCTAAGTCTCTCTTCAAACTCTGTCAAATTGGTTGTTGATCATTGCTAGACAACCATTTTCAGGTCTTGCAATAGATTTTCAAGCAGATTAAAGTCAAAACTGTAACTCGGCCACTCAGGAACAATCACGGTCTTCTTGGTAAGCAACTCCAGTGTAGATTTGGTCTTGTGTTTTAGGTTATTGTCCTGCCGAAAGATGAAATCAACTCAAAGTGTCTGGTGGAAAGCAGATTGAACCAGGTTTTCCTCTAGGATTTTGCCTGTGCTTAGCTCCATTCAGTTTCTTTTTTATCCTGGAAAAACTMCCCAGTCCTTAATGATTACAAGCACAAGCATACCCATAACATGATGCAGCTACCACTATGCTTGGAAATATGGAGAGTGGTACTCAATAATGTGTTGTATTGGATAACACTTTGTATTCAGGACAAAAAGTGAATTGCCACATTTTTTKSMRKWMYWMYTKKWRKWAAACAGGATGCATGTTTTGGAATATTTTATTCTGTACAGGCTTCTGTCTTTTCAGTCTGTCAATTAGGTTAGTATTGTGGAGTAACTGCAATGTTGTTGGTCCATCCTGTTCGATATGTCTTTGACTATGCCAGATTGATTGTTATGACATGCGATTCTATAAATAACTTATCGGCAATTAATATTACCTGATTGAACTATCAGTAAATATTAAGTAACTAGAGAGGGACACCACGAAAGGAAGTATTTATGAGCTGTTATCTTTGCGAATAAACTCTTAAAGATTTTGTAATATTTTACTAATAGTAGTCACATTAAATCGTCAGTTATTCAGTTCTCAGGCTGAAAGTTGTAAGTCCTTCGATTATCTGCAAGAATCTGGCTAACAAGTGTGAACTCAGCAATACAAAATTGGGTTAATTATATTATTTACTAAATACCTAAACTAAATCACCCACAAAACAACACATACACAATTAAATCATCACTTGATCACAAAATTACGTCAGACAGAAAAAACGTCCCTAGCGGGCGGAATAGATATGACAGCTTGTTACACAAGGGAAGGGCAGGATTTTAGTGAAAGAGCCGGGAGATTCGGAAGGGCAAAAAGCTGGCCTCTCGTAAATAATAGTTTCTTATACATTCTTAAATTAACGCCCATTTGACAAGGGGGAAAATGCAATACATATTTACTCTGAGCTGCCGCTTCAGTAGGTTGGGTGGTAGATGGAAGGCGTATCGACAACCCGAGCTGTTGGCACGGGAGACGTTGTAGTAACGTTGTGAGGGTAGTAGACGGGATACTCGGACTGTCCTTCCTAACCTGCGTTTGATAGCAAGCTGTTGCCAAACTCAACGGCTAGAGATATCACTTCTGTAGTGAACACGAGTTCAAAGTTCATTACCATTCACAATCCAAAGTCCATGCTGATGTTGGGCCTAGTTCTGGAGTTATTGTCGGAACCATCTTTGACATCGGGATCGTCCATCCAAAATGTACCCGGAACAGGAAGTTACATTTTTGTCACTGGCCTTGATATAGTGGAAGTAAAGGGGGGTGTGTCTGAAAATCTATGGTACCCAGGTCTCTTTCACAGGGGCGCGGCCCCTGCTTGGCAGAAGCCAAATTTATGAAAACACCAGATCTCTCATTTGGATGGTAAAAATTAACCATTTCACCTCTTTCACAAACAAATGGTCATATCAAACGTTTGAATTAAAACAACAATTCCATGTTGAATCCGATACCTCTGACGTTTAAGACTTTTCACGCAGTAGCGTTTATGTCATTCTATCATTGATGAGAATGTGTCAGAGGGCAACCGAACGGGACATAATATACCTTAAGTACCACCGCATATGTACAGTTGGTTGGATTACAGAATATAGTCATTTCCCCCAACGTCTGATGTTACCAGAATCTCCTAATGTTAACCCATGGGTTCCTTATGTCACATCAGTTATAGTGGGGAGAGAGAAAAAGGCGGAAGACGGTATTTATGACTGTTCGTAAACCTACCCCCAAACCCAACTTCATGACAAATCCTCAGTTTTCTCCATCACAGCCATTAAACTCTATAACGTTTTAAAAGTTCCACCATTGGCACTCACAGGGAAATCCCCAAGCCGTTTCCTCCACTCATGCGCTGGTAACTGAGTTAGGAAGGACGCCTGTATCTTTGCTAGATGAATAGGTGTATTGAGTACACCTCCAAAGGTGTAAATTACATACTTACACCATGCCAAAGGGATATTCAATGTCAGCTTTTTTTATTTTAACCCATCTACCAAATCGGTGCCACTTCTTTGCGAGGCATTGGACAACCCTCCCTGGTTCTTTGTGGTTGAAATTGTGTTTGAAATTCACTGCTCACACTGAAGGACCTCTTACAGTTAATTGTATGTGTGGGGTAAAGATGAGGGTAGTCATTAAAAAAAATCAATGTTAAACACTATTACTGGCAGCACTATTATTGAGTTCCAATACAACTTATTATGCGTCTTGTTAAAGCAGCATTTTTACTTGCCTGAACGCTTATTATAGCTAGGGTTGTCATAACCAAAGGGGTTTGATTCTTTATGACCCAAGACATTTCGCTTTTCATTTTGATTCATGTTGTAAAAAATGGTTCTAAAAACGCAAATTCCACTTTGAAATTACAGGGGTATTGTGTGGTAATCCAGTGACCAAAAAAATGTCAATTGAATCCCAATAGTCAATTCAGGCTGTAAGAAAATGTGGAAATGTCAAGGGGATCTGTATACTTTCTTGAACGCACTGTATCTCCGTTCAGTCTCGGCACTCTCCCTCCTCCTCTCCCTCCTGTGATTAAAGGTCTACTCCAGCCTCAGACAGCCCCCCAGTGTGGGTGTGAAGCAAGTTGTCAGTGAAAGTCTGTGTACAGTAGTTACCTTCTCTCTGGTTGTAGTTTGCTGTAGTTTCTCCTCCTGTGGTTCTCACCAACTTGGGTCCTGCTCACACGTGCTTGCTTGCAGCTTCAGTCTGAAACACACCACACCCAGTATGTGGTTAAGAAACACACACACACACACACTAACACACACACACACACACACACGCACGCACGCACACGCGCGGCGCTGCGTTGTGGTATTCTATTAATTTTATCTTTTCAATCTTATTGTCTAGGAAGCCAACTGCTGTGTGTCTAGACTTAGAATGATACGTGCAAAGGGAAAGGAATACTTTCCCCTCTATCTAGACAAGACACTAATAAAAGGACTTGGTCTTACGTCTATGTCGATGTCCTCTGGCCTCTGGTGGCTGTAGGAGTTGTCTTTGTATTCCTCAGGGCTGATCTGAAACACCAGACAGCCTTAGAGACACACATGCTGWGTTTACACAGGCAGCCCAAWTGTGAACTTCTTTTCACTAACTGGTCTTCTGACCAATCAGATCTGSTCTGAAAAATATCTGATTTGAAAAGATCTGATGTGATCGTTCAAAAGGYCAATTAGTGGAAAARATAKCAGAATTGTGCTGCCTGTGGGAAGACAGCCACAGACAGGGGACGGAAAAACAACCTGTAATACAGACCCATGACATGGGGTGCTTCTCAATAGTCTACTTGTCTCCTTGTTAAAGAACTGGACAGGTAAAAGCCCATTTCTAGTAGGTATCCACCATATTGCTTACAGCCGTCCCGTGTCTTCCGATCAGTGCAGATGAAGGAGATGACACGAGGAGGGAAGGCCACTAGAGTATTGAGATGCACCCATGGTCTGGTTATTCATTGTGATGTGGTTTTCATGGTAAATATCTGTGTCCTTACAAGAGTTGTCCACAGGGTCAATGAAGCTCAGAGAGAGAAGAGAGAGAGAGAAGAGAGAAGAGAGAGAGAGGGAGGGTGAAATGATGGAGCTCTCCATGCAATTTCATTGACCTTCTCTTCTCATGACTTAACAACACTTCGGATACAACTTCTCAGCCCAAATTTCCATTTCACAATAAGGAGTGTCAGCCCCCTCTGCTGGGAAATCAGACTGTGTTTTCCACCTCAGTAGCATCACTGATAACAGTCCTACTGATGAAGGCTCCAGGGGTGTGAAGAAGCTATGAAGAGGACAGGAAGCTGGCATCAGGAGGTCACCAGAGACTAGAGCAGGATGTTCTAACACACACACACACACACCACACACACACACACACACACACACACACACCCTTAAGAGAGGCTAGAGGGCTGCTGTAGTGGTTGGCTAGGCTGGATGTATAGTCCTCTGTGCTGGCAGCTCTGCCCTGTGCCACACTAATTACCGTCCCCTCTGTGCACTCTTCATTACTGTCCCCCGGTACACTCTGTCATGGCTGGAGCTTGACTAATGAAAACCTCTAAAAGACCTGGGCTAAATCTGGCCCTCACGGAGGCACACACATTAACGCGCACACACACACACAGCTGGGAAAACCAGCCATACTCACACTCCTGACAACTTCAGTTAAGGAGCAGGCAGGTGATATTCAACCCCAGGACATCTAAAGAGAGGGAGGTTTAAGAGAGCAGGGCTGAAGTCATACCTGTAGAAGCCTGTAATAAAGTGATAATATAGCACAGTGGAAAGGCCAGACTATGGACCCCACACAGTACTCCCTCCAGGACAATTTCCAAAGCTAAAAATAAAATAACCCTGCACTCTTTCRTTCACTGTTACACTATTGGGCCACCACCCAAAAAAGGAAGTCATTGTATTTTATCATTTTTTTWATTTAACCTTTATTTAACTAGGCAAGTCAGTTAAGAACAAATTCTTATTTACAATGACGGCCTACCGGGGAACAGTAGGTTAACTGCCTTGTTCAGGGGCAGAACGACAGATTTTTACCTTGTCAGCTCGGGGATTCGATCCAGCAACCTTTTAGTTACCGGCCCAACGCTCTAACCACTAGKCTACTTAAACAACAGGTTTTGCATTGAGCTCTTATCATACCCACATAGACAGACTGAACATAATATTCCAAAGCGCAGAGAAGAGAGGTGCTGATTTGACCGTGATCGCACAGCGCCAAGCCAACATAGGATCCATCAACAACAGCATTGGTATTGCAGGAAGATGGGGTATGGCTCTAAGGTAGCATCCACCATAACCCAACCTCGGACTGATGAATAAAGCAAGAATGGATGAAGAGGATGTGCTGTAGTCAAAACAACACATGAAGGTACATGTCAAACAATGTTGGGATCATGACACCAGGAAGAGGGGGAAGCCACCGACTTTCTGACTGCATCCAATGTGAACAAAAACAGGAGGGATCGATGATGGCGGGAGGAGAGGAGTGCGGGAGAAGAGTCATTGGTTTGCCAATAAGACCTTACTTGCTGGTACAGTTGAGGCCTTGGAGCAGAGTCCTCAATCATAGTGTGAATCATGAAGATTAACGGCTCATTGTCCTTCGTCTAGTGGGAGATCGAAGTTAGGTAGGGTGGAAGGGAGCAACAATACACAACAGCATAATATAGGTGTTAGTTAGTGAACACAACAGCAGAGTCTAGAAAGCATCCATAGAAATAAAGAACACATTGTTGTTATAAGGTTCTAGTGATTGAGGGAGACGGGGGGCCTTGAGCCAACAACCCTGGGGCTAGAGCTACCACCTGTACCATAAAGGCCCAGAACTCTTGGRAGAAGTCCTAGTACATTTACAGTAGATACAATGAGGCCACAGTTGGGTCCAGAGACATAACGGTCCTGCTTTTCTTAATATCATCCCGACCAAAAACGACCAACAAACAGCAACACAATTGCATGCGTCAGAGCCTGTGGACCAGGGGGAGGAGCAGGGTCGGTGAGTTAAAGTTCATTCATAACCGCTGTGAAATTGCCTGCCATTAGAGGTGAAAGCCTTTGAAATGGCAGATCAAATCATTTCACATTTGTTTAGAGGGGTCACAATCAGACTCCGTGAAGTCACTAAGTGAGGTCCCTCGTGCGCACACGGTAGAGTGGTTTCTCCTGCTACACATGACCTTTTCAGAAACAGGAACTCAATTACTTACCAGTTCTAAACCAAAGGGGCCCATTCCAAAAAACTAAATGGCACCTTTAGACGTCTGCCCTGATTATCTATGCCTGAGTGAGCGTTAGTCAGAACGTCAGTCGCTAGGCCTCGCCACTTTACCTGAAACCCCGGAGGTTGCTTCTATACAGTCTTAATTACATTATGATAATGACATGACTAACTTACTACAGGTACACATCATCAATTAAAAAGGTCATGAGAAAACACAACATGCCTTAAGGTTCCCTTCATCCTCAAAAGTTGAAGTTTACTCTCGTGCTTTCTCAAGCTTGACTTACATGAATTATWTTATAAAGACAGTTCTCCAGGGACTGTACGAACTATACAGCACAAAAACATACGAGTCATCTAATTAGCTTAGGGCAGCATTACCATGCCAAGAAAGGAATTTGAAAAGTTTAAAAGTATTTTTTACTTTTCTTGTACTGAGCTAGACAATATGTCCTCCCGTGGGAATGCAGGTTTGCGCAGCTCCTATTCTGCAGTGAACGGTGTATGCCGGAGAGAAAAGAGTGAAAAGGAGAGAGAAAGTATAGAACAGACAAAAAGGAGCGTGGGCCTGGCATTTGAGTCACTAATAACCCTGGGCAGAGTGAGAGCAGCTGGGTGTATGACCAACCCTGAGGAGTGCCTAACCCTGAGAAACACACACAGAGAGAGAGACTGAGAGAGGGAGACACAGAGAGAGAGAGAGAGAGACAGAGAGACAGAGAGAGAGACTGAGAGCAACCAAAGATAAAGCAGTACTCCTCACCTGGCTGTCCAGGTACATGAGGTTCCTCTGAAGGTGATGGGACAGAACCTCACTCTAACATCAGAAGGCAGTAGAGAAAGAGAAGAGAGAGAAGAGTCAGACAGGAGAGAAAGAGAGAAGAGAGAAGAGTCAGACAGGAGAGAAAGAGAGGAGGGAGAGAGAGACTGAGTAAGGGAAACAGCAGGAAATAGAAGTAGAACTGGTACAAGCTGATAGTGAAAGATGGAGATGAAAGAGGAAGTTGCTACCGTGGCTTTGGCATTCATCCGAAGCATGAACCACCACAGCCATTTACTGTTGATGACCGAGCTAAACCAAACCATGCAAAACCCATTGCAAAAGGATTTGTTCACCACACATCAAATCAAAMTACTTACCAACACTTTCCTCGTAAAGGCAATGGGAAACCACAGCAGACAACAAGCAGGCAATCACATGATACTCATACCACGCTGTCCTCTGCCCGTCAACAGATCAAAAGATGAAATCAAGGCCAGATGAACACAGCACACCAAAAGGGTTGAAATGAGTTCAAAACTGAACCAAAACTGAACCATACACCACTGAACCACACAGGTAGGAGCAAACACATAATATGCATTCACTGGCATGCATGGCCTGCTCATAGAGCCGTGAGCTGCATGGAGATGGCACATCAACACCCAACCACCCACCCCCACACACACCACCCCTGGAGGTGACCAATGGCATGCTGTGCATGTGCACCCTCCTGGTGCTAACCTTCGCGTTGGGCCCCTCCATGCTAAGGATCATTAGCTGAGCCACAGTGTGCTCCCGGATGCTGTTGAGCTCCGCCTGCTGCCGACGCAGCTTTATGAGCAGCAGGGTCAGCTCCTCTGGCTGCACAACGCAGCGTAGACACAGAGGAGACAACGAGACAGTCGATTCATCCAGCGGACGATCAATGAACAAATACATGAACCAAACCTCACTTGATGTTCCATTTGGCGATGATTTTAAATTGAGGAAAAGTAGCGATAGCTTTTGTAATCCCTGMCCTATCCTATGTTTCTAACCAGGACTCTGGCGAGTCTTTAGGCACAAGATGCCTTTGGAAACACTGGTTTTGGGTCTCGGCCTGTGCTGGGCCTGGGCTATAGGACTTCCACCTTTAGAGAATCTGGCGGATATAAACTCCCGGAGTCTCCTGACTCCAAACGGAGTAACTCTCCATCAAATGGAGGTRAAAAGTCAGAGAACATATTCAGTAGCAGGAAAAGCGATCATTTCAAATCACTTATGACAAGTATTTCTCATCAACTGCATTCTGAAGCCGCCGCTCTGTGCGCGTTGCACTGGAGTTACACAAATCACAATAATATTCAGAGTTACAAAATGAACTGTGCAGAATATCAATCTCTCCGGCTGATTCTAGTCTACTCAATTTGAGATGACACAGCTAGAAGGCAATTTCATTGGTGCCACTGTCTCTCTCTTTCCGTATCATCACCAAGACAATGCCATTATTTTAATCAAATTGTGTCTGCTACTGACAGAAATAACAAATGCTTGCAATAAAAGACAGCAGAGAATGTAACAAGGCACATACTCTGACAGAAATACAGCACACATACAGGCTATCCATTGTAGCATGACAGAATGACAGTAATACATGATAGCTTGCGTGTCAAACATTGAGTGCCTCACCAACATGTTTCTATTCCCGTCACAAAAACAGATTTGTATTTGCGTCACACTGAAATCATACCAATAGCATATATCATTCACAATGCATTGTTGTTGAGAGAAAATAGGACAGTAGAGAGGAGAGGACAGGAGAAGAAGAATGCAGAGACGAGGAGAAGAAGGTCAGGGTTCGTTAGGTGACTCACCGTCTTGCCCTGTAGTGACTGTGGGGTAATGGTCTGCACTGGGAKGCCTGCTGGCATGGACCGGCGGTCAGGTGGGTAGTTATACTGAGAGAGAGAGACAGGACAAGGACAGGATGCTCTGTTACATGTACTGATTTGAGCTGGCAGACAAGTAAAATTAATGCTTTCAAATAAACAAAATAACTACCGCTCAATGCAGAGCATTTCCAGTCATTTCTCTGTGCTTGAAACCCCTGGTGATTATTTTGCTGTGTAAGACTGGCTTAGATGATTGTGGTCCATTCCCTGTCCGTTACCTTGGTGAGGTGAGTCCTGTGCCTGCGGTCTATAGTCATAGTCTGGTCCCCTCTGAAGACGGGTGAGGACACCTCAGACCTGGTTGACCCTGGTGGGTTGTCTCTGCGGTGCTGGCCCGGAGGGGAGAAGGTGTGGTAGAGGGCCAGGGATCCATGGGAGGGGGATGTGGGGATGGAGTGGGCCACCCCCTAGGTGCTCAGAGATGTTTCCATGGTCTTGGCTGGGCAGGGTCCCGTAGTGGCCTGGTGGTGTGGGCCCTGCTGGAAAGGCCTGCTCTGCTGCCACTCATACACTGCCACATGGTGTCGTCCCTCATGGACCTCTTTGTCTGCATTTACAGTTTTACATTTCAGTCATTTTGCAGAGGCTCTATCCACACAGACTTAACTAGGTTAAAAACAAACAATATCACAGTCGTTACAAGAAACACACAACCTCAAGATGCCATCTGCAAAATCAGTGCCAGAAAGAAAAGAGTGTGAGTGACAGAAAGACAAGTATAAAGCAAAGTCTTCACTGCGTCCCAAACCGTCCTTATCCCTATAGTCCCTGGGTCAAAAGTAGTGCACTACATAGGAATGTGAGCACAGCCAAGTACAACAGTAAAGTTTAAGACCCCTCCCTGAGTTGGATGTGGGAGCCAGGGCGCGGTCGTAGACGGAGCCGGCCACGCTGGCAGATGCTCTGCGTCGGGACAGCATGTTCTGGGAGGTACGGTACCCTCAGGTAGCGGGGAACGATCTGCACGGTGGCTGGGCATGTTGCGGGGCAAGGTCTGGTAGGAGGTGATCTGGGACAGCGGACAAGGAGGGCGAATACAGTCAATGACATCAGCTAATAAAACACTATTATTCAATAGCATTTAATTTACAAATACTTTGAATCACATCAATCCCATCAATAGCATTTTATAAACTGGTGGTCGAGCCCTGAATGCTGATTCGCTGACAGCCGTAGTTCATATCAGTGACCGCTATACCACGGTCTATGACCGCGCATGTGTCGTTGCCTATGAAACAGCCCTTAGCCTACGGGATATAATGCCACTATACCACACCACCTTCATGCCTTATTGCTTAAAATATAGGTCCAGAGAAGAACCTGGGCCTAACCCTAAAGAGCAATAATAGTACTTTAGTAGTTTAAAGTACAGCACGCTTATGCCTCTCTCTGTTAGTTCTTACAGCATCGCTTACTGCCTCTCTCTGTTAGTCTTAACAGTACTGTTACAGCATCGCTTATGCTCTCTCTGTTAGTCTTAACAGTACTGTACAGCATCGCTTACTGTCTCTCTCTGTTAGTCTTAACAGTATGTACAGCACGCTTACTGTCTCTCTCTGTTAGTCTTAACAGTACTGTCAGCATCGCTTACTGTGCCTCTCTCTGTTAGTCTTAACAGTACTTACAGCATCGCTTACTGCCTCTCTCTCTGTTAGTCTTAACAGTACTGTACAGCACGCTATTCTCTCTAGTTTAAATACTGTACAGCACGCTTACTGTCTCTCTCTGTTAGTCTTAACAGTACTGTACAGCATCGCTTACTGCCTCTTCTCTGTTAGTCTTAACAGTACTGTACAGCATCGCTTACTGTCTCTCTCTGTTAGTCTTAACAGTACTGTACAGCACGCTTACTGTCTCTCTCTGTTAGTCTTAAACAGTACTGTACAGCATCGCTTACTGCCTCTCTCTGTTAGTCTTTAACAGTACTGTACAGCATCGCTACTTGTCTCTCTCTCTTAGTCTTAAGTACTGTACAGCACGCTTACTGTCTCTCTCTGTTAGTCTTGAACAGTACTGTACAGCATCGCTTACTGTGCCTCTCTCTGTTAGTCTAACAGTAACTGTACAGCATCGCTTACTGCCTCTCTCTGTTAGTCTTAACAGTACTGACAGCATCGCTTACTGTCTTCTCTCGTTAGTCTTAACAGTACTGTACAGCTCGCTTACTGCCTCTCTCTGTTAGTCTTAACAGCTACTGTCAGCATCGCTGTACGTCTCTCTTTAGTCTTAACATACTGTACAGCATCGCTTACTGCTCTCTCTCTGTTAGTCTATAACAGTACTGTACAGCATCGCTTACTGCCTCTCTCTGTTAGTCTTAACAGTATGTAGAGCACGCTTACTGTCTCTCTCTGTTAGTCTTCAACAGTACTGTACAGCATCGCTTTACTGTCTCCTCTTTGTTAGTCTTAAACGTACTGTACAGCATCGCTTACTGCCTCCTCTCTGTTATTCTTAACAGTACTGTACAGCATCGCTTACTGTCTCTCTCTGTTAGTCTTAACAGTACTGTACAGCATCGCTTACTGGTCTCTCTCTGTTAGTCTTAACAGTACTGCTACAGCATCGCTTACTGTCCTCTCTCTGTTAGTCTTAAACAGTACTGTACAGCATCGCTTACTGCCCTCTCTTAGTCTTACAGTTACTGTTTTACGCCGCTTACTGCTCTCTCTGTTAGTCTTAACAGTACTGTACAGCTCGCTTACTCCTCCTGTTAAGATTACATACTGATACCAAGATCGCCTTCTTGCTCAGTCTCTTTAGTTAAACAGTGCTGTACATACCTACTACCTCCTGTAAAAGGCACTGTACAGTAACCTACTACCTCCTGTAAAGGCCACTGTACAGTACCTACTACCTCCTGTAAAAGGCACCGTTACCAGGACCTGATTACCCTCTCCTGTAATAAGGTGCTGTACAGTACCTACTACCTCCTGTAAAAGGCACTGTACAAAACTACTACCTCCTGTAAAAAGGCACTGTACAGTACTACTACCTCCTGTAAAAGGCACCGTACAGTACTATTACCCCTGTATAAAAGGAAATCCGTACAGTTACCTACACCTCCTGTAAAAGCACCGTCAAGTACGCTTATTACCTCCTGGAAAAAGGCGACATGACCAAGTTACCTCTACTCCTCCACTGTAAAAGGCACCGTACAGTACTTATTACCTCCTGTAAAAAGGCACCGTACAGTACCTACTACCTCCTGTAAAAGGCACTGTACATTACCTATTACCTCCTGTAAAAGTCACTGTACAGTACMTAYTACCTCCTGTAAAAGGCACTTGGCTCCAGCTCCCTCTCACAGGAAATGAGCTGGAGGTAATACAAATCAGTCTTATTTATATTTTCAAAGACCACAGAGAACTGTCCTCTTATCAGACCAGTTTCCAGCAGCTTGCCTAAACCAGCAATGCACCGACTATGGTAGGCCACAGAATAGGCCTGTTATGGCTGTCTAGCCTCCATTATTATGGTGTCTCATTGGAGAGTACAGCCTTCTCCGTATAAGCCACAGAGAAGCATCATCCCTCAAGCTAGAGGTCAGGTCTTCCCCGGGAGTAGCCTTGCCTAAGACCTGAAGAATTTATGTTAGCTCCTTGAGGCTTGAGCTCTGTGGGCAAACACAAGTAATAGACCCGGGTTCATACCCAGTTGGTCGCAGAAGCATCTCTCCAGCCACAAGTTAAGCCCT
The DNA here is from genome assembly GCF_002910315.2 of Salvelinus sp. IW2-2015. Lineage (NCBI taxonomy): Eukaryota > Metazoa > Chordata > Actinopteri > Salmoniformes > Salmonidae > Salvelinus > Salvelinus sp. IW2-2015. The sequence continues at coordinate 6,230,466 of NC_036864.1, forward strand.
CCCCAGGTCTTCCTAGTGGTCGTCCAGGGTGAACGTTGCAGACGGACCAGGGGGCCCCGTTCTTTATCAAGGTGACTATGGACTCCATAGAGAGTAGGGGGCTACACACACATGACATTGTCACAGGGAAAGCCAGGGGGATAAGACTGGAAAGCTGTTAATGTCGGCACTGCCTAGGTGGGTGGGTAGATTTACAGAGGGGAGGGCGCGGCAGACGAATCTCAGGACTTCTGCTGCGTTTCCCGCCACACAATTTACATCCGTCGTACTGTACATTCCTGTAGAGTCGACCAGATACCTGTCAGTGAGTACAGTATGATATCGACCCAGAGTGGAAGTCTGTCGGCGAGCCAGATTTTTTTCATGAAGGTAACGCAAAGTAACATAAATAGTAATATCACGTGTTACTTAAATGTAATGATTAATATGTACTTTTTCAAGTAACAAATCCCAACACTCTGGTGGTAACTAGTGGGAAATATATTACTTTTTCAAGTAACTAATCCCAACACTGGTGGTCACTAGCGGGCATAGCCACAGTCATAAAATCTGATTTTAAACCTAACCTTAACCACACTGCTAACTTTATGCCCAACCTTAAACTRAAAGCAAATTTTGGTTTTCAAACATGTTTTACTATATAGCCTATTTTGACTTTGCGGCTGGCCCATTTAACGGAAACCGCTCAGCTGGGCCTCCAGGAGACGATTCATCCCTATAAACATCAACCTGCATAAAGGCACGCTACAGGGCTCTGGAGAAGACTACAGTAGCAGATAATGATGACATATTTCAAGTGAAATTCCAAGTTCAAGAACATTAGGAAATGGCGGCACTCCAAAATGGTCAAGAAGACTTAGTGGTGGGAGGACACCTTGCTCTGTCTCTTCCCTTTCCACATGTGGTGTGTGTTCGGGTATGTGCATGTAGCATTATTGGTGTGATCTTCATTGCTAAGATMATTTCSAAGAACTTCCTCTATTTAAGCCTGATAAGCCATATTTATACCAAATAAATACAAAAAATGTAAGTGTGTTCTGTATTGAAAATAAGTATCTGAACAACTCTCCTATACTAGTACAAAAAAAATGCACTGTCATACATGATCTCAACTGTATAAAAGCAATTCAAGCAGATCTAGATTAATGTATGTAATGTGCTTGTGATGAGTAAAAATGCTATGCAAATTACTATTCTAATATGACATTGCTAGTATGACCCTCTTGAGATCTCAACCGCCTGGTAGAGCTCTGTAATTTCCCAAATGAACATCTAGTTGTAAAAAGAAAAGCTGCTAGATGTTATTATTTGAGTCGTTCGTACTTGGAATTTAAGGTSACATATTTTTTTAAACATGTTTTTCAAGAAGAGACGGTTAAAGGGTTAACTCCTTCTGCTTATGCTAAGGCAGGGGAATTGTTTTTTGAAGGCCCAACGCAGTCAAAAGAGAGTTTTTCCTGTGTTTTATATACATTTACAGACAATGAGGTTGGAATAATACTGTGAATTTGTGAAAGTGATGATAATGCCCTTTAAGTGTAAGAGCTGTTTGAAAAGATCGCCTGAAATTTCAGCCTGTTTTGGTGGGATGGAATTTTGYATGCCTGGTGACATCACCAATTCTTGCTTGAGAAGTTGCTATTTGCTAAAACACAATTTTTGTTTCTTTTTGACCATTTTAATTGAAAACAATCACGGCAAGGTACTTAAATGTTAACAATAAACAATAATCAAAAATCAAATAATACAATAAAACTAGGTTCCCTCCAACTCACAAATATAGCACAGAAATAACAATTGTCCAGAAAGGGAGACACCTCCCCACACCCATAAGTTAAGACTTGTTAAATGACATATGTAGCAGACCATATACAGGTAAAACATTTGTTAAACAACTAGCAACTAAATGTATGTACAAACTTCTGATCTATGTTGAAATTAAAATAAATGGTTCATGGTCATTCATGCATTGTCATTCAAAGCAGCATACAGCAGATGGTCGGTCACATTGGTTTTACCCTGATATTCAACAAAAATAGTATAAAACCTTTTTCAGGTCCTCTAAGCAACAAAGACACAAACAAACATATGTGTTAGTGATAAGGTGTTGAATTTGTAGAAGAAAAAAAAAACAGGTTTATTTAATTTAAGGAATCAGAATTGTCTAAACAAACCTCAAATACCGGTAGACGTTTTGTACCGAGGATTATTACATGATTATTAWTTTTTTTTTWATTCTCCCCGATTGGTAGCTACAGTCTTGTCCCAAAGCTGCAACTCCCCTACGGACTCGGGAGAGGCGAAGGTCGAGAGCCATGCTCCGAAACACGACCCTGCCAAGCCGCACAGCTTTTTGACGCGGAGGAAAGAAACACAGTCTAGCTGGCGACCGAGCTTGCAGGTGCCTGACCACCACAAGGAGTCGCTAGAGCGCGATGGGACAAGTAAATCCCGGCCAGGCAAACCCTCCCCTAACTTGGACAACGCTGGGCCAATTGTGTGCCGCCTCATGGGTCTCCCGGTCACGGCCGGCTGTGACACAGCCTGGGATCGAACCCGGGTCTGTAGTGACGCCTCAAGCACTGCGATGTAGCACCTTAGACCGCTGCGAGAGGAGAGGCTCTAGGTACCGAGGACTTTTAACTGCAAATGCAATACCTCAACAAATCTGCCAACATTATTTGTCTCAGCATTAACACAAGGTCCTACATAACCCTCTGATCTTAGGCTTCAGTTGGAGGTTTCAGTTTAGCCCACAGTCTGTCCCAGAATGCCTGGTGCTGATGGGGGTCCTGGGGCCAGTCCAGATAGGTCCTAGTCTTGACAAGGCGAGCCAGCCTGTGGTGGGGAGATAGCCGGCAAGGGGGGATCTTCTCCAGGAAGACCAGGAGGAGGATGTCCCTTTGCTCCACCTGCAGCCTGGAGGTGGCCAGCTTCATCTCCAGGGARCACCAGTTACTGCGCAGGTAGTGGTGGCTGACTAGGCAGAGGGTGTGTCGGCTCCGGTAGAGGCTGTCTGTGATGTTCTCCACAATGTCCTTCCCCAGCTGGAAGTCCCTGCTGTGCAGACAGAGGCGCAGGAAAGGGGGACCCCTCTTCTCCAGGTTGGGTAGTAGCTCCTCCACCACCCAGCGCTCGTCCTTCCCGCTGTAGGAGACAAACGCATCGTAGTGGTAGCGCCCCCTGGTGTTTGATCGCATCGCCTCCGACAGCCAGCCAAGGGTGATGTAGTAGAGGGGGAGGAGGTAAGGACCGGCCAGATTATGGACCAGCACCACCAGCATGAAGAACAGGACTCCCAGGCCAGTCGCAGCAAAGAGCACAAAGCCCACCTCTGTTGTGCAGTTGGCTTCTGTGTACTTGACAAARTTAGGTGTGTCTAGTCCATTGTCTGACAAGCATATCAAGTCTTCTAATTTATACATAACTTCATGATTAAGCATGATCACTTCAACCGGCCTGTACGCCTTTGCCCATGCAATGAGCCAAGCATTGTCACAACTGCAAAAAATCTGTAATGTATCAAGTATCAAATACTTTAGGCTAGAGAGAGGTTCAGTAAAGCTGTAGATTACATTATAAATGTTCTCGATACGCAAATTTAATGTTTTCAAGGATTTAAAGTCTTTAGTTAAACCCCCCTCCAAAGAGTCAATCCTGCAGTTTGAAAGTTTCAGAACCTCCAGTTTGGTCAGGTTGTGAAAAATGATGTCGGCAGAACGCTGTATTAAAAGATCCACCTGTATTAAAGTCAGTTTTTTCAGGTGAATCAGCTGATTCATTGATGTTAAATCCACACTTCTAGCTGAAAGCTTTGATCTGTAGACAAATGTCTCCACGGACGTGAAGTACTTTCCCATGAATTCAGCTCCACAAAGGAATTCTTCAGCATCAGCATTAAGATGGGTTACAGACTGAAAGAAGGGTCTGTCACAGTCTTCAAATGACACTGTCTGGCCTTTGAGTTGGAGACTCAGGTTCTGTTTAGATGTGACGTTACTGCCAATAATCAACTGCATTGGCCTCATACCTGAACTAATGTACAGATGAGTCAGGTGACTCAGAACGTCACCGAATACAAGTGTCAGATTCAGCTTTATCACGGGTTCTCTTGGTGGATAGTTCAAGTACCCCAGAAACACTTGTCTTAGACACGTAAGTTGTGCGAAAGACATTGCTTCAATATTGTAGATCTGTGGATTTCCCCTGAGGTCTAACAATGTMAAACTATGTAAACCAATAAACGTGTTTGCATATAACTGGGTTATATTATTTTGTGTAATGTCTAAGGACTCCAGATTTGCCAATCCGAAGAAAGCAAAGTCTTCAATGTTTGAAATGAAACATGACAAATCTAGAGACCGCAGGTTCTCAAGACAGCTGAACTGTTTTGCAAAAAGCGTTTGTACATTTCTCGACATGAAAGTGAGTCGTGTTAACCATGTGATTGGTTGTTTTCGGAAGGAGCAGAGGTCAAGACTGTTCGCTGTCTGGTCACATACATATAATATTTTAAGGTTTTTGAGACTGGAAATAAAATTCAATTTCAAATGGGGAGAAGAATAGAAGGCTTCAAGTCCATGAAAACCCATAGATTCCAGCCCAATGCACAATTCCACACTGGACATGGAGAGGCTGCTTGTATTGACATTGGCTAAATGTATTTCCTTGATTGAAAGCAAAAACACTACATTACAGATACTTTCGAAATCAATGTCAGTCCTACCAGAGAAATACAAGAACTGGATTTGCTTAATGCCAGACAGGGGAAGGCGCAGTAGGACATCCTGGTTTAGGACCCCAGAAAAACGTGTCAGGTTCTGGAGACAAGCCAGTGCACCTYCCTCTATATGGTTTATTTGACCGAAACCTAAACTAGCGCTTGTTAGATTGCTTTCGGTGGCGTTTAAGATGGAGCAGTTTGATTGGTTTAATGATTGTATATTTGGTGCCTGTACATTTAACTCTGTAAGTGACATTATGTTAATTATTCTGCATAGTATTTCTGACAAATCCTCTACACAGGGTTCATGAATAAAGACACTTTGTAATTGAGGTATGCCATGGAAAACATCTGGTGCCATTGCTGATAGCCTATAACCAATTATGGTCAAATTACTTAGCTTGACTAGATCTCTGAATGTGTTAGGCCCAATATGACAATCACAGCACCCAGTGACCAATCCATTAAAGTACATATGTTGCAGATTTTGAAGGCCCTGGCTATTCCCAGCTGGAAGGATTTGAGGAAAACAGCCTCCAATGAACAGGTACTTCAAATACTGAAAACGAGCGAAAAAGCCCAGAGACATGGAACTATTTTCACCATGTTTCATAGATATGCAGAGGGTATTGATATGAGAGGGAAGTCCAAGCAGAACCTCCTCGATGGCTGTGACATCTCGACAGGCAGCAGTGTACTGTTCTGCCAAAGGACAGTAGTTCCAGGTGGGAAAGTGTTCACCACTGTTATAAACGTGGCATTTAGGATGCATCCATCCACTAACACTCTGAATCAACAGGAACAGGGGAAACATAGCTCTCATCTCTCCCAACAACAGTCAAATCTACTGAGATGATTGTCAGAAAAGTTTGGATCCGGTTGAAATCTGTAGAATGTCGGTTTGATGCAGTAACACCCTTCGGAGTGCTGCAAACAGTATGGAGTCTTTCTTCTTCTTTATTATTTCAGATGCCTTTCTCCTTGGTAACTAACAGCTCACAGCTTTTTGTTGTTCCAATCCTCTGCCCTTTCACCCTCCAGTTGAATGGTACTTAAGGTTACAAAGTCATTCTCTAATGGTTAGTTTGGTTCCAAAAGTAAATAAAGTATAAATGTCCCACAGTCAATGAAGAAATGAGTGGAGGGCTGCAAAGTGTTCTCTGACTGTCACAGTTATCGTCTGTATACATCTGAGGAGCAGCACAACTTTATTCGTACAGTACAGTCATAGTGTCTGTTAACCAGCTTGTGAAAGTCTCTATTTACAGCTCTCTTTCAGTTCCTCAAAAAAAGACAGACATTCTTTCTTTCAAAAAAGACGATTGACATGAAGGATATGTTTGAACATGATAGATTTCAGAAGATCACTAAGATATCTGTAAGAGTTACAGAGGGTCAAAGATCATACTCCCAAGAGGTTAGAGCCACTTCTCTATCGCCTGCTCCATGTGCTCTGGCTCTTCCCGCGGCTCAGCCGGCCACCCCTTGAGCCCCCCCACAAAAACAATCTTGGGGTTGTCCTTGGGCTTTCTGTGGCCGCGTCGCTGTCCTCCATGATTACCTTCCGTCTGCCGCCAAGGAAGGGTCTCGCATCCACGCATCACTTCTTCCCATGTCCAAAACTCCTTTACCTCGTGGATACGCTGCTTGGTCCTCTTTTGGTGGGGTATTCTGTCACGGTTGTCGTAAGAACGGGACCAGGGCGCAGCGGATGTTGAGTTCCACATATTTAATTCAAAGAGAAACTTAAACAAAACAAAATTGAACAATAAACGAACAACTAAACGTGACTACGTGGTGCACATGCACAAACACAAAACAATATCCCACAAACACAGGTGGGATAAATKAAAATTTGACCAACTGGGGACATTTTGTTTTAACGCTATTTTTAGGGGCAAAAGTGATTGCTGTCCTCGTTATGAAATGATCAACTTTACCCTGTATATCTAAAAATGACCATATACACTGATTGTTTAAAAAAACTATTGCCGATAGAGAACCTGAACAATCAAAATGAAATCTGTTGTCAGCCCCATTCAGCAGGTATAGCCAGATGAGAGTTGTGTTTCCGGTTTACTTTCACACAATTTTCAACAGCGAATATATAACAATAAACTAGCAAATCACATAGGTTGTCACTCAACTAATAAAGCCTAAGATCACACAAGCCATTTTAGCATTTGCAAGCTGAAGGTGGCGCACAGATGTGCAAGATCAGGAACAGGCTGCCTACCTCGAGTTGGTCAGCGCGCAAAGCTGGGCACAGCGCGCAAAGCTGGGCACAGCGCGCAAAGCTGGGCACAGCGCGCAAATCTGGGCACAGTGCCTAAAGCTGGGCACAGTGCGCAAAGCTGGGCACAGTGCGCAAAGCTGGGCACAGTGCGCAGTTTGACTAGGCTCCTAATTTTGCCTGGGGGTTGTTCGGCTTGCAAATGACTTGTAGATCAATGACCGTCAACATAGTTACATGTGGTTCGACACTGTTGTCACCAAATATTAGGTATTTTCGGAAGGCAGAAATAATGTAATATGAGCATGAAAGAATTGTGAACCGGCGATTCCTAACATTTTAGTAGATTTTTGGAACGGCATGCAAAACATGCTCTACCTGCCGGATGAGAATATTAATTACCTGTATTTACATTTCAGTCATTTAGCAGACACTCTTATCCAAAGTGACTTACAGGACCAATTAGGGTTAAGTGCTCTGCTCAAGGGCACATCGACTGATTTTTCAACTAGTCGGCTCAGGGAATCGAACCAGTGACCTTACTGGGTTACTGGCCCAATGCTCTTAACCGCTAGGCTACCTGCCGCTGCTAATTACCTGTGTGTTTATCTAATTAAAGCATTATGCTAATAAGTCCCCGCGTTTGCTTTACCTTTCCTTTATATACCTGGGAGACACAATTAATGGCTGGGTCATTACCATATCACAGACACACTCAGGTCTTTATCAGGAGAGGAGAGCCATGGATAGGTCATGACCCCATTACAGTAAGAGGTGATTGGCTACTAGTGTTAATATGAGTCAGCGATTTGCCAAAGGTACAGTACTTTCGAGCTAATAAGTCACTACATGCCAGTGGAGTGACTCTGTGCTTATTAACAAGGCTAAGTATCAGACACAAAGACGCCAACGGCCTTTATGAAGTCTCAAAATTGTGTCCAGAAACTAGCCTGTATATGATAAATAAAAGCATATCCCCTTGAGGATGAGACAGAGCATCTGACAGTATTATAAGCCTACAACAACTGCATGGTAAGAGTCCACAACAGTAAGCTAAAAGGGACAGGGGACATTAAGAGAACAGGGGGCTCAATTGAACCAGTCCATTGTTTGTGCTGTTTAGCATCAGTTCCTCTGAGTCCTTCCTCTTCTCAGAGGCTTAATTGCCGTAAACAAATCTAGTTTAATGGATGGTAGAGAGGGAAAATGGAAAGTAGGGCGCTGGCTCTAATCTGTATTCTCACTGGCTCTGAGACTAGGCTATAGCAGAGGCTGCAGGCTGAATGTCTGGGCTCCTAATATGGGTTTAGTACAGTAAATTCACAGCCAGAGAGTAGGGACAGAGAGAGTTCAGTGGTAAAGAAGACATAACCTCAAACACAGCCAATAGCCAATGTCATACAAGCACAGGGGCATAAAGTATGCATCTATAACTTATGTTCTACAAACACAGGCACATACGGTCTTCTGTAGAGCCCAGTGAGCTATATCTATAGGGCTCCCGAGTGGCGCAGCGGTCTAAGGCACTGCATCTCAGTGCGAGAGGCGTCACTACAATCCCTGGTTCAAATCTAGGCTGATCACATCTGGTCGTGATTGGGAGTCCTATTGGGTGGCGCACAATTGGCCCAGCGTCGTCTGGGTTTGGCATGGGGTAGGCCATCATTGTAAATAAGAATTTGTTCCTTATCCTGTTTGGGATAGGGAGCAGCATTATCAYTTTTGCATGAAATGCGTGCCCAGAGTAAACGGCCTGCTACTCTGTCCCAGATGCTAATATATGCATAGTATTAGTAGTATTGGATGAAAAACACTCTGACGTTTCTAAAACTGTTTGAATGATGTCTGTGAGTATAACAGAACTCATATGGCAGGCAAAAACCTGAGAAAAATCCAACCAGGAAGTGRGAAATCTGAGGTTTGTAGTTTTTCAAAGCTTGGCCTACCGAATACACAGTGTCTATGGGGTTAAGTTGCTCTTCCTAAGRCTTCCACTAGATGTCAAAYGTCTTTAGAAACTTGTTTCGGGCTTCTGCTATAAAGGAGGGGCTCATGAGACCTGTTTGAGTCAGTGGTCTGGCAGAGTGTCTCATGCTCGTGACGCGCACTCCCAACAGARTTACCTCTCGTTCCAGTGCTTTGCTACAGACGATGGAATTCTCCGGTTGGAACATTATTGATGATTTATGTTAAAAACATCCTAAAGATTGATTCCATACATCGTTTGATATGTTTCTACGACCTGTAACGGAACTTTGAGTTTTTGTCTGGACCTAGTGCTCATGAAGATGGATTACTGGGCTGAACACGCTAACAACTAGTGGCTATTTGGACATAAATGATGGACTTTATGGAACAAATCAGTCATTAATTGTCAAACTGGGGTTCCTGGGAGTGCATTCTGATGAAGATCATCAAAGGTAAGTGAATATTTATCATGTTATTTCTAACTTCTGTTGACTTCTGTTGGCTGGATTGGGCTCTGAGCGCTGTACTCAGATTATGCTTTTTCCGTAAAGTTTTTTTGAAATCTGACACAGCGGTTGCATTAACTTCACTAGGGTAGGGGGCAGCATTTTGGATGAAATGCATGCCCAAATTAAACTGCCTGCTTCTCGGGCCCAGAAGATATGATATGCATATAAACTGGTAGATTTGGATAGAAAACACTCTAAAGTTTCCAAAACTGTTAAAACAGTGTCTGTGAGTATAACAGAACTGAGAAACCTGAGAAAAATCCATTCAGGAAGTAGTTTTGTAGTTTTCTATTCAATGCCATTACAGTATCCATTGGCTTAGGACTCAAATTGCAGTTTCTATGCCTTCCACTAGATGTCAACAGTCTTTAGAATTTTTTTCAGGCTTGTATTCTGAAAAATGAAGAAGTAAGAGCAGTCTGAATGAGTGGACCCTAAAGTGTCACAGACCTTTTTCATGCGCACGACAGAGAGAGTGCGTTTCTTGTTTACCTTTTAAATTGACGACGTTATTGTCCGGTTGAAATATTATCGATTATTTAGGCTAAAACCAACCTGAGGTTTGAATATAAACATCGTTTGACATGTTTCTATGAAGATTACGGATACAATTTGGATTTTTTTGTCTTCCTGTTTTGACTGCGTTTGAGCCTGTGGATTACTGAAGAAAACGCGCAAACAAAACTGAGGTTTTTGGATATAAAGAGAATTTATCGAACAAAAGGAACATTTATTGAGTAAATGAATGTCTGCTGAGTGCAACCATATGAAGATCATCAAAGGTAATGGATTAATTTTCTCCATTTCTGACATGTGTAACTGTTCTACTTGGCTGGCTACTGTTTGTAATGATTTGTCTAGTGGGCTATGTTCTCAAATAACCGCAAGGTATGCTTTCGCCGTAAAGCATTTTTTAAATCTGACACCGTGGTTGGATTCACAAGAAGTTAATCTTTAAACCTATGTAAAATATGTTTTGTTTTCTGAATTTTTATAATGAGTATTGCTGTATTTGAATTTGGTGCCCAGCAGTTTCACTGGCTGTTGAAGAGGTGGGACGCTACCATCTCACGTGCCCAAGAGAGGTTAAGGAGAAGTCTATCTTTAATTCTGTGAATAACACTTGTATCTTTTATCGATGTTTATTATGAGTATTTCTGGGATTTCTGTGGCTATCTGCAAGATCACCGGATGTTTTGGAATCAAAACATTATTGCACGTAACGCGCCAATGTAAACTGAGATTTTTGGATATAAATATGTACATTATCGAACAGAACATACATGTATTGTGAAACATGATGTCCTACGAGTGTCAACTGATGAAGATCATCGAAGGTTAGTGATTCATTTTATCTATATTTCTGCTTTTTGTGACTCCTATCTTTGGCTGGAAAATGGCTGTGTGTTTTTTTGACWTTTTTTGACTTCTGAACTAACATAATCATATGTTGTGCTTTCGCTGTAAAGCCTTTTTGAAATCGGACACGATGTGTAGATTAACAAGATGTTTATCTTTCATTTGCTGTATTGGACTTGTTAATGTGTGAAAGTGACATATTTCTGAAAAATATTTTTGAATTTCCCGCGCTGCCTTTTCAGCGGAATGTTGTCGAGGGGTTCCGCTAGCGGAACGCCTGCGCTAGAAAGGTTAACTGACTTGTCTAGTTAAATAAAGGATAAATAAATAATAAAAGTCCTGTACGAGGTGGAATCATATGGATTTCATTATCTATATTCCACAGTACAACAGTTATAATATCTCACCTTGCTGCCCACAGTTCAAATAGAAGCTTGGGACCTGAGCGTTTGCTTGCACTGCTATGTACACACTATCTCCGTCAAAGGGAATTGGAAACGTGAGAACACCAGATTGTTGGAATAACACACAGAGGGAATCCGTATTTACACGTACCAAATGGCACCCTATTCCCTATGTAGTGCCCTCCTTTTGACCAGGGCCAATAGGGATCTGGATCTGGAGACGCAGACCAAAACATGTCATCAGGAAGTTTCCCCTCTATTCCCTCGGCTGTTATAGAGGACTGATGATGATGCAGTATGAGCATTGAGCGGTGCTCTACTTCTAACAGGGACACAGGTCCATAACTTATTCATCTAAAGGAATGGGAGGAGGAGAGGAAGAGACAGGGAGAAAACATTCCCTCGCTCCTGTTCTCAAACAAGCCCAGYAAAATGAGTGCATGATCCCTGACGACATACAGCGATGACATGAAAAGCTTTTAGCTCTCGCGGCCAAGGATGCTAGAGTACTGAGCAGAGACAGTAAAAGAGAGAGAGAGAGAGAGAGAGAGAGAGAGAGAGAGAGAGAGAGAGAGAAAGAGAGAGAGACAAGGAAAGAGAAAGAGAGAGAGGGGTATGGTCAAGATAAAGAGGTCTGGGAGATATAGCCACGGGCGAAGAGGAAGTGGTTGTTTTTTACTTCTCTTTTCTCTGTCTGCCCGGTGCTGTTAGAGACAAGCTAACCTCTAGTTGCTGGCTGACAGAGTGCACTGCAGACACACAGAGGTGGTTTTTGCTTGTTAGATATTACTGCATTGTCGGGAACTGGAAGCACAAGCATTTCGCTACACTCRCATTAACATCTGCTAATCATGTGTATGTGACCAATACAATTTGATTTGAGGTGGTTTTTGCTTTGACAATGAGTTTGCACTATCTGAGAGAACAGTAACAGATTTCAGAGAGGCATGGGTATGTACTAGAGGTCGACCGATTAATCGGAATGGCCGATTAATTAGGGCYRATTTTAAGTTTTCATAACAATCGGTAATCGGCATTTTTGGACACCGATTGTGGCTGTTTTTTTCTTTTTACCTTTATTTAAGTAGGCAAATCAGTTAAGAACACATTCTTATTTTCAATGACGGCCTAGGAACGGTGGGTTAACTGCCTTGTTCAGGGGCAGAACGACAGATTTTTACCTTGTCAGCTCGGGGATTCGATCTTGCAACCTTCCGGTAACTAGTCCAACGCTCTAACCACCTGCCTTACATTGCACTCAACGAGGAGCCTGCATGGCAGGCTGACTACCTGTTACGCGATGGCAGCAAGAAGCCAAGGTAAGTTGCTAGCTAGCATTAAACTTATCTTATAAAAAAAAATCTATCTTAACATAATCACTACTTAACTACACATGGTTGATGATATTACTAGTTTATCTAGCGTGTCCTGCGTTGCATATAATCGATGCGGTGCCTGCTAATTTCTCATCGAATCACAGCCTACTATGATTTAACAAGAGCATTTGCGAAAAAAGCACCGTCATTGCACCAATGTGTACCTAATCATAAACATCAATGCCTTTCTTTAAAATCAATACACAAGTATATATTTTTAAACCTGCATATTTAGTTAATATTGCCTGCTAACATGAATTTATTTTAACTAGGGAAATTGTGTCACTTCTCTTGCGTTCCGTGCAAGCAGTTAGGGTATATGCAGCAGTTTGGGCCACCTGGCTCGTTGCAAACTGTGTGAAGACCATTTATTCCTAACAAAGACCGTAATTAATTTGCCAGAATTGTACATAATTATGACATAACGTTGAAGGTTGTACAATGTAACAGCAATATTTAGACTTAGGGATGCCATCCGTTAGATAAAATACGGAACGGTTCCGTAGTTCACTGAAAGAATAAATGTTTTGTTTTTGAAATGATAGTTTCCGGATTTGACCATATTAATGACCAAAGGCTCGTATTTCTGTGTGTTATTATGTTATAATTAAGTCTATGATTCTACGACCTGTAACGGAACCTCTATGATTTGATATCTGATAGAGCAGTCTGACTGAGCGGTGGTAGGCAGCAGCAGGCTCATAAGCATTCATTCAAAACAGCACTTTCGTGCGTTTGCCAGCAGCTCTTCGCTGTGCTTTAAGCATTGAGCTGTTTATGACTTCAAGGCTATCAACTCCCGAGATTAGGCTGGTGTAACTGATGTGAAAATGGCTAGCTAGTTAGAGGGGTGCGCGCTAATAGCATTTCAATCGGTGACGTCACTCGCTCTGAGACCTTGTTCCCCTTTCCCCGATGGGTAACGATGCTTTGAGGGTGGCTGTTGTCGATGTGTTCCTGGTTCGAGCCCAGGTAGGGGCGAGCAGAGGGACAGAAGCTATACTGTTACACTGGCAATACCAAAGTGCCTATAAGAACATCTAATAGTCAAAGGWATAYGAAATACAAATGGTTTAGAGAGAAATAGTCCTATAAGTCCTATAATAATTACAACATAAAACTTATTACCTGGAAATATTGAAGACTCATGTTAAAAGGAACCACCAGCTTTCATATGTTCTCATGTTCTGAGCAAGGAACTTAAACGTTAGCTTATTTACATGGCACATATTGCACTTTTACTTTCTTCTCCAACACTTTGTTTTTGCATTATTTAAACCAAATTGAACATGTTTCAWTATTTATTTGAGGCTAAATTGATTTTATTGATGTACTATATTAAATTAAAATAAGTGTTCATTCAGTATTGTTGTAATTGTCATTATTACAAATAAATAAATAAAATCGGTATTGGCTTTTTTTTGGTCCTCCAATAAATCGGTATCGGTATTGAAAAATCATAAAATCGGTCAACCTCTAGTACGTACAGATCAATAAAGAAACAGACAGACATACAGACAGACAGAAACACAATCAACCCCAACACACACCACCCCAAAACACGCGGGCGCGCAGGCAGACAGACAGAAAGACACACCACCCCCATACCTCCTGGTATCGTCATCCTCTTGTGTCCTCTGGGTCCTAACCCAGTTCTCCAGCTGCCTCATGGAGTTGGTTCTGGTCAGACTCTTCTCTGGCTCCTGGGCCTGCTGGTTCTGAGGCGGGTCATGGGCCTTCCCTGCTCCTCTGCACAGGGTACCTACCACCTCCCCTGGGCTTTGGTCCCCAGCCCGCTCCCCAGAGCCGTTGACCTGATGTGGGGCCATGTGCTGGGAGACCTGTACCTGGCGGGAGGCTGTAACTGCTGCTGCGATGGCTGCTGCCTGGGCTGGTTGGAGCTTGATGCTGTTGATTTTAGTCAGAGGCCTCTCAGCACTGCCATCCCTCTGGAATCCATACTTGTTCCCTTCACGGAGGGTTCCATACTTATCCACTTCCCTAAGGTTACCATACTTATCGAGCGTCCCATGCTTCTCTCCATCCCGCAGGGTACCACACTTACTCCCTTCCCGTAGGGTTTTATACTTCTGTCTTTCATCAAGGGTCCCATAACGATCTGACCGATCTTTCTCAGTCATAGACGTTTGCCTTTCTACCCCTTTCTGGAGGTTGTATTTCTGTCCATCTTTCTGGAGGGTGTATCTCTCTCCTTCTTTTTGCAGTGCATATCTCTCTCCATCCTTCTGTACCAAGTACTTCTCCCCGTCTTTCTGAGGTGCGTATTTCTCCATCTGAACATCTTTAGGCACAGAATATCGTTCGCCTCCATCTTTCTGCAAGGAATACCGCTCCCCGTCTTTTTGGAGGGCGTACCGCTCGCCGTCTTTCTGCAACAGGTACCTCTCTCCGTCTCTCTGCAGCGTGTAGCTCACCCCGTCTTTCTGAAGGGAGTATCTCTCTCCGTCTTTCTGCAGGGTGTAGCGTTCCCGCTCTCTCTGGAGGGTGTGTTTCTCTGGGTCTTTGTGTTTCCTGTCCCCATCTGTGCGGTCCATGCTGCGGGTAATGGAGGGCTGGCGCGGCTCAAGGTTCCTCTCGTTGTTCTGGATCTCTGGTCGGGTCAGAACCCGGTTGTGGTTCAGGATGTTGTTCACCTCCTGGGGACAGCAGCGGTCCACCTTCAACTTATCCAGTCTGGGGAGAGAGAGTGATGGACGAGAGAAAAGAAGGGAGAGAACAGGGATTGACAGGGATTGGAAACAGTAAGAGAAAGAAAAAAAGACAGATGAATGATAAAACGATGAAGATAAATATATATCAACAAGTCATTACCAGGCAGGTTCACAGAAAAACATATTTTCACATTTCAACAATGGACTCCTGCTGTGTGGGTGTCAGGCGTTGGGCTCTACGTCTCCGCTCCTCCAACCTGCCTGACTATATGCCTGCCTGCCTGCCTGCCTGCCTGCCTGCCTGCCTGCCTGCCTGCCTGCCTGCCTGCCTGCCTGCCTGCCTGCCTCGGGGGACCAGAGAGGAGCAGAGGAAGTGAGTGTTTTTTAAAACATCACTATCTGCCCTCAGCACTCTGAGGGCATAGTGAGACATGGCTACTTTGACTGAGCAGCCATTCACTGCTGCAACCTTTCAGTCTGTTACAGAAAGGCCATTAACAGGTCTGGTACTCCAGAGGGAAATAGCTCAAGGCTAGCCACAGTTCTTTACCGCCTACTGCGCTCAGGGACAAGTCACAGTGACAGCCACTTGGGACTGCTAATCTAATGCTCCAGTACATAATGTATTTCTACCTGGGATTTTTCTAGTATTTCTCAGTGAGGTAAAAGGTACAGTAATGGCAGTATGTCCAATTTCTATTGGCAGACTTTAAGATGACAGCAGTGCTAAAGTACTTGCAGTGTGCAGACATACAAACAAACCTCCAGACACGGCCTGCATCACGCCACAATGATGAAGCTAGGACTGCTGGTGTGCTGTGCTTCCAGGACAGTGAAGAGTAGGTGTCACTGTCTATCGGAGTCTCTCCAGAGTATAAAGCGTTGTATGCCCATGTCGATAAGCCTTCACGAACAGCTCACGGCTAAAACACTGCAATTACCAACAGCACTAAAAGTATTTTGTTGTATCGAGTGTGAAGTGCAGAAGCAAGAAGAACTAACACTTCGATTTTGTTGCCTCTGATGTGCCACACCAACAGAAGAAAGAAAGTTTGACTGGAGGCAGTGAGGATGGGATACCATTGCTGTGGTGTATAGCCCTAAAGCTCTAGCTTCTTGTTCCCAGCTATKCATCTTCAACAAAACATCTGGTAATTGTCTTCTAAATTGATGCGATTTCTCGCTTCTGCAAGAAATACTGCAGTCTCTCACGGCTGTCCATTTGCTTACAAAACAAATGCAATCACTGTTGGTAGATTGCACGGTTCAGTTGGTAGCTTTCATTGCCATAGGTCAGGCAATCAAGGCTGGCTGGCTGCTATAGGAGGGATTTGGGTTTGTGGGCAATTCTATCTGGGTTTACCCACCTTCTGATTGGCTCTGTGTGGACCAGGGCTGCGTCCGTCATCACTTTCATCCAGGACTCCATGTCTTTGGCCGTGTCTGTGCAGAAGTAGTATGTCCTCATGTTGGAGTGGGTCGCCTAGCAGGGAGAGAGAGAGAGGGCGGGAGAGGGAGAGTTGGTAAGACAGAGGAGCGTGAGGAAGGTAAGTGGGTAACCTTGGCAAGACCGCAGGGAGTTTTTACATCACCTTCTTTTGGAAGAGGTGTGCACGTGTTCGTCAGTCTGTCTGTGCACACACGCCTGTGTGTTTGAGCGTGAATGTGTGTGTGCATCCCTACCGCTCCAAGGCTGTGTARCTAACTTKAATTACCTGCTAAGGCTTAGGACCATAAATATGAGCGACAGGGAGACACTCCAAGCTGAGTGTTACTCTCGTTTCCTGCTGCAGAGGCAGAGACCGACACTAAGTCAGCGTCCCAATTAGCACCCTATTCCCTTTACAGTGGCTTGCAAAAGTAGTCACTGCCCTTGGCATTTTTCCTATTTTGTTGCCTTACAATCTGGAATTAAAATGTATTTTTGGGGGGTTTGTATCATTTGATTTACACAACATGTCTACCACTTTGAAGATGCAGAATATGTTTTATTGTGAAACAAACAAGAAATAAAGACAAAAAAACTGAAAACTTGAGCATGCATAAATATTCACACCCCCAAAGTCAATACTTTGTAGAGCCACCTTTTGSAGCRAATACAGCTGCAAGTCTCTTGGGGTATGTCTCTATAAGCTTGGCCTATCTAGCCACTGGGATTTTTCCCATTCTTCAAGGCAAAACTGCTTCAGCTCCTTCAAGTTGGATTGGTTCCGCTGGTGTACAGCAATCTTTAAGTCATACGACAGATTCTCAATTGGATTGAGGTCTGGGCTTTGACTAGGCCATTCCAAGACATTTAAATGTTTCCCCTTAAACCACTCAAGTGTTGCTTTAGCAGTATGCTTAGGGTCATTGTCCTGCTGGAAGGTGAACCTCCGTCCCAGTCAAATCTCTGGAAGACTGAAACATGTTTCCTCAAAATAATTTCCTGTTTTTAGCGTCATCCTCATTCCTTCAATTATGACCAGTTTCCCAGTCCCTGCCGATGACAAACATGGTGTTCTCGGGGTGATGTGAGGTGTTGGGTTTGCGCCAGACATAGCATTTTCCTTGATGGCCAAAAAGCTACATTTTAGTCTCATCTGACCAGAGTACCTTCTTCCATATGTTTGGGGAGTCTCCCACATGCCTTTTGGTGAACACCAAACGTGTTTGCTTATTTATTTATTTTTAAGCAATGGCTTTTTTCTGGCCACTCTTCCGTAAAGCTCAGCTCTGTGGAGTGTACGTCTTAAAGTGGTCCTATGGACAGATACTCCAATCTCCGCTGTGGAGCTTTGCAGCTCCTTCAGGGTTATCTTTGGTCTCTTTGTTGCCTGTGGCTAATGCCCTCCTTGCCTGGTCTGTGAGTTTYRGTGGGCGGCCCTCTCTTGGCAGGTTTGTTGTGGTGCCATATTCTTTCCATTTTGTAATAATGGATTTAATGGTGCTCCGTGGGATGTTCAAAGTTTCTGATATTTTTTTTATAACCCAACCCTGATCTGTACTTCTACACAACTTTCTCCCTGGCCTGTTTGGAGAGCTCCTTGGTCTTCATGGTGCCGCTTGCTTGGYGGTGCCCCTTGCTTAGTGGTGTTGAAGACTCTGGGGCCTTTCAGAACAGAAGTATATATACTGAGATCATGTGACAGATCATGTGACACTTAGATTGCACACAGGTGGACATGATTTAACTAATTATTTGACTTCTGAATGTAATTGGTTGCACCAGATCTTATTTAGGGGCTTCATAGCAAAGGGGGTGAATACATATGCACGCACCACTTTTCCGTTTGAAATTTGTTGAAATATATTGAAACAAGTTATTTTRMAARTTTTACTTCACTAMTTTGGACTATTTTGTGKATGTCCATTACAYGAAATCCAAATAAAAACCCATTCAAATTACAGGTTGTAATGCAACAAACAAGGAAAAATGCCAAGGGGGATGAATACTTTTGCAAGGCACTGTATAGTACACTACTTTAGATCAGGGCTAGTGTACTATATAGGGAATAGGGTGCCATTTGGGATGCCTCCTAACACACATCAGAGGACAGGACAGACAGTAGGGGATGTGGGGGAGTAGAGAACGGATGGGTTTGTTACTGTGTTATAGACGGTGTCAATGTGTAGGAGTGAATCGGTGTTGACTGTGATGACTTGTGTGAAACGGTATGTGAGGATAACATGCTCAGAAGGTGGATATAGCATTGTATCAGTATATACTTTCCTTCATATTCTCTCTCTGCCCATCTTGCTCCAATCACCCTCTTGCCCATTGAGACTAGAAAATCTATTGACTTTATCATGGATCTAAGCACAAAGAGCTCTCCATATACAAACACATTTTCAGAGATTCTCTGAAAGGAAAGACCAAAAGCGCAAAGTGTGTGTGTCACAGTGTGTTTACACTAGAAAGCAGCGTCGCGCGGTGAAACATCAGAAGCCATTCACTTTCAATGGAAGGAAAGAGAGAGAAGCAGAGTGGGCGAGGGACCGTTGAGCGATGCGAACATGGGCGAGGGACCGTTGAGCGATGCGAACATGGGCGAGGGACTGTTGAGCGATGCGAACATGGGCGAGGGAGCTGAACAGGGTGAGACTAAAGCTGAACTATTCAAATCCTCCACGRTATCGCGACGCGAGCGACAAATTGATGCTCACCATAGCTTCCTACCCCTACTGGATTGTCTGACAATGGCTGTTGATACATAGCACTACAAAAACTCAGTACAAAAGCAATAACTCTGCTGTGGTATACAGCGGGAAGACGTGCTTCCGCGTAACCTACCGCTGTCTATCACAAAATAAAGTTTCTTWACAGATATCCACACATTATACAATCCAGAYCGAYGGACAAGGAGTTACGGATTATAGATTTGCCTTCAGTAACAGGAAACAAGTACCCCCCCTAAACATTTTTCTCAAGTTATTTTTCGGACTCCGGCATTGCAACCACCTAGGCCGTCCACTCGCGGAAAGCGCAGCTCCTTTATAGGGCTGTGTCTGTGTGTACAGTACTGACCTTGAAGGCGTATTTCCTGCTGATGTGGTCGTCGACAGACAGCATGGAGATGTGGAAGCTGGGCAGCAGGATACTACCCAGGATGCCCTCCTCCTTCTCATCTACAGGACAGAGGACGAGAAGAATCGTCATATATGGTTTATAATGTCGATACAGACTTTGGAATAGTGCATTACGGTCCATCTGGTGAAGGAAAGTCGGGAGAGATCCGAGGAGGGGGAACTATCAGCATTCTAACAGGACAGTGGACACTGGATGTACCGGAAACATAAAAGGTGCCTGCGAAGTTCTGACGCATTATCTTCGGTCTGGGTGTGTTTCCCRTCTCAGATAGGACCATTTAGTCTGGAGTTTATCAGAGCATGGCAGGGAGGGTTGAGCATGGCGGGATGTTCACTTTCTTTCTTTACTAAGAACCCCCAAATCCCGGGCTTACAGCATGTTACACAGTAGGGTACCCAAACCAGACAGAACAACAAAACCGTTTCTCCTTGGGCCGCTTTGCCAAACAGCTATCATTTCACAGTCAAATTGAATCCTAACAGTGCAACTTGGTAAACAAACACACTAACTGGGGTGTGATAGCATAGCACCAAAGACAGACAAGGAAACAATGATGGAATCAATCCCTCTGCTTCTCAGAGTGTTACGTAAAGCTGGGTTGTATAATGCCTACACAGTGTTGTAACACGCCATCTGTAGAGTGCAGCATGACTGCAGCAAAACCAACAGAGCCCAAACTCAGCTTCAGGGTTTACTTTAAACGGGCAAGTACAGCGGAATTCCCTGCAGCACTCCATCCCTGCGTCTGCCCCGCTCTCTCTCTACTGCTGCATTATTAACTGAGAGGAGAGGGAGAGAGATCGAGAAGACGAAATGAGAACACAGCACCTCCTTCTGAAAGCAGCACCTCTACCCACATGTACATACTGTATTACCTCAATGACATACCTCGTACCCCTGCACATTGACTCGGTACCGGTAGTCCTTCTATATAGCCTTGTTATATTTTTATTGTGTTACTATTTCCTTTTTTATTTAGCAAATATGTGTCTTCTTTTTTTAACTGCACTGTTGGGAATGGCCTTGAAAATTAAGCATTGCACTGTCAAGTCTACAACACCTGTTGTATTCGGCACATGTGAACAATAACATTGGATTTKATTTCAAAATGGGGGTTTCACTAGATTCTACAAAGAAGAAGGTGACCTTAACCTTTAAGCTATGTGATGATATGAATTGATTTGATCATTCTGTGGCGACAGAGATCCTGACCAGAGCAGAACCATCAGTCAATCAGACACGGCCATTCATATTCCCCCAACAACCTCTTTCCTTCCTGCCTTAAGATAGACACAATTCCTAGTCAAAACTTTGCCTCTGAAAACTCATTGACAGACAGCACTTAAGTTCAAATGAAGTGAGTGAAGAAGATAAGAGCGCGAGAGAGAGCTAGATGTTGTTATCAGAAAGCATAGCACGTCAACACTCTTTTAAGAACTCTTCTCTCGTCTCTTGGTTTGCCAATAAACAGGAAATTCCCCTCTGGGCATGTCATGAAAGAGCTGGCTGATTGCACTCCGGGACCATTTAATTGAACAATTTATGGAAATTAAACTCTCTGAAACCTGGGAGAATTGTGTTACGTCTGCAGCAAATACGTTTGCCTTTTACCGCTAGCTATGATGCACCTGGTGGATGTCCTATACTCAAACTTTGACAGTGTGTTGCATTTTGAGTGTGTGTGTGTCTCACCTCTGTAGTAAAACAGGCACATGTCAGACAGCACAAACCACCTCTTCTTCCATAGCTTCATGCCCGTGCTGTCCTACAGGGGAACAGAAGATAGGAGAATACAATCAGATACTGAGACAGAGCAAAACATTTGGTAGAAGCGCTTCCTTGCCCTCTGATAAGCTAGGTGAGCCTTTCGACAATAAATGGCAAATTGCTTCCATCTATTCAAGCATTCGCTATCAGATCTAGTGGATAGAGCGGTGTTCCTCAATCCTGGTCCTGGATACCTATAGGCTGCGCTTGTTTTTCATCTAGACCTACCTTGATTTGCTGAATCAAACGCTTAAGTAGAGCTAGGCTAGAACCAAATCCTGCACACCCTGCTGTCACTCCAGCTCGGCGTGGCCAACTCTGTCACGGAGTTCAGGACGCAATGAACACACTCCCTCTGATCCCAGACAGTTTCATTAACCACAGCTATCTCCTCCCACTGAAGCAAATTGGCCCTATTTAATTAATATTTTTAATAACTACCAGGCAAGTTTCCCATTTCTGTTTTTATAGCTGTGTGTGTGTGTGTGCTTGAGTCTCTAGATAATAAGCTCCAGTCTTCTCTAACAATAATGGCTTCTCTTCTCACGATGCCTTTCCTTTTTGATTCATAACACAAATAATCTAAGACTGTTTGCTTGTTTTTCTTGTTTTCGTGTTCAGCTTCTTCTGATGCACGAGTAGGAGTACAAAGCCTTGCCGTCATCAAGAAAATATGTCCCCTTTAAGAGAACACTTTGGTTGTCAGGTTTGAGAAGGAGAAAAGGCAAGTCTTTCGAGAGAGAATCAATGCAGCTTTGAAAGGGTAATTCAGCATGGTAGAGAGGGAAGCATATAGGAGGAAGGTTATTGACAACAGCTCAACTCTTGTTGGAAACTGAGTGATGCTAATGTTGATCGTTGTCAGGGAGTGAGTGAGTGTGGGTGTGTTTGTGTGTTGTGTGTGCTAGGGGGTCGAGACACATTGACAAATTGACCCACAGCCAGAGCTTGGTGAGGGAGAGGAAATGCTCACGTTGCATTGTACAGGTTGAAAGATAATGAGCAAAATAGCTCAGCCACCACAAGGTTGGCCGAGCAAGTCTGTAAAGTGACCTGATTAATTGAGACAGAGAGAAAGAGAGAAAGTTACATCTAATCAAGGATGGTTGTCACTTTGCTTGAGGGACCAGGCCACCGTATCAGTACTAACTAAAACAAAAGACTAAGGCTATGTAAATGAGAATGACAAAATGATGCATCAACATTTAGACTGAATACAAAGTGATAACAGATAAGAGATGAGGTCCCCCCCCCCCCCCCAACCAATCTGATTTAATCCACTGTCTGGGAATAAAGATTCAAAGTTAATGCATCTCTTTCTGAATATGAATAAGGATGTCCCCTGTTAAATCGATAACTGGAATAACCCAACAGACATGTGGTGTGTGTGTGTGTGTGTGTGAGTCGGATGTTACAACATTTAACCTCTACTAAGGCAAGTAGTGAAGGGGTTAAGGTTCCCAAAGACCCCTCCCCATTATTTGATTAAGGGGACCTTAAGATTCATATGTTTTGCTGGGCCTTATAATGAGATACTGTTGCTATGTGTCTAAAAACTCTGCCACTATTACGTTGAACAAGCCATCTATATTAGTCTTTGTGGTTAAGACCCTTGGTTGTTTGTTGAGAGTGTGCTTGCAGGCTAGGTCCTGAGTCAAGACCGAAAGCTAGATAAAGAGAAGTAACCACTGTCTGGTTTTGACATTTTGATCTGTGTGACAGTGGACAATTGCTAATAAATTCAGAAAAGCTACTGTACTAGGTTACCTCAGCTTATTTGTTACACCACATACATTGACGTAGGTGAATCTACCACCAGGGAGAGATCACATGTATAAAATCAGTCTGTGCCCGTAGGTGGGGTGAGAACTTACTCTGAAACATACAACGGTTTTCCATTGTCAACTTCTGTCTGCAAATTGCATTAATAAAGGGTTTGATTGATTTACTTCAAAGAAGATATTGTCGCCGTGATTGCTGAGTTTCACCAAATAAGCCAATTTGATCGTGCAAGGAACAGGAAACCTACCCCCGCCGACTGTCAAGTCTAAGAACTAATATCTTAATTTACAATGACGGCTACACACGCAGCACCAAGAACGACGCTGGGCCATTGTGCGCCCCCCTACTGGGACTCCGGCAAATCCTCTGGCCGGTTTGTGATAAGCCTGGGATAAACCCCTATGACATTGTCAAGTTCCCTTTGAGTTTGTGTGAGTTGTGTGTGGTGTGGGTGTGGTGCTGGTGGTGTGTGTGTGTCGTGTCTGGTGTGTGGTGTGTGAGTGGGTGTGTGTGTGTGTGTGTGTGTGTGTTTTGTGTGTGTGTGTGTGGGTGTTTAACAGTGCCTTCCGAAAAGTATTCAGACTCCTTGACTTTTTCCACTTTGTTACATTACAGCCTTATTCTATAAGGGATTAAATAAATAAAAATCCTCAGCAATCTACACACAATAACCCATAATGACAAAACGAGAAAAAAAAAAAACGAAAAACCTTATTCACATAAGTAGACACTCTAAATTGAGCTCAGGTAGACCCTGTTTCCATTGATCATCTTGAGCTGTTTCTACAACTTGATTGGAGTCCACCTGTGGTGAATTCAATTGATTGGAAATGATTGGGAAAGGCACGCACCTCTCTATATAAGGTCCCACAGTTGACAGTGCATGTCAGAGCAAAAACCAAGCCATGAGGTCGAAGGAAATGTCCGTAGAGCTCCGAGACAGGATTGTGTAGAGGCACAGATCTGGGGAAGGGAATGAAAACATGGAAGCTTGGCCAAACTGATCAATCGGGGGAGAAGGGCCTTGGTCAGGTAGGTGACCAAGAACCCGATGGTCATTCACAGAGCTCCAGAGTTCCTCTGTGGAGATGGGAGAACCTTCCAGAAGGACATGCATCTCTGCAGCACTCCACCAATCAGGCCTTTATGGTAGAGGGGCTAGACAGAAGCCACTCCTCAGTAAAAGGCACATGACAGCCCGCATGGAGTTTGCCAAAAGGCACCTAAAGAYTCTCAGACCATGACAAACAATATTCTCTGGCCTGATGAAACCAAGATTGAACTCTTTGGCCTGAATGCCAAGCTTCACGTATGGAAGAAACCTGGCACTATCCCTACGGTGAAGCATGATGGTGGCAGCATCATGCTGTGGGAATGTTTTTCAGCAGCAGGGACTGGGAGACTAGTCAGGATCGAGGCAAAGATGAACGGAGCAAAGTACAGAGAGATCCTTGATGAAAACCTGCTCCAGAGCGCCCAGGACCTCAGACTGGGGCAAAGGTTCCCCTTCCAACAGGACAATGACCCTAAGCACACAGCCAAGACACTGCAGGAGTGGCTTTGGGACAAGTCTCTGAATGTCCTATAGTGGCCCAACCAGAGCGTGGACTTGAACCCAGTCGAACATCTCTGGAGAGATCAGAAAATAGCTGTGCAGCAACGCTCCCCATCCAACTGGACAGAGCTTGAGAGGATCTGCAGAGAAGACACCCAAATACAGGTGTGCCAAGCTTGTAGCGTCATACCCAAGATGACTCGATGCTGTAATCACTGCCAAAGGTGCTTCGACAAAGTACTGAGTAAATGGTCTGAATACTTATGTAAATGTGATATTTCTGTTTTTTGTCTAAACTTGTTTTTGCTTTGTCATTATGGGGTATTGTGTGTAATTTGATGAGGAAAAATAATTGTATCAGTTTTAGAATTGATTGTATGTCTGTGTGCAGGTGGCTATCCCCTCAAAGCCCTGTCACACAGACTCTCTCCTCAACCCACTGATGAAGGCTGTGTAGGCTGCACACTTCCAACACCCACTCATCATCATACATACTGCAATCAGCCATTTGATTTGCTCAGGTTCTGCAATTCTCTGGACTATTTTGAGAGTAAATTGCAATGAAGAAGTCATTTAGTCAAGTTCTTCTATTCTGGGAACTACAAATGATGTACAAACTTTCCAATACCTGTTTGTAAAGCCAGTTGCTCTTGACCGCCGGGGCATTGGGGTTCCTCTTAATAGAGTTGGACCTCTTGCCAAAGTTGTGGACCTTTTTGTAAGACCTTGAAGGCTGAAAATGTAAATGGCCAAATTGTCAGTTTACTGTATATAAAAACATTTATATACAGCGCCGTGAAAAAGTATTGGCCCCCTTTCTGATTTTCTTTATTTTTGTATATTTTTGATACTGAATGTTATCCGATCTTTAACCAAAACCTAATATTAGATAAAGGGAAGCAGAGTTTACAAATAACAAAACAATTGTATTTATTTCATAAAAAGTTATGCAATTGGAAGCGTTTGGTTGGAGTCATTGCATCTAAAGGTGGCACAACCAGTTACTGAGTGTAAGGGGGCAATTACTTTTTCACACAGGGGCATTGGGTGTTGCATAACTTTGTTAATTAAATAAATAAAATAAATACACTTTTTGGGGGTTATTTGTAAACTCAGGTGCCCTTTGTCTAATATTAGGTTTTAGTTGAAGATCCGATAAGTATATATTTTTTTTGCAAAAACAGAAAATCAGAAAGGTGGCAAATACTTTTTCATGGCACTGTATATATACACTGAACAAAAATATAAACACAACATGTAAAGTGTTGGTCCCATGTTTTATGAGCTGAAATAAAAGATCCCAGAAATGTTCCATTCGCACAAAAATATTATTTCTCTCAAATGATGTGCACTAATTTGTTTACATCCCTGTTAGTGAGCATTTCTCCTTTGCCAAGATAATCCATCCACTTGACGGGTGTGGCATATCAAGAAGCTGATTAAACAGCATGATCATTACACAGGTGCACCTTGTGCTGGGGACAATAAAAGGCCACTCTAAAATTTGTAAAGTTTGTCAGACAACACAATGCCACAGATGTCTCAAGTTTTGAGGGAGCGTGCAATTGGCATTATAACTGCTGGAATGTCCACCAGAGCTGTTGCCAGAGAATTTAATGTTCATTTCTCTACCATAAGCCGACTCCAACGTTGTTTTAGAGAATTTGGCAGTACGTCCAACCGGCCTGAACAGCAGACCACGTGTAACCACGCCAGCCCAGGACCTCCACATCCGGCGTCTTAACCTGCAGGACGTCTGAGACCAGCCACCCGGACAGCTGATGAAATTGAAGAGTATTTCTGTCTGTAATAAAGCCCTTTCGTGGAGAAAAACTAATTCTGACTGGCTGGGCCTGACTCCCCATTGGACGTGCCTATGCCCTCCCAGACCCACCCCTGCCCAGTCAGGTGAAATCAAAAGATTAGGGCCTAATGAATTTATTTCAGTTGACTGATTTCCTTATATGAACTGTAACTCAGTAAAATCGTTGAAATTGTTGCATGTTGCGTTTCAATTTTTGTTCAGTATATATACAAATACATTTCTGAAGATGCATAATTAGAGGAGGAGAGTTACAAATTCATTCAAAATATCCTCCTTCATCAGTAAATATAGGTGAAGACCGTTAACATGCATTTTGGCATTGGTGTTAATAAACAAATAAAGTTAAAAAGCAAACAGAAGGAAGAGGTACAGTATCCACCTCATTAAACTACCCCATTCTACAAGACCATCTTTACTGAGAGAGGGAGAGCGAGAGAGAGATAGATACAGAGAGAGACAAAGGCGAATATATTGATAAAAGTCACCTTGTCCGAGAGAGATTTACACGATTATCAAACCGTCGCGCCAGGGTAAGCCTACACAAAACACAGCCCTTATTTTAAGTGCGTCTAAAATCCCAGATGGGAAAAATGAATGGTGGAAAAATGACTGGAACCATTTGACCGCTAGATTTTATGGGTATTATGACACCTCCACCGTGGAGCTCTATGGTAGCTCATCAATAATTAAAGCTCATTAATAAATACATGCCACCAAGCTATACCTTTGGTCAGTGTAAGCAGAAGTAAAACATCATTAATTCATGAAAGCATGCTTTTCATTTGATCAAAGCGTGCATATTTATTCACCAGTCTATTAAGCATTTATAAACGGACACGCTGTGACAGGGCTGGGATAATCCAGCATATATTATCTCATGTAGAGTCTCTGTTCTGATACTCTCTGTGGACTAATACAGCTCTCACAACATTGAACTAATGGAGAAAATGGGAGAGATCACTGACCCCACAAGACACCTCTCAACATCCCAGAATTGGGACCTCTATCTCCCCTCTCACAGGCCCCTATTAGCCAAGTCACTCTTGATACAGTACATTAATCCAACCCGGTCCTTGTACATGCACCAGAATTGCATGACATCCATTACCAGTGGCAACCATGTGCTCTTTAGGAACCACCAACTTCTAATCCTCTCAGATCTATACTAGTGCTTAGGGCATGGGTCTAGTGGTCTATTAGGGGTAGGGTGTACATGCCGACGTGGTGCTCTTACCCGGGTGGCAGGGCTGCTGCCAGGGTAGGTGCTGTAGTCTGACCCTCCTGTGTAGTTAGACGCCTCGCTCATGGTGCTCATCGGGCGCTCCTTCTTCACCCGGTCGCTCTCCTCTGATGGAGCCTGCTCTGGAGCCTTAGGCCTGGGTGTGGGAGGAGAGAGAGAGAGAGACAGAGAAATGCAGGAGGACATGAGAAAAGCGACTAGAAGACTACACAAATGAGGCTGGGACTCAACTTCTGTGGGATTAATGGGCGGGTTAAGAGGCGACACGGTGCAGTTGTGTGTATGACACTGATTGCTCTGCGAATGAGCTGCCTAATGGCCAAACCTGTCTAGCTCTATCGGTTCGCCAGTTTAAACTCCAACCCCAATGAGAGCCTGTCTCTGTTAGAGCCAAACCCTGCCATTAGAGAGAGAGAGAGAGACAGAGAGAGAGACAGAGACACAGAGAGAGAGAGAGACACAGAGAGAGAGAGAGACAGAGAGAGAGACAGAGACACAGAGAGAGAGAGAGACAGAGAGAGACAGAGAGAGACACAGAGAGAGAGACAGAGAGAGACACAGAGAGAGAGACAGAGAGAGACAGAGAGAGACAGAGACAGAGAGACAGAGACACAGAGAGACAGAGACACAGAGAGAGATAGAGAAGGCAAAAAGAGGCAGGCCCCATAAATCAAACCAATTACTCATTCTGTCTCACATCTGATATATTCCTCCAAGTCAGACCACTTTAAATCGCCTGACAACTTTGCCTGACAAACTAAATGTGCATGTCCCAGTCCAGTGGAAGGCCAATACCAAATGCAGGAAAGTTCAAGGTCCCCCAGGATAAACTACCCAGCACCATAAAAGATTGTAATGCTTATAACAACAGTAACAAAAAATAAGCTAAGCTCGCCTATAAATCTTCCTATTTGCAGAGTTGATACATCTAGAGTTGTATTCAGATCAGTATTGTCTCTGAGCAGTGGCCTGTATTCTGTGATATCTGGAGCGTGGAGGGGGGTAGAGAGAATATCTGTATCGGTCTGTCTGGGAGATAATAATAGCTGGGTTTAAGGTCCCCACCTCACAGGAACAAACACCTTGAACACGAGGGTACACTGCTGATTTCAGCTCTGGCAACAGATAAGGTATGACAATCCACTCTACCGTCTTCTCCCCTCTCCGGCCAGCTATCATTCCCTGAAGCTTGACAAATATTATCCTACATTTTCGCTTACCCCATTCCTCTCCTCTACTGTAATCGTCACCTCTACTCTCCAACCCGCCATATAAACAGGTCAGCCTGTATGTCCGTCAGAGTCTGTGACATGTTTGGACCATGTGTATGACGCTTGCATGCAGGGACGTTGCAGGACTGGTCAGACAGGACAGGAGGTTATAACAGGATTGTTATGACAGGTATGTGAATGTGACTTAGACATGTGAATGTAGGGGCAAGGTTACTTCACAGATACACATCAGTTCAGCTTGGTGTTCAAAAACACAAAGGCCAGGCCACAAATAGGATCGCAACGGCTGCTGTTCACTGACACACAACGACACATACATTCTTAACAGTACACGGAGCGTACAAAACATTAGGAACACCTTCCTAATACTGCACCCCCTTTGCCCTCAGAACAGCCTCAATTCGTCGGGGCATGGACTGTACAAGGTGTCGACCGCATTCCACAGGGATGACTCCAATGCTTCGCACAGCTGTGTCAAGTTGGCTGGATGTCCGTTGGTTGGTGGACCATTCTTGATACACACGGGAAACAGCAGCGCTGCAGTTCTTGACACCCTCAAACCGGTGCGCCTGGCACCTACTACCATATCCCATTCAAAGGCACTTAAATATTTTTTCTTGCCCATTCACCCTCTGAATGGTACACATACACAATACAAGCCTAAATTGTCTCAAGGCTTATAAATCCTTCTTTTAACCTGTCTCCTCCCCTACTCAGTCTATGTTATGGAAAGAGCAGGTGTTCCTAATGGTTTGCAGGTGTTCCTAATGGTTTGTACACTCAGTATATATATCAACATTAAAAACCTATTTATAGTGAATTGCTAGACAGATATTTTTACGTTGTTATCTTCAAAGTGGATAATTGTCTTCACAGCCCATTTGACTGGATTAATCTCCATTGTGGCTTTACATTCCTTTATACAACGCATGCCCGGGGTATTCCCTAAATGCTTGTCAAATTATGTTTCTGTGGGCTGGTGAACCGCGCGTGACCTTCCCAAGCCACGCGGATTATCACGAGTTAATTCAAGCATCTGTGAGAGAAGGAGGGATATTAACAGATATTAAAATGGCACTCTTCTTAGCTGAACCTGGAAAGTCTCCAACTTCAACGCTTGTCTCCAGTCAAGGCTTTCCAGCATTAATGTGTGTGTGCGCATTTCCAAGTGCGTCAGAGGCAGGCTCAGTGAATAGGTCTGTGAATTGCGGGGCAATTGACTCCTGTATGAGTGGATGACATCAGTCCTGATGACAACATCATAAGAACTGAAGAGGGACTCATACAAATCATGCTTAGATCATACAGTCTTTCAATAGGCAATCACTTTCTTTGTCACTTTTCGCTCTCTCGTTTTCCTTTTCTATGGATCTCTTTGTTCCTCTCTCGCCTTAATGATGCTTCTCTATCTCCCCCAGGTCTTTATCTCTCTGCCATCTGTATGGCTCCACCTTCCCCTCCTTCTCCCTCCCACACCCTCTCTCTCTGTTACCTCTGCTAGTAGAAATCCCTAGCAGTAAACCGGAGTAGGACCTCTCTGAGAAGCGCTGTCGACCCACACAGCCAGGCTCCCAGATCATACAGCCTCTGCATCATGATCAATGGCCCCTGTGTGTGTTAGTGTGTCAGCAGGGAGGATAAGAGAGGAAAATGAAGATAAAGGTTACAGAACATGCCTTAGAAGTTAAGCATTTCTTAAAGCTGCATTGTAGTTTGTTACTGTCCGAAAGACCTGGGTTCAAATAGTATTGGTTTTCTTTCCAATACTAGTTTCTGTCTGGAGAATCAAATGGACAGAGTTTTGCATCTCCGTGACAATTCCATTGCGCCAAGCAAGCTCAATCAATGATTAAGTATTTGAATGAAAACAAATACTATTTGAACCCATGTCTGCTGTCTGTCTATGCAGGGTCTGTTTAGCTAAATAAGTAGTGACTGTGTGTCAGTCTGAACACTGAGACTATCATTATCAGAGAGGTAAATGGTAGACCCCGCTGCGAGGAACAATGATATAATGTGACTCAGGCTTGGAGACAGAATGTATTTTACCTGTTGCGATCACACACACACACACACGCAATAGTCGTTTCATGATGAGAGCTAAGCTTGATTTATTTCTATTAAATATACTTAAAGACAAATCGGAAGGCACAAATAAATCTTGCACATCTTAGCATTAGCAACGCATAGCAGGATTTCAGGCAATCCAACACACGGCACACGCAGCATACGGTTAGTAGTTGGACTGACTTAATGAGACAGCGATAAAGGCAGGACTTCCAGAGAGATGAATTAGCTGGGGTTCTCCACAGAAAGACAGATGAAGAGGCTTACGCTTAATAGCAAAGTAGAGCAAAGCATCCATCCAGCCCATAGCTATGTATACTATATTACCTGTTTGATACAGGGTCTGTAACCGGGTGTGTAACCGGGTTGACTGTAACAGGGTTGACTGTGACAGGGTTGACTGTGACAGGGTTGACAGTACCAGGATCTGTTACAGGGTGGACAAGCTTTGCAGAAGTCACGCTAGAAAACAAAAAGGGAAGGAAACAAAATGAACTGAATTAAAGAATAATATCAAACAATATAACCTGAAAATATCAAACATATGATACACTAATTATATGTAATCGTGACATTTAACAAATAAACATTCACATCAAACTTAAATGAAATTATAATTGTAGTCTTCAGGGATGTGTTCAGGCCACACACTCTCTAGATGCTTTTCACTGAATATCCATCGTGAAGAGAACATTACAATTGCATTAATATATTCCATTTAGCAGACACTTTTATCCAAAGCTTAGTCATGTGTACGGGTGGTCCCGGTAATTGAACCCACTATCCTGGTGTTGCAAGCACCGTGCTCTACCAACTGAGCTACAGAGGACCATTGCGGTTTATATTACATAAGCCCATTACCTAGCGCTAATTGACTGTTCCCCTCTAGGCTACTGGCAGCTCTGTACTGTAATTAAGGGATGGGTTTGTTGGGAGGACAGTCCCTTCTCCTTGCCTACTTCCTACTCTCTACCACCAGTCTCTCTCTCCCTGTGCCATATGAAGGCTGCCCCCTGCATAGCCCCTAGCTTTAGGGCTTCTTCCCTTGCTTGCTCACAATTGGATGCCACGCAGCGTTCAAATATATCATCATAATATGGTAATTTTGCAGATGCTTTTATCCAAAGCCACTTACAGTTAACACATACTGAACGTGGCCCATGTGGTTATCACATCTAGTATTCAGGAGAATTGCACATCAGAAAGCTGACTCCCACCTAAAACGAAATACAGTGATCTTTTCTCATCTCGTCTTGAAGCAAGACAGGGTTCATATCAACAGCTCTGATGGCAAAACCATCACCAGTTGAATACCAACCCAGGCTGCCATCTTCCTTTAGCATGCAGCTTATGTGCTGTGATATCAATATCAGTTTCCCTCCAGAGTAAAACTAGCTGATTGCTGTCCAGCCCCTTCCTCCCCCTCAAACCTAACTGCAGTTTGGTCTAGCATTAAAATGTGGCAAGGTTCTACATTCTCTGTGAATTGATTCATATATTTTAGAGGGGGAAGATAGAGGAGAAAGAAGAGAGGTGAAGAGAGGATGATTGACAGGGATGGAGCAAGAGAAGAAAGAGGCAAGAGCGAGAAAGGAAAGAGGAAGACGAGACGGAAGAAAGAGAGCGAGGAAGTGGAGAGTGAAAAGAGGAATGTAGAAGAATGTACAGTGCCTTCAGAAAGTATTCATACCCCTTGACTTATTCTATATTTACGTCCTCGTTTAAAAAAAAATCTCACCCATCTACACACAATACTCCTTAATGCTAATTTATTGAAAATGAAATACAGAAATAGCTAATTTACATAAGTATTCACCCCCCGAGTCAATACTTTACAGCTGTGCGTCTTTCTCGGTACGTTTTTAAGTCTCTTTCCACTATTGGATTGTGCAACATTTGTCAATTATTCTTTTCAATATTCTTTAAGCTCTGTCAAATTGGTTTATGATCACAGCTAGACAACCATTTTCAGGTCTTGCCATAGATATTCAAGTAGATTAAAGTCAAAACTGTAACTTGGCCACTCAGGAACATTCGTCGTCTTCTTGGTAGGCAACTCCAGTGTAGATTTGACCCTGYGTTTTAGGTTATTGTCCTGCTGAAAGGTAAATTCATGTCCCAGTGTCTGGTGGAAAGCAGACTGAAATTGGTTTTCCTCTAGGATCTTGCATGTGCTTAGGTCTATTACATGTATTTTTTATTCTGAAAAACTCCCCAGTCCTTAATGATAACA
This sequence comes from Salvelinus sp. IW2-2015, assembly GCF_002910315.2. Taxonomy (NCBI): domain Eukaryota; kingdom Metazoa; phylum Chordata; class Actinopteri; order Salmoniformes; family Salmonidae; genus Salvelinus; species Salvelinus sp. IW2-2015. The sequence continues at coordinate 6,263,981 of NC_036864.1, forward strand.
ATCATACCCATAACATGATGCAGCCATCACGATGCTTGGAAATATGGAGAGCGGTACTCAGTGATGTGTTTTGCCTCAAACATAACACTTTGTATTCAGATAAAAAAGTGAATTGCTTTGCCACATTTTTGCAGTATTACTTTAGTGCCTTGTTGCCAACAGGACACATGCTTTGGAATAGTTTTATTCTGTACAGGCTTCCTTCTTTTCACTCTGTCATTTAGGTTAGTATTGTGGAGTAACTAGAATGTTGTTGATCCATCCTCAGCTTTCTCCTATCACAGCCATTCAAATCTGCAACTGTTTTAAACTTACCATTGGCATCATGGTGGAATCACTGAGCGGTTTCCTTCCTTTCCAACAACTGAGTTAGGAAGGACACCTGTATCTTTGCAGTGAATGGGTGTATTGATACACCATTCAAGTATAATTAATATCTTCACCATGTTCAACGGGATACTTTTTAAATGTTTACTCATCTACCAATAGGTGCACTTCTTTGCGAGGCATTGGAAACCTCCCTGGTCTTTGTGGTTGAATCTATGTTTGAAATTCACTGCTCGACTGAGGGACCTTACAGATGTGTGGGGTACAGAGATGACCTATTCACTCAAAATCATGTTACACAATATTATTGCACACAGAGTGAGTCCATACAACTTATTATGTGACTTGCACATTTTTACTCCTGAACTTATTTAGGCTTCCCATAACCAAGGGGTTGAATACTTATTGACTCAAGGCATTTCAGCTTTTCATTTGTAAACATCATTTCACTTTGACATTATGAGTTATTGTGTGTAGGCCAGAGACGAAACACCTAAATGTAATCCATTTTAAATTCAGGCAGTAACACAACAAAATGTAGAAAAGTCAAGGGGTGTGAACACTTTCGGAAGACACTGTAAATGTTGCTGTGATGGATGGTGAGAGCAAGGCCTCTCCTTTAGGCCCAGGGCCATTGCAGAGGTGGCGGACATTTTAAATCTAATTCTGAGTKCTGAATAAGTTGTGAAGAAACACATGGCCATTAAAGTTGCAATATGCAGAAATCGTTCCACCCTTTCCTGGTTGCTAAAACTCTAATGGTTCGCCTAATTTCAGTTTATGTGACAAAATAAGTTAGTAAAGTGTAGAGAATCACTGTACCATCTAAACCACTGAAATATATTAGCCATAACCAAAAATATAGTTTCTTGGGTGGCTTGAAGCTGGTGTATAAAACTGAAAGTAAAAGACGCATAAACAAAACTTTAGAACGAGAAGCATAGAAATAGCTCACATGAAACAGATCTACCGCTTCTTAGACTTGCTTTCAAGTGGAATGATAGTTCTATWACTCACCTTTCTATGCGAATTTGGTCAGGTCACCCAAAAAGTGACATATTGCCACTTTAAGACTCCATTCATTCAATCAATCAATCAAATGTATTTAAGAAGCCCTTTTTACATCAGCCAATGTCACAAAGTGCTATACAGAAACCCATCCTAAAACAGCAAGCAATGCAGATGTAGAAGCACGGTAGCTAGGAAAAACTCCCTAGAAAGGCATGAACCTAGGAAGAAACCTAGAGAGGAACCAGGCTATGAGGGGTGGCCAGTCCTCTTCTGGCTGTGCCGGGTGGAGATTATAACAGAACATGGCCAAGATGTTCAAACGTTCATAGATGACCAGCAGGGTCAAATAATAATAATCACAGTGGTTGTACAGGGTGCAGCAGGTCAGCACCTCAGGAGTAAATGTCAGTTGGCTTTTCATAGCCGAGCATTCAGAGTTAGAAACATTAAAGAGTGGAAGACATCAAAGTTGGGGAAATAAATAGGAAACTTGAAAATATTACAATATTAAAAAAATGGCGAAAGGGTATAAACTAATGAGCCAAGAAGTTTTGAATAGTTTCTTTTGTCTGGATATTAGGCACAAACACACACACGACACTAACTGACATTTCTGCACTATAAAGTGGAGCTCAGTGGTTTGTGCCTGAGGTCTAAGGAGATTAAAGCAGAGGTTTATCACACTGTAAATAACTCATTACAGGGTCTGGCTGGACCAGGAGCACTGATCCTATTGAGAAAGAGAGAGAGCGGGAGAGAGGAAGAGAGAGAGAAGAAAGTTTGAGAGAGGGGGGGAGTATGGGGTGTGGGAGGGACAAAGGGAGAGACGAAGCATGAGGAGGAGAGTGAAAGAGGGAGAGAGGAAGGGTGGGGGAATATGGGTGAGTCAGAAAGGCAGAGAGGGACTGTGGGCGACAAGTGGAAAGAGATGGAGAGAGAGGTGGGTTGAAGAAGTGTAAGCTGGTTATCAATGAGGAGAGCTTCCTTCAGAACACCATTAATCCACGTTACACCCGCTATTAGGTCTGTAGGGAAGGTGGAGGTATGTGAGGGAGAGGTGACATTTATCTGAAGTAGATTACTTTTCATCCCCTATTCACTTCTAAAACTTTCCTTTTCAGAGATGTATAGAGATTCTTATAGTAGAGTTTTATAAAAAGGTGTTTTGACGTGTCAATCACCTGGGAGAAAGGTGATAGTGTCGACCAGGATTCAAGGACAGCAGTTCAGTTCAAAGAACGTTAAGCGAACACACTTTAAAAATGCAGTGCTGGTCATAAAGCAGAGGTTGCTCTACTCCATTTATTTGATTCTATATCCAGTATATTATATCACATTTTGTCACCTGCTGCATTAGTCTCACTGTTATTTTACAATTGTTTTACAATTGATCTTGAGTTTAAATTTGCATAGAAACGTTGTGTGTTAGCTTTTCACACCTTTTTATTAAATAAGCACCTTGAAAAGCATTTGCGGTAAGAAAAGTGCCATATAAATGAAGTTTGATTGATTGATAATACAGTCTTCAGACAGACCGAGAGAGACTGAGTGACAAGGCCAGCCAAATTAACATTGCTTTGTTATCCGCCCACGGATAGGCAGACGCTCACTGGATAATCAGGATGTAAAGTTGTGTTCTTCCACTGGGAAGAACGAACACATCACTTGCTTTCTGATGTTTCAAGCATTCTGTTATGTCGTTCTCACAACGTGCAAGGAGTTGAATAACCAACACATTCCGGCAGTCAAGGCTTGGTCAGCCCAAGAACCCTAACGAAGGTGGTGGTGTCAAGTTGGTGTTTGAGATGAAAGAAACATGTTATACAAGTTGAATTTCCTTTATATGACTGATGTAAAACCATGTTTTCCATTTTCGTTCTCGTGATCGGAGGTGACCCTCGTTCACACAAACCTTTTTGTCTGTCACCAACACACCTCAGTCTGTTATATTTGACTTTCTCGCCTCACTTCCAATTAACACACTGAGGAGAATATTTGCATATTACCCTCAGACACCTCAGTGCGGTGCTAATAGAAAGAGCAGACATGGGTTCAAATAGTATTTGAAATAATGTAAAATACCTTAGATGGGCTTGATTGAGCTTGCCTGCCAAAATGGAACCAATGGAATACTCACAAAAGTCCAAACCATTCCCACCTGGCACTCCAGCTAGGCTAAAGCAAACGCTAAAATAAATGGAATTTTAATTCAAGTCTGAGGAGGAGAGTGTGACAGAGGGGATAATTGGGACGGGGTGCAGAGCAGATTGGAGGGGGGCTATCACTCAACGGCACAGCCAGGAAGGAAGGAACAGACTACAAATCTCCAAAACACCTAATGTTCCTTCCAGAAAAATAGGATTCGAACTGAGTCATGACTGCATCTGAGATGGACCATATAATTGCCTAAATTCTTTGTTTTTGAGGTAAAATGAGAAAATGGCTGCCAAGCTTAAGCAATTTCTCCATCTCTCTCTCCGGCTTTCAGTACGTGTCTCTCTCTGTCTCGCAGTACGGGTCCCAGTCACTCTCTCTCTCTGTCTCAGTCACTCTCTCTCTCAGTCAGTCACAGTCTCTGTCTCTCCGGCGCTCTCTCTCTGATCCTCTCCGGGCTCTTCTCTCTCTTCTCTCTGGCGCACTCCTCTCTCTCTCTCCGGCGCACACTCTCTCTCTCTCTCCGGCGCACCTCTCTTCTCTCTCCGGCGCACTCTCTCTCTCTCTCGGCGCACTCTCTCTCTCTCTCCGGCGCACTCTCTCTCTCTCTCTCGCGGCGCACTCTCTCTCTCTTCTCTCCTCCGGCCCACTCTCTCTCAATTCAATTCAATTCAATTCAAGGGGCTTTATTGGCATGGGAAACATGTGTTAACATTGCAAAGCAAGTGAGGTAGATAATATACAAAAGTCAAATAAACATAAAAATGAACAGTAAACATTACACATACAGAAGTTTCAAAACAATAAAGACATTACAAATGTCATATTATATATATGCAGTGTTGTAACAATGTACAAATGGTTAAAGCACACAAGTTAAAATAAATAAACATAAATATGGGTTGTATTTACAATGGTGTTTGTTTGTCACTCTCTCTCTCTCTCCGGCGCACTCTCTCTCTCTCTCTCCGGCGCACTCTCTCTCCTCTCTCCGGCGCACTCTGTCGCTGTCACTCTGTCGCTGTCACTCTGTCGCTGTCACTCTGTCGCTGTCACTCTGTCGTGTCGTCGTGTCACTCTGTCGCTGTCACTCTGTCGCTGTGTCACACGCGCTCTGTCGCTGTGTCACACGCTCTGTGTCGCTGTGTCACACGCGCTCTGTCGCTGTGTCACACGCTCTGTGTCGCTGTGTCAAGCTCTGTGTCGCTGTGTCACACGCTCTGTGTCGCTGTGTCACACGCTCTGTGTCGCTGTGTCACACGCTCTGTGTCGCTGTGTCACACGCTCTGTGTCGCTGTGTCACATCGCTCTGTCTCGCTGTGTCACACGCTCTTTGTCTCACGCACACTCTGTCTCTCAGTCATGCACACTCTGTCTCTCAGCCACGCTCTTTCTCTCTCTCTCCCTCCGACACACTCTCTCTCTCTTTCTCTCTCTCCTCCGACACACTCTCTTTCTTCCTCCGACGCACTCTCTCTCCTCTCTCCCTCCAACCACTCTCTCTCTCTCCTCTCCGACACACTCTCTCTCTCTCTCTCTCTCCCTCCGACACTCTCTCTCTCCTCTCCTCCGACACATCTCTCTCTCTCTCTCTCTCTCTCTCTCTCTCTCTCTGACACACCTCTCTCTCTCTCTCTCCTCCGACACACTCTCTCTCTCTCCCTCCGACAGCACTCTCTCTCTCTCCCGACACACTCTCTGTCCTCCCTTCCCTCCGACACACTCTCTCCCTCCCTCCGACACACTCTCTCTCTCTCCCTCCGACACACTCTCTCTCTCTCCCTCCGACACACTCTCTCTCTCTCCCTCTATATGAGTTACAGAACTTGGGCAGAACTATCATATACTGTTATACTGTACTCTGTACCGACTTCTGCCTACAATTGAATTACTAAAAGGATAATTTTAAGACTTAAACAAAGAGTCTGTGTTTCCTTTCCATTACTAATGTATGCTTGATAATTATATAAACCTGATCATTTGTTGAAGAAATTGACCAACGTCACTCTCTCGCTCGCTCGCTCTCTCCGCTCGCTCGCTCGCTCTCTCCGCTCGCTCGCTCKSTCYSYYCGCTCGCTCGCTCTGTCCGCTCGCTCGCTCTCTCTGTCCGCTCGCTCGCTCTCTCTGAAACACACTCTCTTCGCCGCCACTCTCTCTCTCTCTCTCTCTTCTTCCTCCGACACACTCTCCTCTCTCTCTCCTCTCCGACACACTCTCTCTCTCTCCCTCCGACACACTCTCTCTCTCTCCGACACACTCTCTCCCTCTCCCTCCGACACACTCTCTTCCTCCCCTCCGACACACTCTCTCTCTCTCCCTCCGACACACTCTCTCTCTCTCCCTCCGACACACTCTCTCTCTCTCCCTCTATATGAGTTACAGAACTTGGGCAGAACTATCATATACTGTTATACTTACTCTGTACCGACTTCTGCCTACAATTGAATTACTAAAAGGATAATTTTAAGACTTAAACAAAGAGTCGTGTTTCCTTTCCATTACTAATGTATGCTTGATAATTATATAAACCTGATCATTTGTTGAAGAAATTGACCAACGTCACTCTCTCGCGTTCGCTCGCTCTCTCCTGCGCTCGCTCGCTCGCTTCTTCTCCGCTCGCTCGCTCTCGCTCTGTCCGCTCGCTTCGCCTCGCTACTGTCC
>NC_036864.1:6275114-6277184 GCF_002910315.2 Salvelinus sp. IW2-2015
GCTCGCTCTCTCTGTCCGCTCGCTCGCTCTCTCTGTCCGCTCGCTCGCTCTCTCTGTCCGCTCGCTCGCTCTCTCTGTCCGCTCGCTCGCTCTCTGTCACTCTCCATTCCACTATGGTGGTGGTTGGTCTTACAAAAACAATATATTGTCAACATGAAAGAAATATATGAACGACATCGTGATTTAGCACTACCAAATTATATATTGTGCAGACTCTGGTTAGCTACCTAGCAGCGACCTAAGATGTAGCTGTCTGCAGGTCTGTCCATTCCTACTCAGTGCAGGATAGAGAAGGCAGGAGGAGGAAGGTGGAGGCTGAGAGACACCATTCTCTGTCTGTTTGGAAGGCTAGAGTAAACAACTCTGGCTTCTCCATACACATGCACGTACATGCCCGCACACACACAGCAAGCTAGACAAGTCCAACGATATGGACTTTGCTGGGGGACAGCTTGCAGGGGGAGAAGAGAGAGGAGGGTGCGTTGGGTAACACGTTCTATTCCGGTTGAGGATGTCTGGACAGCTCTAAAAAGGCCTTTGAGCCTGAACTCCGAGATGTACACATACACAAAGACAGGCCTCTCTACTCCTACGCTCCTCCTCCCTCGCTTCTCCTCCCTCCATCCTCTCTCTACCGTGGGTGTTTTTGGAACATGTGTCTGAGAGCTCTTATCAGAGCTTGGCAGGAAAGATGATTGGTGGAGTAGCTACGCAGCCTTCCATTTCCATATCCTCTCCAACAGTTCTGCAGCTGTAGCCACGGCACAGTTGAACCAAACACACTCCCGTTTTCCCTCAGATTAAGTTGAGCCGAAGACAGGGAAGGTGAATGGTGAAGTAGCAAACGCTGCCTTCCATTTCAAATGTCTCTGGTCTCGCTGAACTCCAAGCAGTTAAACCCAAACCAAACTCACATTTCCCTGTGCTTTCTTAACGTTTCTTTAGAAGAAGGGAGACAGAGGCCTAGTTCATCCGTCTTACGCAGGGTGCTTTGTGTGAAGCGGAGGTCTGGCACCCTGGATCAGACGTCACAAGACTCTTCGGCGGCTCCAGGAGTGCAATACACTTTCTAGTCCATAAAAGCCACTCTTCTCACAGCGTCTCCGTCAATTTACAACGGCATAAAAGCTCAAACTGTGAATATATGCCATTGTGAATACATGCTCAACTACTGAATGAATATTTTATGTAAACACCACATAACCAATTTAGTACATCATTTAACATGCAATGTACTGTGACATGATCTGACAGTAATGTGGGCCCTGAAGCATTACTGGAGGACAAAGTTGTGTGTTTTATAAGTTTCATATGAATGTGATTTGTTGACAACTTCCCTGCATTTCAACTCACACTTTTTTATTCATCTTGTGCCATAAAGACTGGACACACGATGCAGGGGTGAGACCAACCCGGCATTATAGGTTAATGTGTATGCATGCAAGTCCACTTGAGGGTATGTCATTACACTGGCATGTATGTTGAGTCATTCCACTGGTCAGGGAGCGGGAGAGAAGAGACTTACTGTTCGTTGACGACAAAGATGCAGTTGTCTTGTGAAGGAAGACCAGAGACTGGATGCTTACAGGTCACCTTCCGCTCATTGTGACTGGAGAGAGAGATAGAGAGAGAAAAAAAGGTGGGGGAGAGGGATAGAGGGGGGGGAGAGAGAGAGAGAGGGCACATTAGACCACCAAAATCATACATGAAGTAGAATTAATTAATGACAGCATTGTTAACCATATTACCCATTTGTCAACCAGCCAATAGTAACAATATTACCCATTTGTCGACCAGCCAATAGTAACCATATTACCCATTGTTAACCAGCCAATAGTAACCATATTACCCATTGTTAACCAGCCATAGTAACATATTACCCATTGTTAACCAGCCAATAGTAACCATATTACCCATTGTTAACCAGCCAATAGTAAACCATGTTACCCATTGTTAACCAGCCAATAGTAACCATATTACCCATTTGTAACCAGCCAATAGTAAACATGTTACCCATTTGTCAACCAGCCAATAGTAACCATATTACCCATTGTTAACAAGCCAATATAA
>NC_036864.1:6280182-6316187 GCF_002910315.2 Salvelinus sp. IW2-2015
ATATGATATCCCTGCAGGCGTACCGAGTGTCTCAGCTGGGCTGTAGTTAGCTAGGCTTGTGGCTGAAACACCTGGTTTCATCTGTAACTTGCTAAAATACCACTGCCACACACACACTGGCATTCTCCACTGCTGTAGGGCCTGCTGTAGCTCTTGTGCAATACAACACACTTCAGTTAACTCAACACTGGAGCAAGAGGATAGTCTGGCCTGCAGGAGTCACAGATGGAGATGGAACACTCCTCTCTCTCTACGGATCGGTCTCCTACTAAGGCCATGCCAGGGGGTCTGCTGTGCAAATCTACCCAGTGAAGCAGCAGTGTTCGTGGGCTTGGTCTCTGGACTGTGTCCCTGCTGGAGATGTTCCAGCCCTGACATCCAGGACACAGTCACAGCTGAGCCACAGAGACATGTCGCCTGTACTGTCTATTATTAACTGCGCTCCATGTCTTCCATCTGTCACATAGAATCACAAAGCACAATCACTCAAAGGCACGACATGACAGGATCTGCTTTTATTCATGAGTTCTGGAGATTACCCAAGTGCATGTGTGTGTAAGTGAGTGTGTGTAAGTGTGTGTGTGTGTGTGTGTGTGTATATATGTCAAGGCTGTGGAGACACCACCAGGGCGTCTCAGAAGTGTTTCCACTTGGCCTTTCCCCCCCCCCCACTTCGAGTAACAAGAAATCAAGATGGCAATGTGGGAAATGATAAACAAAACTCAATGAAAGGGGGAAGCTGTACTTTCTGAAAGCGGTGGGAAGACCATGATCATCAGTCAGAAAATCAAAAACAACTGCATCCTCCAATGGCTCTCCAGTATCAGAGAGCAACATCAATTTCCACTGGTTAAAAGGAAGAGCAATAATGTCTTTCTAGCCTCTGAGGACAACTTATATACACACACTCACTGTCAGACTCAGTCATGCTAAAAGTAATAACGTATCATGAAATTACAACCTGGGGCTTGTCAATAAAGCCGCAACAGACTGCCTCTGAGCCAAAACCGAAACATATATAACGAACAAAAAAAATATTACCTCAGATGTTATGCACCATTTTCCCTCCCAGATACACTGATGTTGTTATGTGTGATGTGGGGCAAGCCATGCCATAACGAGCCGTGACTTGAATTACAGCTGGAGCACACCACACACACATTGCTTAGAGTCGACAGAGGAGGCCGAGGCAGAGAGAGATAAGGATCACCTTGAATTACAGCCATTAAATAAGTCTGCAGAGTACCTTAGTGTACTCTTCAGCGAGGCATCGCATGACTGATTATCAACAGCGGCTGTATGTTCTACTCATTTTCTGAACATTGCAAGGTGAAACAACAGAAGGGTATGAAGTAGTGAATTCTATTGAATTATTTTGAATAGCTTTTCTGTTACACCCCCCCCAGAAAGAGGATGAACTATTCTCTTTAACATGCAAGCAACGTTGAGTATAAGGACAGGAGCTGAATTGTAAACAGACAGGGAAATAAAATCAGAGAGAGCASTATTTTATGCCAAAGCAGTATGTCACCGCTTTCTTCTGAAAGGTCATTGTTTCTGCTCCGGTGACTGGTCTGTTGCAGCGCTAGGTAGGTAGGTGAGGGCGGTAGGGTTAAGAGCTTTGGGTCAGTAACCGAAAAGGTCGCTGGTTCGAATCCCAGTGCCGACAAGGTGAAAAACCGGCTTGTGCCCTTGAGCAAGGTACTTAACCCCAACTGCGCATCGGTCGCCTTTGATATGGCTGATCCCTGGCCGTGACCCACTCCACTCTCCGAGGATGTCTCAGTGGGAGTTGGGATATGCAACAACAAAAACATTTAAATCTTTCACATCTCGCACTCGAACAGCAGTGAAACAGGACAAATATAAGTACCMCCMCCCCCCMCCCCATTTGACCTTCGAGGTAGGTAGGCAATAAGGAACATACGGAGAGGATTACACCACCTGTCAACTGGCTGTCCAACAGGAATGTGAAAAACTCCAGGGCATTTAATCTCAAAGATAAACTCCTGGCCCTACCAATAACGGATGCCTTCAAACTCTAAAACAGCCTGTGTTCAGTAGGGAACACCGTAGAAACACGTTTTGGAACAGAACATCTGTGTTCTTATTGTACAGGTATTCCCTCCCTGCTTCAGAACGTTTCCTTCACAGTAAAATGCTGTATGGGAATGTTGTTTGCCGTCACGCTGAAGTCAACCCAGGTCTCAGCATGGCCTCTGATTAGTCTTCTCAGTGTTAGGCTAATTGTGCTTGGTAGGAAGGACTGAGGGACCGAGAGAAATAATGTGTTCATTGGAGAACGCTGATAAAAGAAATCAACAGGCACTTCTTCCACCTCTCCATCCCTCCCTGCCGCCCGCTAACACACAGCACAGCATTACAAATCACCCTAATTGGCTGTAAACAATTTTTCAAAAGCCGTCCGCCGGCGATGATGGAGGGAGACTGGGAGAGAAAACAGAGCGAGAGAGAGTGAGAGAGATATTCAGACCAGAGATAGAGACCGAGAGAGGGAGAGATACAGACTAAACTGAGAAAGAGTGCAGGGGAAGTAATCACCCAAAAACAGAAAAAGGGGAGGAGGTGGTGAGTGGAGGATGAGAGGAAGGGAGGATGAGGAGGAGAGGAAGCGAGGAAGCGAGGATGAGGAGGAGAGTGGAGAAGAGGAAGGGAGGATGTGGAGAGGGCATTTTGCCAGCGGGAGTCTGCTACTCATGCTGCTCTCTGATAAGTGCCCCAGTGCGTAATAACAAGCCCCTGTGTGAGGACTGTGGTGGTTATTTCTTTATTATTAAATGAGGAGAGACAACCTTATCACAAAAGTCAGAGTTTCCTTAAACTAAATCTTTATTCGCTTATTAATAAGGAGAGCAGGTTACACACACACACACGTAAATGTTGTGAGTGCTCTGGTCGACGAAGGACTGGTCGACGAAGCACCCTCAGATGATTCGTTGAGAGCCCCGACACAAAGATCTTTTATAGCAAAAATACACCCCCCTTAGTCTACATGACAAACAACAGATGTGTGGAATGGGTCACAAGGTTAGGATTTGTATGAACGCAATTAATAATTCACAGCAGACAGTATCTGCTGTAAAGACTGTTCTCATTGTGTGGAAACCAGGGTCTGGCCCCCAAACAAGGTTCCCCTCATCATTATCCATACCTGAGCCATCTCCACCCTGTTATCTCCCGGCACACAAACACCAACTCATGCTATGGAATGCTGTCTTTCGGTGTTATCATCAAAAAGGCATCGTAAATACTCTGGGCCCCCAGAGGCCAAACTCAGAAGACCACGCACAGATGAGTGTTCTAAGACCCCTATTCCATAAAACAACCATTTGATTGTATAATCTTGTAAACATAATCTTGTAAATTCGCTCTCACAGGAGCATACACACCACTGTCATATGGCCTACATAACCCTGACATAACAAGAGGTAAGGAGCAGGAGGAGCCCCATCAATCTTATGATGACAGCTAATCCATAAGACGTCAGAAACATTAAAACCACATGTAAAATGTCAGACCACGTTTGTTCCCCTGTATGTATGATTCGCTCTGCTCTAAATGCCAAGTGAAATGTTGCCTTGGTCATATGCCTATAGCGCAGGCCAGGGCCGGCCCCTTCTAAATGTCTTCATCCACAGCGGATGAATGACAAGTCTTCTGATGTGCAAAGTGTGTACACGTCTCGGTGTTCGGTTCTGTACAGGCCCGGCATGGTGAGAACAATGTGTCCATATTCAGACCCTTGTCTCAGTATTGTGCTATTATAAAGGCCGAGGGTCAGTCAACAATTGCTAATCCGCTCCCTGTAGAGACCGCTGCCATTCACACTGCTCCCTGTGGCACCGCTGCGTAACCTTTCAGAAAGGCCACAGAGACAGACCTTCCTCATTTCCCTTGCACTCGCTCTATCCCTCTCTCCCAATGCCTCGCTCTCTCTCTATTCAACATCCTCTCTCCCTTTCTGCATCCTGCTCTCTCTCTCTCAGCATTCAGAGTAGCACTCTGACTCACCCATGACATGTATTGTACACCTTTCCTAGGGAGGAGAAAAGCTCTTTAAAAACGTCAGATACTGCCTCCACTGCACACAACCCAGGCTACACACACACACACACACACACAAAACAACCACTGTAGGGTTTGGCTTTGGTTGGCAGTATTCTAAACAATAACAAGAAGCCCTTCTAATTGCCATCAAGCGGATGCCATCTTAATTTTCCTTCCTTTCATCATCGTCAGCAGATCTATGAATAAACAGTCCTCCTACAGAACGCCATCCTCTCTTCTGTTCCTCGTGTTAATGTGATGCCTTCCATGGCAGTATGTACTCTACATGACCAAAAGCATGTGGCCACCTGCTCGTTAAACATCTCAATCCAAAATCATGGCCATAAATATGGAGTTGGTCCTCCCTTTGCTGCTATAAACAGCCTCCACTCTTCTAGGAAGGCTTTCCACTAGATGTTGGAACATTGTTGCGGGGACTTGCTTCCATTCAGCCACAAGAACATTAGTGAGGTCGGGCACTGATGTTGGGCGATTAGGCCTTGCTCACAGTTGGAGTTCCAATTAATCTGAATGGTGTTCAATGGGGTTCAGGTCAGGGCTCTGTGCAGGCCAGTCAAGTTCTTCCACACCGATATCGCCAAACCATTTGTGTATGGACCTCGCTTTTTGCACGGGGGCATTGTCATGCTGAAACAGGAAAGGGCATTCCCCAAACTGTTGCCACAAAGATGGAAGCACAGAATCATCTAGAATGTCATTGTATGCAGTAGCGTTAAGATTTCCCTTTTCTGGAACTAAGGGGACTAGCCGAACCATGAAAACAGCCCCAGACCATTATTCCTCCTCCACCAAACTTTACAGTTGGCACTATGCATTCGGGCAGGTAGCATTCTCCTTGCATCCACCAAACCCAGAATTGGTCTGTCAGACTGCCATCACTCCAGAGAATGCGTTTCCACTGCTACAGAATCCAATGGTGGTGAGTTTTACACCACTCCAGCCGACGCTTGGCATTGCGCACGGTGGTCTTAGGCTTGTGTGCGGCTGCTCGGCCATGGAAACCCATTTCATGAAGCTCCTGACGAACAGTTCTTGTGCTGACGTTGCTTCCACAGGCAGTTTGGAACTTGGTAGTGAGTGTTGCAACCAAGGACAGACGATTTTTACGCGCTACGCGCTTCAGCACTCGGGGGGACCAAAAGGGGGGCATCCTATGACGGTGCAACGTTGAAGGTCACAGAGCTCTTCAGTAAGGCCATTCTACTGCCAATGTTTGTCTTTGGAGATTGCATTGCTCCTCAATTTTATATACCTGAAAAAGCCAAATCCACTAATTTGAAGGGGTGTCCACATACTTCTGTATATATAGTGTATCTGTTGAGGCAGCCCACTGTCCTGTGATGAGGTTTGGAGAGTCTCTCCAACACAGAGAAGCCTTCTGTTAGAAGAGCCAGTAACTAAAAACTCCAACAAGCACTTCAATTAAATCACAACTACACATTGACGTAAAAACGAAATCCTAGTGCCGGTACTCGAGAATGCCACACTCTACCACTATTAACTGAAAAGCCTATCGAGGGACAAAACAACACCTTGTATCATTTGAACTGAACATGAAGTGCACTAAAACAGTTAGGCTATTACTTACAGTAGCAGGGAGCACCTACTGTATAACAGCAAGATCCAGGGTGAGCTAAACTAATCAGCTACTATAAAGCTGATTCCCACTAGCTGCCCTCCACATCACCGACAACTTGCTGAAGCTCATTTTTTTGAGAAGGGAGACGAGAACAAATCCCCTTTTGTTGCTCAATCAAAAAGTAATTCCTGCACATACARCTCATAATCAGGTTAAGAGTGAGAGCTTGGGCTGATAATAGGGTACGCAATGTGACAAGTCCAGGGCCAATGTTTACATGCAGAATACATACCAGCTGCTTTGATATAGTGTGCATCCCARATGGCACCCTATTCCCTATATAGTGCACTAGTTTTGACCACAGCTCTATGGACCCTTGTCAAAAGTAGTGCACTATGTAGGGAATAGGGTGCCATTTGAAATGTACATATTCTCCTGTAGGGGTATGACGTTTAAACAAATGTGTGATCATTAACCTTTAGAATGTTTCAACAAAATTGAAATCACAGTGCCGTTATCACAAAACTACCACTAACAGGTCCTGATAATCATCATACTGGCAAAACATATATTTTTTAACAAATACCTAACACAACAATGATGTAAGTAGCTGGACATCATTCAAATGATTTGCCACAGATATAAAGCGCTAGGCACGTCATCGTCGTTAACAGTTGGAATAGCAGAGAGTGAGAAAGGCAAGCGACAGCTGCGAAGTCCTGTATGGCAATACTTTGAGAAGTTAAATGAGAAGGTGATGAAATGCAAACTTTTGCGAGGTGGAACTGAGCTACAGTGGCAGTACAGCAGGAAAGGGAGGCACCGTGAGACCCAACCCGTTGCTAGCAGCAGTGCGTTAAGGGACGAAGTGAGAAAATCACAGCACAGATTACAGAAATGATTGCAGTTGATATGCAGCCATTGTAAAATGGTAGAGGATGTCGGCTTCAATACCCTAATGACATATCTACAACCAGACTACTAGATGCCATGTCGAAAAAACGTGACGGCCCTGATGGAGTAAATTGTACAATGATTGCTCTTCAAGCACAAAACACACACTCTCAAACATACATGGCCTTAACAACAGGTGGTTGGACATCTATGAACACCCTGTTATACATCACTGAAACGAGCCCTCACATTGATGGGAAGTGGGACATGAAGTCCCATGTACTGACAACTGAGAACATTGAGGAGAGTCACAACAGAGAACCTAGGACGGCATTAATACCATCGTTGCTGAGTGGGTGGAGGACAGCAGTAAGGTGAGCGCTGTCTGGTAGGTAGCCAGGACTCCAGTAGATTGAACTGCATTGCCCCCTAGTGGTCATACCCATTGTAAATTCACCTCATTATGTTTTTTTCCCCCCTTCATTTTTTTCATTTAAACGATTTTTAAAAATGGCAGTTTAAACGTTAAGAACATTTTTACATTCGTTACGTCCCTAGTTACCTGTGACAGTATGACAGACTCTTAACATAAATTCTGGCCAGCACTCCGGCATGCAACATTTGGTTCTGGGTTCACCGATTAGAAATGACATTTCAACAAGGTGGCATTTAAAATGACATGCATGGCAATCTCCTTTAGCCTTTTCTAATCAGCAAATAACAGTCTGCTATAACCCATCCATACGAATAGAAGATAATTATGAATACACACACATACAACACAGACTTGTAGCTATATGTACTATAGCTAGGTACTGCAACAGCATTAGGACTCAGATTCACCTCAGAGAACAGAAAATAGCCCACAGTTACATATTAAATAATGCAGTCAGGAAAACAGCACGGATAAAACCCAAACAAGTCAAACTGCTGAGGTATTTCATCCTCTACTGAGTGTGTTGCCAATAGTAACCGCAATGGCTGATGTTATGTAGTTCTATGGCAGGGGGAATGGAATGCCAGGCTGTGAATGGTTCAGAGCAACTTTATTTGATTTCCATGTGTAGATAGAAGGACAGTTCAAAAGAAGACAGGGGAAAATAACAGATACAATAAATTAAAAACAGATGGAAGAAATATGGTCTGGATTGGGCCAGTCAGGGTCACCATGGAGACAATAGAACTAGAGTGCCACATGTTGCCCTCTGTCTGTCTGTCAGTCAGTCCATCAATCCATGGTCCTGTCAACCCCTGTCTGTGTCTCTAATGGCACCTTGGTCCCTAATATAGTGCCCTACTTTTGATCAGAACAGAGCTCTATATGCTTGTGGCTCATGGGGCAAAAGTCGTGCACTTACAGGGAATAGGGTGCCTGCCAACGGGCTCCTCTTGTCCTTGTGATGGAGATGCTCGGAGTCTTACAGTGCTCTAATTTCTCTTAATTTGTCAAGTTGATCTATAGGGCATTAATCAGGTGAACACATCCATTACTGACTGACTGACTGACTGACAATCTTCATATTACAATCGCTTTGGTGTTCCAACAACATGCGGGAGGAAACAGCACAATAGCCACAAACTGCAACGTGAATTGACTATATTTAGCCTATAGCCCCAGCTTAATCTGCATTGGATGGCTCTTAAATGCACTGCTACTCACAGAATGTTTGAGATATCAAGTTATGGTACTGTGTGCATTTCATCAAACGCTCACAGTCGATCAACCAATAATACTGCTGTCACACCCCGATCTGTTTCACCTGTCCTCGTTATGGTCTCCACCCCCCTCCAGGTGTTGCTTGTTTTCCCCAGTGTTTTTATCCCTGTGTTTCCTGTCTCTCTGTGCCAGTGTATTTATCCCCGTGTTTCCTGTCTCTCTGTGCCAGTGTATTTATCCCCGTGTTTCCTGTCTCTCTGTGCCAGTGTATTATCCCGTGTTTCCTGTCTCTCTGTGCCAGTGTATTTATCCCGTGTTTCCTGTCTCTCTGTGCCAGTTAATTTATCCCCGTGTTTCCTGTCTCTCTGTGCCAGTGTATTTATCCCTGTGTTTCCTGTCTCTCTGTGCCAGTGTATTTATCCCCGTGTTTCCTGTCTCTCTGTGCCAGTGTATTTATCCCTGTGTTTCCTGTGTCTCTGTGCCAGTTCGTCTTGTATGTTTTCCAAGTCAACCAGCGGTTTTCCCGTTCTCCTGCTTTTTGCGTTCTCCTTTTTCTAGTCCTCCCGGTTTTGACCCTTGCCTGTTTCTGGACTTTGTACCTGCCTGCCTGACCATTCTGCCTGTCTGCCACTCTGTACCTCCTGGACTCTGATCTGGTTTTGACCTTTTTGCCTGTCCACGACCATTCTCTTGCCTACGCCTTTGGATTAATAAACATTGTAAGACCCAGAGTCTGCATTTGGGTCTCGCCTTGATACCGCATGCCTCTGATTCTTGTCCTGAGTTTGGTTCGGACTGCCTTCTCAGCTGCACCAATGTAAGAATGGAATCGGACCGTGACCACCCTTTTTGAGTGAACCACGTGCGTTGTTTAGCGCACTCCCGAGTGCAGATAGCGTCCACAACAGTCCAAACTAACCGACCTAAGGGTGAAAAGCAAGCTCCAAACCAATTTGGTGTGAAAGTCCCCTAAAAGTCTACCTTCCTTTAAATGAAAATTATTCAAGCCCACACACACAGAAAACGTCTGGATTCCTTAAAGTAATTACGTGTATCCCCAAATGGACACTGGCATAGTGAGACTGATAGCTGCTTAATTCCAAAATGGTAGAAACAGAAACTTCCTAATTAATAGAGCAAAGAAACCCTGACAGAGGAGTCTAAGGAGTAGGGAGACTCATCAACATGGACTCAGAGAGCTGACCAATGAGATGCATGGAGCTGGCTGAGGGAAATACATGGCCCCTTTGGCATCACTGAACCACAGCTTGTTAATACAACTTTCATCTGATTCACAACGGGACGCAGAGAACAGCCTGACACCCCTAACGACACGCTGTGCAAAAAGGGAAAACAAAAAAAAAAAAGGAAAGAGAGCGATCACATGGGTCCAGAATGAGAAGGAATAGCAACAATTTGATGGAGAGAAATAGAGACAAGTTCCCATTCTATTATCCCCAGGGGTCTGGGCAGGTTAAATGAACTATAGATAGAGAGAGGAGAACATGAGAAGCTGAGTAACAGCGGCTATGGGATGCAGTAAGCAAATAGAGCTGAATGCATGATACGAAATATAACAATCAAATACAATTGCATTTACAGTTTCATAATTTAACCCTGTCTTTTAAGATTGCTTAAGCCTACTATCCTATTGGCATTGTTACACAAAGCAGCAACGACAGAGCACAGTATATCACAACAAATGGTAGAGTTCCCTATATGGAAGAATCTGAGCATCAGTCCTATTTTGAGCAGCGCATCCCGTGTGTACTTCATAAAATATGCATAATGTATGACAGCGCGTGGGCTACAGTGAAATATAGCCTGTCATACCAACAAGGCATCACATTACCGCACGCATAAATAGCAATGCCATTATTTCAATAGCCTATAGAATAAACAAATCATATCCAAGCATGACTACAGAACATTACTAAATAATCTCCGGATAGTGTTTACTTACGAGTGGACGCCTGTGGTGGTGAAGCCAGTAAAACTGGTGAAATAAACGCAGTCTTTCCAGATGCGGACTGGGTGAGAGCAGCGCACTTCAGTGACCGCTCACTGACTGGCGCGCTCCTCCTCACCCGCTCTGTTAAATGCGCGCCGCCGACCGAGCTGGAACAAATCTGCCGTGCTGGGCGTTTATGACTTTCAAACCTAATTGAAACGCGATGTAACGCACGGATAATTGAATCGTTCATAGCAGATGTGTCATCACGTGTGCGTTGAAAAACACGGAATAGGCTACAGATATTATGAGCGGTGTGCCTCAGTCTGTATGTGTGTGACCGCTGGTGGCGTGCAAAATGCAGTAGACACACGCTAGTTAACAGGCTCATCTCAATGTAAACTATTGACCTAATCGTTTAGAGCTATCGGAACATTACATGGTAACACAATTACATCTAATGCATGGCGTCTCCTGAGTGCAAATAATAAGGTAAGCCTACATGCTTCTGCTCCAAAGCTAGGCCTATATCATTAACTTAATGCGTGATGTTCCTCTAGAGTCCCATCTAACATGTATTCATTCCAGGCTGTGATATGTGGTACTAGAACACACGCACTACAGTGTGTAAATGGATAACAAGATCCTGAAGTTCAACCACAAGTCAGGGCTCTTTCAATAGAAAGCAGACACCCCCCCCCCCCCCCCAGTTTAGTGCTGTTATTCAGGCCTGAGAGAGGAGGGCCGTGGTGATGGGTAGGAGAGAGAGAGGGGACACCGGGGCACAATGGCTCCAGAGAGAGGACCTTTTTAGTGTGTATGTGTGTCGGGAAAAGAGACAGGACGCCAGCTTAAACCAGGGTAGTAAAAAGGCTGAGAGAAAGGCTCATCACTACATATTCTCTCCACACAGAAAACTGTATTGAACCCTGCTGGGGCTCCTCAATAGTTTTAAATAGCAGAGAAAAACAACCAACCTGGCATGGCTAAAAAAACATGCCAGGTTGGTGCTACAACTATAATTTCTACAACTAGATTTTCTACAACTAGAATTGGTGCTACAACTAGATTTTCTACAACTACAATTGGTGCTACAACTAGATTTTCTACAACTACAATTGGTGCTACAACTAGATTTTCTACAACTACAATTGGTGCTACAACTAGATTTTCTACAACTACAATTGGTGCTACAACTAGATTTTCTACAACTAGAATTTCTACAACTGGAATTGGTGCTACAACTACAATTGGTGCTACAACTAGATTTTCTACAACTAGAAGTTGTGCTACAACTAGATTTTCTACAACTAGAATTGGTGCTACAACTAGATTTTCTACAACTAGAATTTCTACAACTGGAATTGGTGCTACAACTAGAATTGGTGCTACAACTAGAATTGGTGCTACAACTAGAATTGGTGCTACAACTAGAATTTCTACAACTGGAATTGGTGCTACAACTAGAATTTCTACAACTGGAATTGGTGCTACAACTAGAATTGGTGCTACAACTAGAATTGGTGCTACAACTAGAATTTCTACAACTAGATTTTCTACAACTAGAATTGGTGCTATAACTAGATTTTCTACAACTAGAATTGGTGCTATAACTAGATTTTCTACAACTAGAATTCCTACAACTAGAATTGGTGCTACAACTAGATTTTCTACAACTACAATTGGTGCTACAACTACATTTTCTACAACTAGAATTCCTACAACTAGAATTGGTGCTACAACTAGATTCTCAGAATTTCTCCCCTATGTGGAAGCTAGGTGGATTGTAACAGCAATAGGCTGCATTCAAAACCAATCACCCCCATCCCATTTTCCCATAACATGGCGGAGACTCGCGCTTGAGCCTTTTACTTTAGGTTTCGGTCGACCGGCTTCAAAAAGCATACTTTTCCTTATTGAAAAGATTTTCACAGCGATGATTCCCTAAACTATTCAGTGCTTGTTTTGCCACAAACTGAAATTAAGTGTTCAGTATAGAATTTTAGCAACCAGGAAATGACAGAGCAATTTCTACATCGGCCACTTGACCTAGATAACACAGCCACAAAGTCAAAACAGCTTTCACATTTTGATAACAGATGCAACTTCGGCGGGAGAAATCAATAGGCAAATATCAGTCAACCACAACACTGGTGGTTAAGTAATACTGTGAAACACTATAATTCCACTATTACCGCAGATATATTATGGGCATTTTCTGAAATTACAATGCAACATAAAAAWAAWAAAAAWWAATCCTGTGTAGCACCTTTAATGCTGACTCATAGAATGCCGTCTTATATAAAACCCTGAATCGTATAAAACTCAGGAACAACCTGACCTGAACTCCGTCAGATACAAGGGAAGGAGGGATGTGGGAGGAAGGCGTGATGGTGAGGGAGGATGAACAATACCCATTGGCAGTGATGAGGTAAGTAGAATGGAAAAGTCCACTAGATCCACCCTGCTTCAACTGTCCAGGAAACAACAGGGGGCATGCGTTTGAAGTCTAAACCCCATATGTGCGTCCCAAACGGCACCCTATTTCCAATATAGTGCACTACTTTTGATCAGGGCAGAGAGAGAAAGGTTTTGAAAGCTGGCTAGCCTAGGAAAGCTGATATTGTCAAATAGGGCTAGGGAAGAGAGCTGCTGTGTTGGACTCCATAGTGCGTGTGAGCTCGTATTGGATAGACAAGGAACTCTCCTGTCCTAAAACTGCAAATTCAGAACTGTACATTTTTATTTAAAATACTCCCAGGAACTGTATCTGTCCAAACCCAGAGGCAGCGCCCAGCGGACGTATGGTACTTGATTTGAAAAACGTCTCCGCAGTATTTTATCAAGTAAAATGTCTGCTAATTAAAGAGATTGCTGTCGGCATTACATATCAATCTCCCTCTGTTGATAAGTGAAACAAGCTTCTAAGCAGAATATTTTGGGAAGCAGCCATCTGTAAGCAGAGACCAACACACTTGCAAAAGTGCGCACGCACACACACACAAAACAGATGTAAGCACTGACCACGACGAGGAGTTAAAGGAGTGAATCAATGACAAGAGCCTATGGGTGTTGGAGATTGTGTGTGTATTATCATATCTAGGCTCTCTGGTCTCTGCTGCTGTGTGCCAGTCAGCAAGTGGTAAAGGAGATAGAGTTAACAAAGACCTCTTCTATCCTCCTGTCTTCTCTCCTCTCCCCACTATAACTGTCACAGAGATTACGGACGTTTTCCTATAAAACCCAAAATAGTTTCATATTTTGGGCCGACTACATTTCCTGTTCCATTTTTTAAGGAGCTGCGATTTAAAAAGAAATGCAACGCTTTTGAAAAGTTCCATCAACAAAGTTGTACTTTAACTTCTTATCTAATGTGATGAGTTTGAACCTGTAAAACCCAATGCCCTTAACCTTACTGCTAGTGTGTCCTGTAGGTCAGTGTTTTCCAACTCTGGTCCTCCAGTACGCCCAACAGTACACATGCTTATTGTAACCCTGGACAAGAACAGCTGTCCAACTAACCATCAAGCCCTGAGATGAATGAGGTGTTTGTCAAGAGCTCCAACGAAACGGTGTACTGTTGGGGGTACCGGAGGACCAGGGTTGGGAAACTGCTGTAGGCAACTTGAATCCATTAGAGTGAGACGCTAGTGCAGAGCAGATACAGTATTTAACAATGGGGGCAGAAACAGAAACAGAGGGAGGAGGGTAGTCAGTAACCCCAACAGAGAGAGGAGAGAGAGAGTCTGAAATGGTACCCTATATAGTTCACTACTTTTGACCTGAGCCCTATGCTGGCCGTGGTCAAAATGAATGTACTATGTAGAGAATAAGGTGCTGTTTGGACACACAGGGAGTTACTCTCCTCTCATAGTGAAACTTACTAGGAAATTTTAACAGGCTACTGGAGGAGTGGAGAGGGCAATAACACGAAGGTCAGTCACTGAAACACCAGGCTTGTTACCCTCTCAGACGGAGGTCTTTAATGAAGCCAATATAAACAGCATGTTGATTAGAGGATTAGCATTAGCAGCAGGGGTAAACACTGATGGCTGAGTTATGGTAGAGAGTTTCAGAAGAGAGGCTGTACGAGGTTGATAACACACACACACACACGCCAGACTACTCTGCTCTTCACACACGTGGCTTGTCTGTTTGGTCACATGTTGCCCAGGCAGGTTGCCGGGGCAACAGGGGAGACAGGCCACAGTGCAGCAGCGTGACATTTACTGTGTCCTTCAGCAGAGGGAGGGAGGATAGAAAGGAGAGGGAGTAGGGATGGTTTGAGAGGATGGATGAAGTAAGAGTGGGGGAGAAGATGGGGAAGCGATTGAGGAAAGGAGGGGGAGATCATAAGACGATTGAGGGTGGCTTGTGGGTGGATGGAGGGAGGAGAGGCAGGATAGCAGGCAGCCAGGCTTGGCTGTACTGCTCCACTGGAGCCTAGCAGTGGAGGTGTGGGGRGGGGGGGGGGGAGTAAAAGAAAAAGGGGTAGTGGCCGTGGTTGCTGGATCGTAGAGACACTTTTAGTGGCCAACATCTTGGCGGTGTAGAGATATTGTTGAATATTTAAGACAATTTCCTGCAATTCTATACAGAAATGTATAGAATTGCGAATTCTATACAGAAATGTATAGAATTGCAGGAATTTGTCTTAAATATTCAACAATATCTCTACACCGCCAAGATGTTGGCCACTAAAAGTGTCTCTACGATCCAGCAACCACGGCCACTACCCCTTTCTCCATGGAGAAATCCATGGAGCTGAGAGAAATTGTTTTAGTTTTAAAAGCACATTTTCCTACGATTCTACATATTCTGCCATGAAGCTGAGATCATTTTGTACAGTTTTAAATCTAATTACCTGCAATTCTATGCATTTTGCCATGGCTAATGCATCTAAATTCATTGTTTTCAATTCTCTCTGATTGTCTAAGCTTTTATTTCTGTGATTTTTTTTTAGTTCCCAAATATTATATTATTTACATATATATATATATATATATATATATATATATATATATATATATATATATATATATATATATATATATATATACACACACATATAGGTCCATTATCTTTTCTACATACTTTATAACTAGTTTTAGTTTACACTGAAAGCGTTTCTCAAACCTGACATTTACACTGCTATTAAAATCCGCCCAAGGATTTCAATAGCAGGAAAATCCCTGGAAAGAGAGGGGGATGAAGGGGAGAGAAAGCCATAGGTCCTCAATGGCACCCGTGTCACAGCAGCACAACACAGTGTAGCTGAACCGAGACCCAACATGTCCATGAGTTATTGTCATACACACTCTCAGCTCGGGCCTTTATGCAGCATTGCATCCCCGTGCATAAGCTGCACTGGGAGGAAAGACTAAGACACGCAGTAAATGACACCATATGTTTGAGACTTTTACACCCAACCCAATCAGTGTGACCAGTGGCATATTAAAAAGTGCATTGAGTAGACTTCAGACTCGTCCATTTGTGCTGAACACGGTGGGTGGAAACAGCCATTTTTTTTCAGAATATCATTACTGAAATTTTGCCTGAGCTAAGCAAACACTTCCAGAATAAAGCCGGACTTTTCTTCTCACTGTCTCCAACGGTGTGTTTTAGTGTGAATAATTCATTGAGGATTTCACTGATAATAAAAATCATTAACAGTGAGTCTCACAGGACTAAACAAAATTACACATTAATATTTAATACAGACCTCAAAATAACAGCAGAGACAGCATAATGTTTGTGAGGGGAATGGGATATGATACACTGTGAAGGGGTTTGAACATGTCAATACCATGGGTCTGCACTTCCTTCCTGTCTCTCTGTGATGTAACTTCCTGTTTCCTGTCTGAGTGGGCACCCAGGTATAGGTAGAAAGGGACAGTTGAGTGGGCTGGCATGAGGCAGGAGGACCGTGTGCTAGCTAGAGAACAGCATGAATCATGAATGACTAGGGTTGTTCCATTCTATTGGCTAGGTTGGTTATACGTCTACTGTTCTATCAGTCACACTTGAGCTCATTGATGGGATGTACACGGTAACTGCCAAAATAAAAGGAAACACCTGAGTAAATGAGGGACAGAATGCATATTGAAAGCAGGTGCTTCCTGTTTATTAGGCAATTATCATCCCATCATGCTTAGGGCCATGTATAAAATGCCCAGTTGCCTATTATTTTGGCTAATATGGCTAGAAGAAGCTATCTCAGTGACTTTGAAAGAGGGGTCTCAAAGGACCATAGGGTATTTAAAGTGTGTGGTGGGTGGGGGGGGTGGGGGGGGGGGGTCTCAGTCACCAGATATTACCTGTTTTCCAACACCATGAACAAAAACACACTTATGGAATTTCTCATGGAAGAATGGTGTCCATCCCTCCAATAGAGTTCCAGACAGCTTTAGAATCTATGCCAAGGTGTACTGAAGCTGTTCAGGCTCATGGCGGCCAACACCCTATTAAGACACTTTATGTTGGCGTTTCCTTTATTTGAGCTTACCTGTATATGGATGTTGTTAGTGTGCCGAATATGGCTGGGAATAGCAAGCACTACATGATGTGTTGTTACAGATGCACCTGTCATACTGTATAAGGCCATGAGAAGATGGGATCATTTGAATGCAGTATTTGTTAGTGAAACTGGGGACGGAAAGTTGTGTGTATGTATGCACTACTAACAACTATATCAGAGGCACACACACGCTGACAGACAGATTTCCCTCAGATTACAGACCCACAAAGAAATTTGAAAACAAAACCCAATATTGATAAACTCCCATATCTATTGGGTGAAATACCAGTGTGCCATCACAGCAGCAAGATGTGTGACCTGTTGCCACAAGAAAAGGGCAACCAGTGAAGAACAAATACCATTGTAAATACAACCCATATTTCTGTTTATTTTCACTTTTGTATTTGAACTATTTTCACATCATTGCAACACTGTATATAGACATAATGACATGTCTTTATTCTTTTGGAACTATTGTCAGTGTAATGTTTTACTGTTTATTTCACTTGCTTTGGCAATGTAAACGAGAGAGAGAGAGACCGCAATAGGCAAAAGTTTACACCAGAGGCGAGAGGGGAAATGAAATATGAAAACCAGTGGGCAAATAGCTGCCTTTCTCTCTCTCTAAATCTCCATCTCCCCTCTCCTACGCAGTGTGTTGCATGTCTCTCTCGCTACCTGGCAGTGTTCGTCTTGCTGTATGATTCACAAACAGCAGCCAGATCACTAATGCCACTCTCTGTAGCAGAGTAGATATGTCAGGTTGTAGTCGTGTTCATAGTACCCACAAGCAGCGTGTGTGTGTGTTTGTCCTGGATGTGTGTGGATGCATGACAGCGAGAGAGGAGAGTGCCGTGTTTGGGTCAGGGTGAGAGAACCACATCCACCGTCATTACAGAGATATTTTATGCCACTCAGGTTTGATTAGACTGCGCACACGTCTCTCCCGCCCACTCACTAATGTGTGCTCCGCTGGGCTGGCTTTCCCCACAAGTGKAACCTCATCAGGCGCACACGTGTGCGTGCAAGCGAGTATGTGTGTGTCCCCCCGTGTGTATAGCTTCTGTAAAACTCCAGCCTCGCAGTGTCCGCTGAGAGTTGTCTCTCAGACGAGGCAGAAGAGAGGATGTTGCTGTCAATTTAAACATCCTGTTCAAAGTATAG
The DNA here is from genome assembly GCF_002910315.2 of Salvelinus sp. IW2-2015. Taxonomy (NCBI): domain Eukaryota; kingdom Metazoa; phylum Chordata; class Actinopteri; order Salmoniformes; family Salmonidae; genus Salvelinus; species Salvelinus sp. IW2-2015. The sequence goes on from NC_036864.1 coordinate 6,298,034, forward strand.
AGCGCTAGCAGCAAGGCATTCATCTTCAGACGACACATCTCTGTCCACTGATGCGGCATACACTTTGCATATCTCAGGTGACATATTACTGTAGGCTAAAATCAGTGGTAAAACCCAGCATTTTGGAATTAGTCTGCAATTGGCACATCGATGTTTTCAATTTATTAATTTTTTAGGCCACATTGTATTGATCGACGCAGACAAACAAAATAATAATGTACAACATGAATAAACCTCAAGATATAAAGCACAATACAACCATTTAATGTGTAATGTAAAATGTAGAAAGTTGTAACGAGTTGTCATGGTGATGACTATCAAATCTGCCTCAAGTGCTTCCTGAAATGGAAGGCAATCTCATGTCAGTGAGAAGACATTGTGATAACCGTTGTTTGGAGAGAGACGTAACGAGATAACAGCCCAGGAGAGATGACTCAGATTCACAGCCAGTCATATAATGACCACTCACTCTAACTACGTTTTTAGTGGTTCTCTATGTTTTCCACGTGACTGCTCTGCTGCTAAACTGGTGCCGTGTGTGTACGCATGTGCCTGTCTATCGGTCTGCCTGCATGCCTCTCTGTCTGTCTATAGCACCTCTTAGTGAGACTAGGGAACAATACCAGTTTCCAAACATAGAGCATATCACTGAGTCGAAGAAGACAGTCACATCCTTACAAATGGATCTGAGAGCATTACGAGTCTAGACTCATCTCAGTGTATGTGCTAGCGTATATCAACGTTGGCTGGGAGGACTCAACCCCCTCACTGTAATTGAGTCTCCCACACATTATAATGTCAGAGAGAAAGGGTAGGGAACAGGTTCATCAATGGAGAGTGGGGATGAAGCTCATTAGGAGTTTAAGAAACAGGTCGTCTGACCTTAATCATGAACTGTGCGTTTGCGGTGAGTAAGATGTTGCTCGGGGCAACCAGGCCTTTCAAGCTCAGCGGCTGTGTCTCAGATAGTTTGGTATAGTATAGCGCACTACTTTGATGAAGTAGGGATAAGTGGCCCTAGTCAAAAGTAGTGCACTATATATGAGAGAGCCACTCAAAAGTGGGTAACTATATGGGAATGTCATTTGAGAATTTAGTTGTTCTTAAACTGGGGTACACGTTTAAAAAAAAAATAATAATAATTTAAATCACTTTTTCAAACAGTCCATTTATATTTTCCAACTGGGCTATACATCTGGGTGAGTTTTTTCTCTCTCGCTTGAGTAGCCTCGTTTCACTGCCAAAAATACAATTAAACCATCTAATCTAACCATCTAATACAATTAAACCATTCTTTGAGGAAAAGATCATGATCATTAGAAAGCAAATTAAGGACTCCTCTTTAAATCTGCGTATTCCTCCAAAGCTCAGTTGTCTTGAGTCTGCACAACTCTGCCAGGACCTAGGATCAAGAGAGACACTCAAGTGTTTTAGTACTATATCTCTTGACACAATGATGAAAATAATCATGGCCTCTAAACCTTCAAGCTGCATACTGGACCCTATTCCAACTAAACTACTGAAAGAGTTGCTTCCTGTGCTTGGCCCTCCTATGTTGAACATAATAAATGGCTCTCTATCCACCGGATGTGTACCAARCTCACTAAAAGTGGCAGTAATAAAGCCTCTTTTGAAAAAGCCAAACCTTGACCCAGAAAATATAAAAAACTATCGGCCTATATCGAATCTTCCATTCCCCTCTAAAATTTTAGAAAAAGCTGTTGAACCAACTCACTGCCTTCCTGAAGACAAACAATGTATACGAAATGCTTCAGTCTGGTTTTAGACCCCATCATAGCACTGAGACTGCACTTGTGAAGGTGGTAAATTACCTTTTAATGGCGTCAGACCGAGGCTCTGCATCTGTCCTCGTGCTCCTAGACCTTAGTGCTGCTTTTGATACCATCGATCACCACATTCTTTTGGAGAGATTGGAAACCCAAATTGGTCTACATGGACAATTTCTGGCCTGGTTTAGATCTTATCTGTCTGAAAGATATCAATTTGTCTCTGTGAATGGTTTGTCCTCTGACAAATCAACTGTAAATKTCGGTGTTCCTCAAGGTTCCGTTTTAAGACCACTATAGTTTTTTCACCTCTTGGGGATGTCATTCAAAAACATAATGTTAACTTTCACTGCTATGCGGATGACACACAGCTGTACATTCCAATGAAACATGGTGAAGCCCCAAAATTGCCCTTGTTAGAAGCCTGTGTTTCAGACAAAAGGAAGTGGATGGCTGCAAACTTTCTACTTTTAAACACAGACAAAACAGAGATGCCTTTTCTAGGTCCCAAGAAACAAAGAGATCTTCTGTTGAATCTGTCAATTAATCTTGATGGTTGTACAGTCGTCTCAAATAAAACTGAAGGACCTCGGCGTTACTCTGGACCCTGATCTCTCTTTTGACGAACATATCAAGACTGTTTCAAAGGACAGCTTTTTTCCATCTACGTAACATTGCAACAATCTGAAACTTTCTGTCCAAAAATKATGCAGAAAAATGTATCCATGCTTTTGYYACTTCTAGGTTAGACTACTGCAATGCTCTACTTTCCRGCTACCCAGATAAAGCACTAAATAAACTTCAGTTAGTGCTAAATACGGAACCACATTTTTTTATCATATTACTCCAGTGCTAGCCTCCCTACACTGGCTTCCCGTCTCACGTGCCCAAGAGAGGTTAATAAACGTATCGTATAGTGTGTGTGTGTGTGTGTGGCAGACTTACAATGATGGCAAARAACAACATTTGAGAGTGCGCTGGCCCTGGTGCTAGAGGGGGTACGCAGCTGGAGGTTGAATGTTTGAAGGGGAACGGGACTATAAAAATAGGGATAGGGCATTCTCCTGGATGGACTGTCCTACTGCAGTACCGTGYTGTTTCAGTCTAAACTAAAGCACTGTCTGAAATGTAACTAATTCAATCACAAGGGGTTGTAAACATCTATGACATGCAACAACACAAAGCTCTCTGCACTGGCGCGGATTCCCTTCTTCTTCTTCTTCTTCATGCAGTACCTCTATACTGCTCCAACTGGAATCTGCCAGCAAGCCTGGTTTTGGTTCTACAGCCAGGAAGAATGTCATGCTATGGTGAACTGATCCCCTCCATAATTCCACATGAGAAGAAATGCTGGTGAGTGGGGAGGGGCCAAGGAGAGGGGGAATAGTGGCGCGTGTAATGAAGGTAGAGTTTATGGGATTAGATGCATGTTGTGATTCAGCTGCACGACACCAACATCACAATTAGTGAGTGACTGTGTGTGAGTGTGARAAAAGAAAAATGGCAYTTCGTTACCAAATCCAATAAGATGAAGGTGACAGACAAGCTGACTGAGTAGAGACTCTACCCAGCTGATTCTTGCTACCTAACTTCTAGGTTCTCTCCTACAGACATTCTAGTTCAACTGATTGACAGGCTCTGTCACAATGCACAGGGGGAAGTTCAACACTCTCAGTCAAGAGAATCAGCAGCGGTTAAAGCTCTCTTGCCTGACAAAGCTTTCAGAAGACCTTATGCCCCTCACACACTGACAAAGCTTTCAGAAGACCTTATGCCCCTCACACACACGGTAATGAGTTTTTGCATGCTCTAACTGCCTCTGTCAGTCAGAATCAGGCCCAGTGGTTAGATTACATAACTACATCCTCACGGGTGTGTGTGTGTGTGTGTAACTAGACATCCTCCCGGCTGTATGGACGGCTGAAAACCACAGGAAGAACCACTCCGAGCCGTCATCCTGCAACATGTATCAAAGCTAAAAATCCACTCTCTTTTGCCATTCTACTGTTGCCTGAAATAGGTTTGAGACTGGAGGAGTACGGACATGAAAAAGGAGACTCGGATCATTCCTATCTTGTCTGTTAAAGACACACCAGTTGTGTAAATGTTCCCTGTCTGTTCTGTTGACCTGTTTAAAAGCACAGACCCCCAGGCTGAAGGTGAAGAGACAGCGTAGCCTCCCTATATTTGAGTGCATATGACCTCAGCCAAGAGGTCTTGGACCTTTATGGCACGCACAGGAAAGACTTTGTTGCTTGCTGGTTCAAGCCTGGCTGTTCCCCTTCAAATCGCTACAACGGTATGCCTATTGCCTTCCCTCGTCGCCGTGAGTAATGTCGACTGGATGAGAGACAGTAGTGCATCTTCAGTGTCTGCATCTCTGCATTACATTCACAGCTCTGTTAAGGTAATTACAGCAGAATGCCAGGCTCTCCCTCCGATCCACACAATATGTAATAGCTGTCCTGCTGTCTCAGTCAAAAAGCAATAAACCCCTCTATTGGGATTATCAATCATCACCAAGGGACAGCAGGTTCTGGTTCTATTGGTTTTATATCTGGTGAGATCAGCCCATGTAATATCCTTTCTCCTCACACCTGAGTCACACACCACACACACATGCAGACAGATCAACTGTCAAATTATAAATATCTGTATGATGTTTGGGGGGGGGGGTGGAGGTGACTAACACTTCCAAGTGCAATGGGAAAATAGCATTATCATAGCAATACACTGTCTAGCATTGTAATGGATGGATTATAGTGCCAATGCATAATGGATGAGATGTAAATGGTTATTTTCCAGGTGTTCAAAGTGCTTTATATTGTTCGGGCTACAATGTTAATCAGATAGTATGAGAATAAAGGGCAAAGAGAGAACTGAGACAGAGACAATGGTAATAAAATGAAACCTTCCACTTGTTTTCTCAATTTGTAAATGTTCCAGCCAATTATCAGCCACAATCAGACCTGCCTGGAGTCCCCATGACTACGGACCAAAGACGTGTGTGTGTGTGTCTCTCTCTCTCTCTCGTGTGTGTGTGCGCAAGTACGTGCATGCAGGTGTGTGTGTACAGTCTGGGCAAAAGTTTTGAGAATGACACAAATATTAATTTCCACAAAGTTTGCTGCTTCAGTGTCTTTAGATATTTTTGTCAGATGTTACTATGGAATACTGAAGTATAATTACAAGCATTTCATAAGTGTCAAAGGCTTTTATTGACAATTACATGAAGTTGATGCAAAGAGTCAATATTTGCAGTGTTGACCCTTCTTTTTCAAGACCTCTGCAATCCGCCCTGGCATGCTGTCAATTAACTTCTGGGCCACAAATCCTGACTGATGGCAGCCCATTCTTGCATAATCAATGCTTGGAGTTTGTCAGAATTTGTGGTTTTATGTTTGTCCACCCACCTCTTGAGGATTGACCACAAGTTCTCAATGGGATTAAGGTCTGGGGAGTTTCCTGGCCATGGACCCAAAATATCGATGTTTGTTCCCTGCGCCACTTAGTTGTCACTTTTGCCTTATGGCAAGGTGCTCCATCATGCTGGAAAAGGTATTGTTCGTCACCAAACTGTTCCTGGATGGTTGGAGAAGTTGCTCTCGGAGGATGTGTTGGTACCATTCTTTATTCATCGCTGTGTTCTTAGACAAAATTGTGAGTGAACCCACTCCATTGGCGGAAAAGCAACCCCACACATGAATGGTCTCAGGATGCTTTACTGTTGGCATTACACAGGACTGATGGTAGCGCTCACCTTGTCTTCTCTGGACAAGCATTTTTCCRGATGCGCCAAACAATCGGAAAGGGGATTCATCAGAGAAAATGACTTTACCCCAGTCCTCAGCAGTCCAATCCCTGTACCTTTAGCAGAATATCAGTCTGTCCCTGATGTTTTTCCTGGAGATAAGTGGCTTCGTTGCTGCCCTTCTTGACACCAGGCCATACTCCAAAAGTCTTCACCTCACTGTGCGTGCAGATGGACTCACACCTGCCTGCTGCCATTCCTGAGTAAGCTCTGTACTGGTGGTGCCCCGATCCCGCAGCTGAATCAACTTTAGGAGACGGTCCTGGCGCTTGCTGGACTTTCTTGGGCGCCCTGAAGCTTTCTTCATAACAATTGAACCGCTCTCCTTGAAGTTCTTGATGATCCGATAAATGGTTGATTTAGGTGCAATCTTACTGGCAGCAATATCTTTGCCTGTGAAGCCCTTTTTGTGCAAAGCAATGATGACGGCACGTGTTCCTTGCAGGTAACCATGATTGACAGAGGAAGAAAAATTATTCAAAGCACCATCCTCCTTTTGAAGCTTCCAGTCTGTTATTCGAACTCAATCAGCATGACAGAGTGATCTCCAGCCTTGTCCTCGTCAACACTCAYACCTGTGTTAACGAGAGAATCACTGACATGATGTCAGCTGGTCCTTTTGTGGCAGGGCTGAAATGCAGTGGAAATAGTTTTGGGGGATTCAGTTCATTTGCATGGCAAAGAGGGACTTTGCAAATAATTGCAATTCATCATAACATTCTGGAGTATATGCAAATTGCCATCATACAAACTGAGGCAGCAGACTTTGTGAAAAATTTATATTTGTGTCATTCTCAAAACTTTAAGCCACGACTGTACATGAGAACTGCATATTGTGTGTATGATGTGTAAGAAAAGATAACTGTGAGCCAGCCAGCCAACCAACTTTCCTTCTCTTAAATCCGAGATATTTTTTTCTTCCCACCTAGACCCAGTGGACATATCAGGCAGGGTAGTGAACGACCCGGAACCTTTTATTCTGGCTAAAACAAATCCCAGGCAAATAACGTTTCAAAGAGGAACTGCTATGCCTCCGAATCATTATGCAGGAGTTAGCGACCATGCTGTGTTCACCTTGACAGCCCACTCAGGGGGTGTGTGTGTGAGTATGTGTGTGTGTGAGTATGTGTGTGTATTGGCTAGCCCAGTCATCTTCCTCCCATAACGTCACAGCTGGGCTCTGTGTGTGTGTGTGTGTGTTACATTCGTGAGCCTGTGTGTGCGCTTAGCTAGCCATCTCCTTCCTCTGCAGCTACGAGCAGCTCTCAGATCATCAGAGACACAGGTCCCTCGCTTCTGAAATGTACTACACAGCATAACTGTGGGCAAACATGAGAGGGGAAACTAAAGAAACAGGAGAGGAAGGAAACCATGAGGGAAACTAAAGAAACAGGAGAGGAGGAAACCATGAGGGGAAACTAAAGAAACAGGAGAGGAGGAAACCATGAGGGGAAACTAAAGAAACAGGAGAGGAGGAAACCATGAGAGGGGAAACTAAAGAAACAGGAGAGGAGGAAACCATGAGAGGGGAAACTAAAGAAACAGGAGAGGAGGAAACCATGAGAGGGGAAACTAAAGAAAAGGAGAGGAGGAAACCATGAGAGGGGAAACTAAAGAAACAGGAGAGGAGGAAACCATGAGAGGGGAAACTAAAGAACAGGAGAGGAGGAACCATGAGAGGGGAAACTAAAGAAACAGGAGAGGAGGAATCCATGAGAGGGGAAACTAAAGAAACAGGAAGGAGGAGGAAACCATGAGAGGGGAAACTAAAGAAACAGGAGAGGAGGGAACCATGAGGGGGAAAACTAAAGAAACAGAATCTGTAATGGGTAGAGGATCATTGCTGATGGACCTTTGGGAAACAGAGTATATCTACAGGATAGCAACGTAGACCGCTAAATCTCAGTTTTCAGAACCTTTCAGCAAGGAGCTAAGTCCCTATAGGTTAGCGTGGGGAATGAGCTACCTGGAAACACACGCCAACTTTCTATCAGAAGACACGATTTCTTCAGCAAAAATGCATCACTTTATAGTTTCTGGCCTTGGAGAAAGAATCTGTCTTAACATCACACCTCAACAACACCCTTCAACTAAAGACAGAAGCTGAGCCAAGAACAGAAATGAGACCTTGAGAGTTTCACTCAAACACACAGAACAGAAGCTTTCCATCTCCCCTCGAGAGGTAAAATAAGCGTTATTAAATTACTCCATTTCCGTACGGCAATGCATCTGCATCTCATTAGCGACAGCAAAGAACTCCGCCGCAGAGAAGGGAATCGACCGTAACAATTACGTTCCCCTCTCCCAGTGGGTCCGTTGGCAACCACTTACCCAAACACAAATGTGACTTCACTCAGGTGCCACGGCGACGCCTCCTATTAGACATCTTTATTGTGGTAGCAGTGGGATTCGCAGCGGTCCGGTCGGCTCCGGTCTGTCTGTTTACCTGATAAATGTCATCATTAGGCTGCCTAGGCAACGGGTGGGGATTACCTTGGCATCTTAACTGTCATCTGAAATATCTTCCCTTATCTCACTGTAGGAAGTCAGAGGGTTTTAACGATAACAGAGCGAGGACACCAACTGCCTCGTCTTATCTATAGTTAGGACTTTTAGATAATATCACCAAATGATCCTCTAAATGAACCCTTAAAATCAGAGACTCCGTGTGGAATAACAAAACAGTAGCCTGCAGGAGATTACGTTCACCCCTAACCTGATCACACATTACGGGAGAGGGTGCTGTTAATGGTGTGGGGGGTATGTTCCTGGGGGAACCAAAATGGCGTACGAGACCATTATATGATGTAAAGAACTAGAGCCAGAATGGAGGTTTGGGGCTGGGTTTCACACAGCACGGAGATGGTTACACAATCACACCTTAACTGCACTCAGCTCGACAGCTCCCCCTCTCGCTCCGTCTCCCCTGGGAGTGTACGTATTTGTCAGTGTGTGTTTCACCAATTGCAATATCTGCCAGACACAGTGTGTATGTTACAGACAGACTGTGTGTTCGTGCGCTCACGTGTTCTCTGCCGCGGGCTCCAGAAAGCATCTGTCACAGTGTGTAGCCCATAGGCAGCAGACATAGGTAGACAGGCTGAAATAGGTCTCTACAGACTCATCACAGATGCAGGCAGTATTGGGAGAGACTGGCTGTGTTATCTGAAACCCCACTCCACACACACGGTAATTAGGCAAAAATGTCGAACAGCTGTCATTAGTCTAAAATTGCTGATGGGAAGAATTAAACACTCAGCCCATAATGTCCTTGGTGCACCAGTGGTCTGGCTTTCCCTGACACATGTTTACTGTTAGGTGTATATAATTGATAACAATATCAAAATAGTTCCCCAAAAACTACATTTCTGTAATCATCTTAATGCTTCTACATAATTACTGTATATTAAGTTAGAGATGTTAACACACCTGTGCGTGTTCCATGCAGTGTGCTGTTAATTTTTTTGGGGGGGCCATGTAGTGGACACGCCTTCAAATTAGTGGATTCGGCTATTTCAGCCAAACCCGTTGCTGACAGGTGTATAAAAACCGAGCACACCGTCATGCAATCTCCATAGACAAACATTGGCAGTAGAATGGCCCGTACTGAAGAGCCCAGTGACTTTCAACGTGGCACCGTCATAGGATGCCCCCTTTCCAACAAGTCAGTTTGTCAAATGTCTGCCCTGCTAGAGCTGCCCCGGTCAACTGTAAGTGCTGTTATTGTGAGGTGGAAAYGTCTAGGAGCAACAACGGCTCAGCTGCAAAGTGTTAGGCCACACAAGCTCATAGAACGGGTCCGCCAAGTGCTGAAGCGCGTTTATCCTCGGTTGCAATACTCACTACAGAGTTCCAAACGTCAGCACAAGAACTGTTAGTCGGGAGCTTCATAAAATGGGTTTCCATGGCCGAGCAGCCGCACACAAGCCTAAGATCACCATGCACAATGCCAAGCGCCGGCTGGAGTGTTGTAAAGCTCGCCACCATTGGACTCTGGAGCAGTGGAACGCGTTCTCTGGAGTGATGAATCACGCTTCTCCATCTAGAAGTACGACAAACAAATCTGGGTTTGGCGGGTACCAGGAGAACGCTACCTGCCCCAATGCATAGTGCCAACTGCAAAGTTTGTTGAAGGAGGAATAATGGTCTGCGGCTGTTYTTCATGGTTCGGGCCCCTTAGTTCCTGTGAAGGGGAAATCTTAACACTACAGCATACAATGACATTCTAGACGATTCTGTGCTTCCAACTTTGTGGCAACAGTTAGTGGCAGGCCCTTTCATGTTTCAGCACGACAACGCCCCCGTGCACAAAGTGAGGTCCATACAGAAATGGTTTGGCGAGATCGGCGTGGAAGAACTTGACTGGCCTGCACAGAGCCCTGAACTCAACCCCGTCGAACACCTTTGGAATGAATTTGAATGTTGACTGCGATCCAGGCCTAATCGCCCAACATCATTGCCTTACCTCACTAATACTCTTGAGTCTGAATGGGAGCAAGTCCTCACACCAAAGGGGGGACGAACTCCATATTAATGCCCATGATTTTAGAATGAGATGTTCGACGAGCAGGTGTCTAAATACTTTTGGCCATGTAGTGTACCAGCTGAACACTTTCCTAATATTGAGTCAGAACGGCATCAATTCATTGGGGCATGGACTCTACAAAGTGTTGAATGCGTTCCACAGGGATGCTGGCCCATGTTGGCTCCAATCTTTCCCACAGTTGTGTCAAGTTGGCTGGATGTCCTTGGGGTGGTGGACCATTCTCGATACACACGGGCCACTGTTGAGCGTGACAAACCCAGCAGCGTTGCAGTTCTTGACACACACAAACAGGTGCGCCTGCCACCTACTACCATAACCCATTCAAAGGCACTTAAATATTTTGTCTTGTCCATTCATCCTCTGAATGGCACACATACACAATCCATGTCTCAATTGTCTGAAGGCTCAAAAACCATTCTTTAACCGGTCTCCTCCCCTTCATCTACAGAGATTGAAGTGGATTTAACAAGTGACATCAATGAGGGATCATAGATTTCACCTGGATTCACCTGGTCAGGTCATGGAAAGAGTTCTTAATGTTTTGTACACTGAGTGTGCTGTATGCTCCTGCTGTATGCTCCTGCTGTATGCTCCTGCTGTATGCTCCTGCTGTATGCTCCTGCTGTATGCTCCTGCTGTATGCTCCTGCTGTATGCTCCTGCTGTACATAATGCAAAATGGCAATAAATACTATACACTGGGATGTACTGAAACCCGGACTGCACTTGACACAAAAACAGGCAGCACACATAACATCAAGACATTCATACTCAAACAAAACTCCAGAGCTTACCATCAACACAGTATTTCTGGTGTGAATACTGCCGATAAGGAGGACCTGTCAGTGAGGGAGGAGAGAAAACGAGGGAGGAGAGAAAACAAGGGAGGCACTGATCCTGCTGCTGAATGTTCTCTCTCGGTCTCTGATAAGACAATAACAGATGCTTTCATCCAAAGCGACTTAGTCATGCGTGCATACGTTTGTACGTACCGGTGGCCCCAGCGGGAATTGAACCCACAATCCTTGGCATTGCAAGCGCCATGTTCTACTGACTGAGCAACACAGCTTTATGTCTTTATTTCTGCAAACACTGAGTGATGACTGCTCTGAAGGACTGTCACATTTAGCTTAGGGCCAGCTCTGACTGCATGTGTGGGTTTGCAGACCCGCGAGCCACTGCGGCCCCTCGTGAGTTTGTGGCCCCCATCAATAGTTGCCGATCCCTGGGTTAGACACTGAGCTATGGTAGGGGGACCACTGGCATTGATGTGCAGAGGGTGCATGTGGACAGCTGGAGCTACTAGGGCAATGAGGGGACCGGACCAGGCTGTACTGCTCTAGTTCTGTTATGATCTGAACCCTGACACAGGCCCTTGGCCCAGACTGCTGGAGAGTCATSTGTTCTGACCACTGGAGCCAGAACACTGATCATCAGAGCCAGAGGACACTTGGTTCTACAGATGCTAACTGGGTCACATTCTGATAGAGCACAACACAGAGCACAGAAAAAACAAGGCAGGCTATTATCCTTGTTGGCACCCATYTTATTCATTTGTGAAAACAAAAGAGCCCACTGGAGGAGGTTTGCGGATGACCTAGGCCCCCAAGAAGTAAAAGGGTTTAAGTAAGTAGTATTCAAATATCTATAGGCATATTTCAGCGAGCAGAGTCTGTCAGCCAGCTGATGTCTTTGTGTGTGTGTGTGTTGATGAAGCTCTCAGCTGTCTGTCAGTCACCAGCTGTGTTGAATGACCAGTCCAGATGTGTGAGCTACAGGGGACACACAGATGGACCCCATGGGGGGACCAACATCTCTATAACCCATGGCAATGATCTGAAGTCAACAAACACCTGTGGGATTCATTCATATCAAACTATATCCAGCTACAAGGTACGAGTACAGTACAGGCATATGTTCATAAATATGGAGTCTAAAATCTTCTATTGGAGAACCCAGGGTGAAAGACCCAGAGAGCGAGAGAGAAAGTCGGCAAGATACCCTCCTTCAATGGGTTTTGAGAAGGAGGTGATGAGAGAGGACGCGAGGAGTATGCAATTGAGTTTCTCCCAGGGAGGGATGGAAGAGGGAAAGAGAGGAAGGGAGAGAGAGAGAGAGAGAGAGATGGTCCAACTGCCGTGAGCAGCAAGCCTTCAGGGTCTGCGTTGTCATGGTTACCACTCTGCGCGCGCACACGTCAAACACTACACTGAGCTGCGAGTGTGTGTGTGTGTGTGACTGAAATCGTGTTTGAGTTGGTAGAGGGAGAGACTGCACGCCCGCAATAATCCATCCCATACTCTGACACCCTGAAATGTCAGCCAACCTTCCCGTAACAGTCGTCCATAAAGAGAGGAAAACACCAGTCACTGGTGTAGCCTTTACCTAAAGGATGGAGCACCAAGAGGACAAACAGAACCAGCAGACAAAACCTGCTACACAAATAACTATGAGATTGATAACACAGACAGAGAGAGAGAGAGAGAGAAATGATTGGCCATCTCTTAACAGCCATATGGGACCATGAATAAACCAGTCAACATGCTGAAGGCAGAGAGGAACATCCCTTTAGTTACACACGTCCACACGCATGGACGCACACGCCGGTCTATCAACACACCATTGGATACTCTTCCTATACACCAGCTACTCTCGCCACAGAATGCATTGGACCACATCTCCGACAGCACTCACAGATTGTGTATGAAATTCAAAGACTAGAAAAAACTATTACAAACATTATTAAACCAAGACAAAGTCTGGAGAAAAACTGCTGTTATTCAAACCAAATGGCTTACCTGTTGAGGAGTAATGGTGGAGACACAGCAGGACATGGGGGAAAGAGAGAAGGGATAAATACGTTAATGAGGGTTCGCTGCAGTCTACATATCCACATAATGAGAATACAGAATAATAATAATAATAATACACACTGGATATTAGAAATACAGTACAGGTCAAAAGTTTGGACACCACCTCATTCAAGGGTTTTCCTTTATTTGTACTATTTTCTACATTGTAGAATAACAGTGAAGACATCAAAACTATGAAATAACACATATGGAATCATGTAGTAACCAAAAAAATGTGCTAAACAAATCTAAATATATTTTATATTTGAGATTCTTCAAAGTAGCCACCCTTTGTCTTGATGACAGCTTTGCACACACTTGGCATTCTCTCAACCAGGTTCATGAGGTAGTCACCTGGAATGCATTTCAATTAACAGGTGTGCCATGTTAAAAGTWAATTTTTKGAATTTATTTCCTTCTTAATGTGTTTGAACCAATCAGTTGTGTTGTGACAAGATATGGGTTGTATACAGAAGATAGCCCTATTTGGTAAAAGACCAAGTCCATATTATGGCAAGAACAGCTCAAATGTGCTAAGAGAAACGACAGTCCATCATTACTTTAAGACATGAAGGTCAGTCAATCCGGAACAACTTTAAAAGTTTCTTCAAGTGCAGTTGCAAAAACCATCAAGCGCTATGATGAAACTGGCCCCATGAGGACCTCCACAGGAAAGGAAGACCCAGAGTTACCTCTGCTGCAGAGGATACGTTTATTAGAGTTACCAGCCTCAGAAATTGCAGGCCAAATAAATGCTTCACAGAGTTCAAGCAAGACAACTCAACATCAACTGCTGAGAGGAGACTGAGTGAATAAGGTCTTCATGGTTGAATTGCTGCAGATAAACCACTACTAAAGGACACCAATAAGAATAAGAGACTTGCTTAGGCCAAGAAACACGAGCACTGGACATTAGACCGGTGGAAATCTGTCCTTTGATCTGACGAGTCAAATTAGAGATTTTTGTTTCCAACCACCGTGTCTTTGTGAGACGCAGAGTAGGCGAATGGATCATCACTGCGGTTCCCACCGTGAAGCATGGAGGAGGTGGCTACTTTGAAGAATCTCAAATATATTTAGATTTGTTTAACACTTTTTTGGTTACTACATGATTCCACATATGTTATTACATAGTTGTGATGTGTARAAAATGGTAAAAATAAAGAAAAACACTGGAATGAGGTGGTGTCCAAACTTTTGACTGGTACTGTAGATTGTGGAGAACTGAACTACATATTAATACAAAACATTGCATGACAAATGATCATGCAATGTTATACAGTATGTAAAGTGTGTGGTGTAATCTACATTTGGAAGACCACCTTACTTGAGAATTAAAGACTTGTGTTATCAGTCAGAACTAATGCCTAGGCTTTAGCTCAATGGGCCAACATGGTCTTTAAGCCAAGCAGAGGACCTGGGTTTGATTCCCGTTCAGTTACAGCTTCATTGTATATTGAGGGTACATTCGTCAGGCTCCAGGTCTCCACTTCAACAGAGGGCAAATACAACTCAAGCCAACTCAACACTGCCCTCTAGTGGGTGTCTTATACAAGCACATCTTCTGAAATACACGTCATCTGCTCACAAACCCGCTCTATGACAAGCGCCACTTGTGTTTTGATTATTTGTTGTCAGAGAAATACACTTTTTAGAATCCTATCACAGCAATACTCCAATGAAGTGTTGTACTCAGCCAATTATCAGTACCGTAAATTCTCAGTACAAAAAGTTGTAAAACAGTCCATTTCAAGGTAATATGGAAATGTGGCTTTGGTTTTCAATACAGATTCAATCCCAAAAATGATATACATGACAAGTACACCAAGAACCCCAAAAACTAAGGACAAATGGAATGGTTTGCTTTCGCAAAACGGTAGAAAACCAAGATAAAACGTTAGGAACGAACAGATATGGTCATCATCCACGTACACACTGGGTGCTGAGCGAACTCCAACGCTGATATGAGGAGACGGTGTTCGAAAGCAAAGCCAGTGTTTGAGGAACACCTCTAGTCATCTAAATGTAAAAATGATGGGATGCTGCCAGGACACACCCTGGAGAGACCAGGCAGAGAGAAGACAGCCAGCCAGCATGTCTTCCGACAGGGATCTCTCTCACACACATTCTATTAGTCTCCCACTGAGATCAGTCTGGGTTCACTACACTGACCATACTCACAAACTAAAACAAGGCAATGTGCGCACAACCACACACACACACACACACACACACACACACACACACACACACACACACACACACACACACACACACACTCACACACACAAACACACACACACACACACACAATCAACACCACACACACAGCTGTGTAGATTTAAAGAACAATAATGACTAAAAAAGTGTTTAATAGGTCTTAATCTGCCATCTGAGAGGAAAACACAGCAAACGGCTCCGGTTGTGGTTAGGTTTAAGTGTAAACAGTTTAGGGTCATGTGTAGAGGAGAACCCGCATAACCAACTGTTTGCGTGTGTGTGTCACAATGTAGAAAATATTTTAAGAATACATAGCATAATTAGAAAAATATATGAATGGCGTAAAAATAAAAAATTTCATCCTAATCACATTTAGCATTGGCTGCTTTAACTCTATGCTATTGACCAAGCTTGACAAATTGGCAAGTGTGTCAATAGCCTAATGAAACCAGCTTTTTGGTTATTTTTCGATGGTGTTGATGTCAAGTCAAAACACAAACATTTGGTGAATTATTGTTTTATTGTATTGAATAAGGCTAAATTAACCTTCCCATTCACTCAATGGAGAATCGATTAGAATCTTAATTTTCGCATTTGTGTTTGTTCTTCCTCGTGGTCACCGCTTCTCTTTTATCTAAGTTCATGTCACTCCAACACAGCAAGCTGCAGCTTGCTCTGGTTCCTTTTTGAATTTGATGAGCCTCACACCAAACCATGTGGGTATTCCAAACTACAGCTCTTCACAGTCTTCAACGTTAGAATTTGACGTTCATGCAAAAATGGTTACGGTTTGGGATGGGCTTAAAACAAATTATCAAAACAACTTTCTCTTGCTGGATTCGAACTTGCCATTCTTTGGAATCAGAAGGGCAGACGCTTTACAAAGCGCCCGTCATTCCCATCCCAGAATGTTCTAGCGAAACCTATTTGAAGGTAACAGCGTCAACTGTTTGTTTAGTGTTGAGCGGTTTTCAACGTCATCTCGACGCCCTATACCTGGATGGAACGTAAATAACTGGCTTGGTGTCACGGTGTCCTGGCTGATTCTAAAACCGATGGCAATAGAAACGTAAACTCTGCTGGCAGCCAAGCGACAGGCTGCTAGCGTCGCTGAGGCGACCGCCATGCTGTCTCCAAATATTTACAATACATCAAGTGTTGGGTCCCGCACTGGAGAAGCAGGTAATGGCTCTATGGCTCTACTCCTGAAGCGCAGCGGTGGAGTGAGATGCAGCTAGACTCTAGTCTTAGAAGGGGGCGTTGGCTTATCAGTGGGTGGACAAGCTCGAGGCCTCTTGTTGTTCACGTCTCAATTAATCCCATTAGTAGCGCGAGGAGCATTAGGGGAGTCCTGATTCGTTTAAATCTGTTTTGGCCCAACAGGAGATTAGGGAGAGCATGGTTTTCCGATATAGAGCCCCCGATAGGTTAAACAGTAGTCGAGTCGTTCCAACCATCAGGGTTTATTGGATTATTTCGATATAAGGAACAAATATAGCCAAATAGGTAGCGCCTATCGTCTGGTGATGAGAAGGAGAGGACAGGAGGGTTGAACTGTTGAGTGTGTGGTTGTGGAGTGAGCATCTCTTGCGACTCTGAGGGATTACGGGAAAGATGAAAACAAATTAAGCAAAGGAGGATGAAGAGTTGTCAGAGAGCTTGGGAAAATAATTCTCAACAAGTGGCTATTTGGAGTCCCATCTGTCTTTCAGCCCAAAAGTTCCGTTGAATTATTCCGTTGGTCTGTTCTTGTAGGCCTGTAGCGCAATAAACGTGTATGATTGCTTGTGATTTTACAAACTTCTTCTAATAGCCTATTATTGCAACACCTGTTAATTCAATAGTAACAATATATACTAATAAATGCTAATAACAATAATACCAATAATTATTATGTATTATTAGTATTGATACTATTATTAGAGGGCGGCGCACAATTGGTCCAGCGTCGTCTGGATTTGGCCGGTGTATGGCCGTCATTGTAATAGGGATTTGTTGCTTAACTGACTTTGGCCTAGTTAAATCAAATTACTATTTAAATTTAAATAAAAATAAAACTTAGTAGCCTGTAGGCTACGTTTTAAGAATGTTCGATGGCCCATCGCTAGTTCCTGTTTAACCAACCTGTCCAATGGCCAGTGTTGATCTGAAATCCTGCTCAATTTATGTCGAGTATAGGAGCCTCTCCCTCTCCTTCCCTTCAAATATGTTCGGAAGATTATGCTGCATGACAACTCTTCAACTATTCTCGCGCTCTGACGCTTTCCCACGGGGAGCTCACTTAAGCTCGCCAACAGTGATCTTCTTTCCCAGTCCCCTGTAACATTACGGTCCCAAATGGAACCCTCTTTCCAGTATAATGGCCTATGGTCCTGGTCAAAAGTAGTGCACTATTAAAGGCAATATGGGTGCGGCAATTTGGAACGCAGTGATGTGTTCCATCTTGATGCTTTAGTTTAGCTCTTTAGTAAAAATAAGAGATTCTCCGCCCATTGTGGCGTCCAAATGACACCTTATTCCTATATTCGCCTAGTCCATTACTTTTGTCGAAGGCCCATGTAAAATATTGGACGAAATAAGGAATAGGGTGCCATTTGGGAGGGTCTCCTCGAGATTCTCCCCAGACCATATTTATGGCGGCTCATCGACAGGGCGTGAAGCTGACGGCTGGCTCCTTCGTCTGGATAATGTCTTTGGCCTGAACCGCTGCCATCGCGTGTCTGTCTAATTTCCACTTGCCTCATTCTCCTCGCGATCTGCAGATCTGCCCACGGTGTAAGTGGCGTGAGGCCTGGCGGTTTCCCCCAGAGCCGGGACAACGGCATTGCCGCCAGAGGCTAGCTCTGTCTGTTCATGATTAAAATATGAGAAATTGAACAATTGGTAGGCCCTAATGTGAAACGGGAAAAGTATGCACAAATGGTTAATCAAACGTTTAT
>NC_036864.1:6317925-6319667 GCF_002910315.2 Salvelinus sp. IW2-2015
TATTCGTGGACACACACACAGACTCGTATTCGTGGACACACACAGCACTAAGCTGCATACTGATTCCTTAGTTCAGACGTACAGGGTTGATTATTCTGCACAGTGAGAAGACAATTTTCTGCCTTCGGAGACGAAACAAGATCATTCTCTTCTGTTCCGATATGCTTTACCTAACCAATGTTCTCCAAAAACCCACTGAGCGCCAACAGCGTTTGTTTACCCCGACGTTTATTATCTAAAACAGATCCACAACGTCAGTCTGATCTTTCTCAATGAAGACGGAGACTACCCCGCAGCAGAGACAGATCTAGGCCAGGGATCAACGACTGGAGTCAGCCTCGGGCGGATCATATTAGTAAATCATTTGTACGCTGAAAGAAGCGCAAACAGAGATATTTGACTGAAACATAATCATTTCAAACCTGGAGTACATCTGTATACCATCACGTGGTCTCTCTATTATGCGTGGGAATACTTGGGGACCGATTTCCAAAATAAACAATCACCTGGAGCTGATTGGCTGGTGTTTTTACAAGGTTTTAATGTCCAACAATGAACATTTCAAAAAAACTAAAACCACACAACTTGGGGGGGGGAAATAAATAAAACCACTGGGCCGTCAGATGGAGAATCCGGAACTAGGCTATCGGTCGATGGATGGATGGTAAAATARGGCTTGAGCAATGCAATGAAAACTTCTCAACTGATAACAGAAATGAAGTGTTCTCTCCATCTGTGTTTACCACCGAGCAGAGAGCTGTAGTGCAACAAGCCCTCAGTGATGGAATTCTCCAGCTCGGTGWTCCTCTAGAGCAACAACAGACACGTAGAGAGTCAGGAAGTAGTAACCGCAGAAGCAATCAGCTACTGTACCACACTCTGGGAGAGGGAACAAGGCAACCACAATTAGAAACCAGGGCAAATCTTAATTACCCTTCACTCACTCCCAGTCGTTAGGGAGAGAKGGGAGAGAGAGATGGAAGAGGAGAACAGAGGGAGGGGTAGTGAGTCTCACCATACACTTTTACTGATTCCTTCTTCCTGGCGTCAGAGGGAGAAATGCACACTTATACAAGGCTGATGAGACCTCCAAAAATCAACATGCACACACACACATAGGAAATGAGCATCATCAGCCAGACTATAATTTCMCTGGTAGATGAGGTGATGGAAAAACATGTACATACAGACGGGCCAAAACGATTTGCCAATCCGGCTACTCCCGAGTGTGAACAAACCACATTTTGTCTCCCTGATGTTAAGCAATGGCTCAAAGACCTGGACAACTTCCACTTCCTTTTAGAAACCTTTATGCAGACAAATCAAGCCCTGCTATTCCGCCATTTGCTCGTTTAACAGTACATAGGTACACCTCATTCCCAGTGGCCAATTCCACTCACAACGCGAAAACTCCAACATGCGAATTAATGCATTTTTTCCCCAAAACATGCCACTTCAACCGAGTGGGTCTTTCAGTTGCTTGTTGATTGACAGTCAGTGTGTGACTAAGAGAGAATGAGTAATGAAACGTCTCCGGTCTCTGTCAATGAAGAGGCTCAACCTCAAAAATGAACCAATATGTAAACGCCAGACAGTAGGATCGAGGTATTTTGCCTTTTAGGAGAGATCAACACTAAGGTTTACCCAGGCTAAGTCTGTGCCTCAAAATGGCATAAGTCCTGGTCAAAAGTAGTGTCCTAAACACTGAACAGGGTGCCATTTGGAATGCAGCTGTGTGTTCT
>NC_036864.1:6319918-6324953 GCF_002910315.2 Salvelinus sp. IW2-2015
AATCGCTTTCAGCGCGGTGCTTACAGACCAGGTTGAAAGAGCGAGGGCGGGATGCAGAGATGGAGGAGAATGGAAGAGAGGGGAAAGAG
The DNA here is from genome assembly GCF_002910315.2 of Salvelinus sp. IW2-2015. Lineage (NCBI taxonomy): Eukaryota > Metazoa > Chordata > Actinopteri > Salmoniformes > Salmonidae > Salvelinus > Salvelinus sp. IW2-2015. The sequence continues at coordinate 6,320,008 of NC_036864.1, forward strand.
TACTGTTCACCTTGAGAAAACAGTACCTTGGTAAGAGAAACATGTCCACTATTTGCCAGTGGCTGGAACCTTTCTACAGAGATGGGGTGGGGGGCAGGTGCTCGACTGCAGGACTTAAATCCTAAAATCATCCCTTACCCCAGGGTACAGTACTTCAACTGGTGACTATCAGGGAGAATAAAGAAAAAKKASMAYTGTTGCTGAGTAAATCTGACAGAATTATTGACGTGACAAAAAAAACAATAGACTTACGTTTCGCCATGAATCGCCTTCATCTGCATGCTGAGTAAGAAAAGAGTGAAGGTGGGTGTGGACCCAATAAAAATGCCTGTCCATAATGCAGGACGGACGGACGCACGCGCACAAATTTCACTATCACAGAGAATGTAGACACAATGTGGACAGAATTCCACTACGAGTGGGACAGAGGATGTGTGTGTGTGGTCTGAGAACCTTGTGCCATAACACAGCTAGCTGTCCAGTCCTGAGGAGACTGGAGGGTAGTTGAGAGGCTAACATTAGCATTTACTACAGCAGAGAGTCAGGGAGGGAGGCTAAGGRAGCACTATGCCCTGTAACACCACCCCGAGGGTCTCCCCTCCTCTGCCCGTTAAGGCCGAGGCCAGGGTTTCAGGAGGGATTTACCCTTCCTCAGGGTGCAGAGATATAGGGCTATAGCCTTCTGTTGGTAGGAGAGGACGAGGTGTGTGTGTGTGTGTGTGTGTGTGTGTGTGTGTGTGGGTGTGCCACTACCACTGTGTGCATGGTCTGGTGCGTCGTGTGTGTCGATGGAGATGCACAACATCCGACTGTAACCTGTGTTGTGTTGGAGACACCTTAAAAAACCAAGAGCAGAGGGCAGCGTTTTCGGGTTCCGTCCTGAAACATTATTTTAATAAAACAATCCCATTTGTTTTCTCACTCCAGAGGAGATGAGCCGCGAAGAATAAAGCACAACACGTCTGGCTGACCGTGAGTGAGTGTGCTGCATCATCTAACATATGTCTGCCTTCAACATCCTGATTTATTGCTGATCTTGCAGGAGGCCAAGCTGATCCTAGAAACTGTGACTTCAGGACAGGCTCCTTCGGTTGACCAGGCAACAGTTATTTAGAAGATAACAGTTTGAGTTTCAACAATCGTAATTCCCCTATTACTCGACCACTGGGCCCTGGGGTTAATCCCTAGCAGTCATCAGCTGGAGGATGAATGTTACCAGGGAATTTATTATCCCGTGCTAACTGAGTGACCGCGAGGGCTGCTGCTCCCTCCGATGAATAAAGCGATCGGAACAAAATGTTCCATTTCTGCAAGCATGCCTCTGCCCTGAGGTGAGAAGTGATGGGTGTGTCTCTCTCTGCACCAACGCCCCGAAGGACTGTCTGCCACCGGCCCGTGAGAACCCCCCAGGGCAGACGAGGCACAAAGGACGAGCGAGCACCCAGTATCCCGGCGTCACTGATCCCATAGCCCAAGCGGTTGCTCCCCACTATTCTTCTGAACCCTGAACCCGTTACCCATGTCCCCAGCGGGCTTATTAGAAGCAGTCTTTAGATTCCAGGGATACCATTAGACCACCAGACCCTCCACCTCTACACTGACATTTCCCAGAACCACTGGCAATGTCTAAAAGGACAACAGCCTGCCAGAGGATAAGCAGAGAGCTGAGAGAGAGAGAGACGAGAACGAGAGAGAGACGAGAGGAGAGAGCAGAGCAGAGACGAGAGAGAGATAGAAGAGAGCAGAGAGACCGAGAGGAGAGGAAGAGAGAGAGAGAGAGAGAGGAGAGAAGAGAGAGAGAGGAGAAGAGAATGAGAGAGGAGCGGAGACGAGAGAGCAGAGACGAGAGAAGACGAGAGAGAGAGAGAGAAGAGAGAGCTGAGAGAGAGCTGAGAGAGAGCTGAGAGAGAGCCTGAGACGAGAGCTTGAGAAGAGTACAGAGACGAGAAGCAGAGAGAGAGAGACGATGAGAGAGGCAGAGAGAGCAGAGAGAGAGAGAGAGGGAAGAGAGATGAAGCTGATGAGAGAGAGAGAGAGAGAGAGAGGAAAGCTGAGAGAGAGAGAGAGAGAGTGAAGCTGAGAGAGAGAGAGAGAGAAAGCTGACGAGACGAGAGAGAGAGAGCTGAGAGAGGAGAGAGAGGAAAGCTGAGAGAGAACGAAAAGCTGAGAGAAGAGAGAAGCTGAGAAGAGAGAGCTGCCGAGGAGACGCTGAGAGAGAGCTAGAGAGGGAGAGCTGAGAGCAGAGAGCTGAGAAGAGAGCGTGAGACGAGAGAGCTGAGAGAGTTACAAACAGTCCAACAGACGGAAGTTTACACCAAAGAGAGAATCTGCTCTCCAACCACTGCTCTAAACTAATTAGCCTAGAGCGCGTTTTGGACAGAGGCGTCTTGTCCACAGTCTGTCCAGGAGGAAGGGCAGGAGAGAGAGAGGAGTAAGGGGGAGAGAGAGAGAAGGCAGGACAGGCGGGAGAGAGAGAGAGAGGAAGGCGGGAGAGAAGAGAGAGAGGAGGAGGAAGGCGTGAGAGAGAGAGAGAGAGGAGGAGGAAGCGTGCAGAGAGAGAGAGAGGAGGAGGAAGCGCTTGAGAGAGAGATGAAGAGGAGAGGGAGGCCGTCTCGAGAGAGAGCAGGAGGAGGAAGGCCGTTGAAGAGAGAGAGGAGGAGCGAAGGCGATGACTGAGAGAGAGAGAGAAGAAGGCGTGGCAGAGAGAGAGGGAGGAGGAAGGCCGGGAGAGAGAGAGGAGCGAGGAAGCGGCGCAGATGACGAAGAGGGGAGGAAAGGCTAGTCGGTGAGAGTAGAAGAGGAGGAAGGCGTAGAGAGAGAGGCAGGAAGGGCGGGAGAGAGAGAGGAGGAAGGGAGCTCATGTTCAAACACAGACAGAGGCAGAGCGGGAGAGAGAGATGGCGTGTGCACTGTGCAGCATCTGACAACACCTGTAGGACACTTAAAGATCCTGTTGGAAAATGCATCCTCCCTTTCTCCCATCCTTCCTTCCTATAATCAGCTAGTGTATGAGGCAAAAATGTCCAGCAGAGGGCACTGAGAGAAAATCTCAGGACAAATGATGCACACGGATTTCAGCTGTTGTTCCACGATTCCCATTATGAATTATTTATAAAGCAAAATGCGTTTCATCAATCTCGTTTTGTCATCTTGACTTAACAGAATTCGGCTGATGAAATTAGGTTGCAATGTATGCGTTTACTATGACACGTGCTAATTAGCGACGCATACGTACAGCCCTTCATCTTTTCAAATCATCTCCAGAGACGACATCTACTCGATAAGGAAACAAATAGATGCATAGATATCACTGCAGCGTGCGGTACAGATATGGAAGCTTAAAGCTCAGTTAGAGATATGAACAAGTTAAATATTCATTGTGCATGGATAAAATACTTTGTTAAAAAAAAAAGAAGAAGAAGAAGAATAGAATCCATTGAGCTGTGAATTAAACATCCACAGAGACACAGACAGAGGGTGCACTATAAGCTGGGCTTACATCTGGTAGAGACTGTCAAAGTGACACTTTCCGCTGTTAGGGTCGACACGCCGCAGAACACAGCCAGCCAGCCTATTTCTTCGCCACAGCCTTAACTCAACCCTCTATGAGCTCAGTCTATACTTAGTCCAGCATGGATCCAGTTTCACTGAGATTCCTATTCCATGGAGACACACATCTAGGCCCACATACGGAAAACACACACAGAAACACAGTCATTATTTTTCTTTAAATAGAGTGAAGGGTGGCTGAAGTTTGCAGRAATATGGTGAYGTGCWATGAAGCCGGGCTGTCTCCGTTGCAGGACAATGAGACGGAGAGAGTGGAGACAGAAYGGGGAGCCACAAAGGCMGAGGCACAGTAATGAGCCAGGCTGAGTCGTGGGTACACTACAGCAGGCATACAAAACAAACGCACACACGGATACGAACCGAGTTAGAAAACGAGTTGACATTTACATCAGTCATTCAGCAGACACTTTTATCCAGGGTGACTTAGACGAGCAAGTCAGGTCCAGTGCCTTGCACAGACCGATGTTCCACCTCGTCGGCTCGGGCATTCCAACTAGCAACCTTTCATATACTAGCCCAACGCTCTTAACTKCTGCACAGWGAACATTCCTTTCAGTGGCACAACGATGTCTGTCTAGCCAGTCTAGCCAAAAGGTGGAACATTCTAGGAATGGCTGACTGGGAATGTGACAACAGAATGCCAACCACTCCTAAAATCTACCCTCAGTCAGCTCCCCAGCCCCAGACCCCAGTTAGATCCTCTAGTACAGCCTCTCCCTCTCGCCGCTCTTGGGGACAACTCTGCCACGCGCTAGTCTAGCAGGGATACAGTGGAGGAATTCCAGGAACATATCACTGGGAAAACGACGTTCCGTATTGGGAATGTGGCAGCAGAATGCCAGGCTTTCCCCAAAAGAGAGGCTGACAGCAGCTCCAGCAGTCCTCAGAGCGGAGGAGAGCTCATCCCCCTCAGCTAGCTGGTTCCCAGGCTGGTTGAGGATCCACCACTCTGTGGAACAGTCCATTCCAACAACTGTTAATGGACTAATACATATTCCAGGAAAATACACAGTCCAGGGGATGTTTTCCTCAGGCTGTGTGTGTGTGTGTATGTGTGTGTGTGTGTGTATGTGTGTGTGTGTGTGAGACTGGAGACCTGATAGTACACAGCTGTTGTTCGATAGAGAGCAGGGCAGACACACTGACACAGTCAGTTTTGTGACACACCCAGCTGGTCCACACACACTCATACACACTTCCAGGAGGGAGTTGTGTTGGTGTGGAGACTGCTTGAGAGGAGTGTGTTGTGGTGTGGCAGACTGCTTGAGAGGGAGTGTGTATGGCGTGCCCGTGGCAGACTGCTTGAGAGGGAGTGTGTGTGGTGTGGCAGAATGTTGAGAGTGAGGTGTGTATGGTGTGCCGTGAGACTGCTTGGA
>NC_036864.1:6328212-6393961 GCF_002910315.2 Salvelinus sp. IW2-2015
TGTGTGTGTGTGTGTGTGTGTGTGTGGTGTGTGTGTGTGTGTGTGTGTTGTGTGTGTGTTGTGTGTGTGTGTGTGAGAGAGTGAGAAGCATTGGATGTGGGGCCAAGCCCTCTCATAGTAACAGTCCAGGGAATATTTTTTGCTCTGTCCATGAATGTCAGAGGAAGCGCTCATGTCTGAAGCCAGATGGAATCTGCTTCTGAACTTTTCTTCATCTGTGTGTTTTATCACCGATGATTTGATTTCAGTAACGTCCACAAGGACCATCTTTCATTCCAAAATAACTGATGAATGCTTAAGACATTTAGCCTTCTGCATGGATCCGTGTGTCTCAGCAGTGTCCTTATATTCAACTCTGAAGGAAGGCTGAGGGCTGGGAGCAGCAGGACTTTTGTGGTGTTACCGGGGCGTTCCTCCCGTCGGGGCAACACGTCATGGTGCAACAGGAAATGTGTCTCCATGGAGTTGTCTGTGTGTTTGGGAACCTGATGGATTATGTGTGTTGTGTTCATTTGCCTGCGCGTGTGTGAGAGAGACAGTGTGGGTCCTGGCTCAGTTCCGTTAATGAGCTGCTGTCTAATTGAAACCTCTGAATGACCCTCAGTAGGTGGAGGGGCAGTGATCCACCATGCCATTCTCTGTGATGCTGTGTCATTACGGCCCATTGAGGAAAGCTCTGCTGTCTAACATGGGTTGTGTGGCCCCACGCAGCATCATCAGAGGGCCCTTGAGTGTGTCTCCATTCTCTTGCCTGATTCAACACCCTCTGGTAGCACAGTAGCTGGCTGACGCGACCCACGTGACCACACAGTGAGGAAGAGCTGTGACTTACTGGTCTTGAAAGGAGGCCGTTTGCTAAATCTCTCTCTTCACACACACACACACACACACACACACACACACACACACACACACACACACACACACACACACACACACACACAGTTCATCTCTCCAGGCCTATGTAAACACAAGAGGAATGGGTTCAGTTAACAGCCAATAACTCCGGCATAGTTGATCTGCAGCCCATTACCACTATACGCGCTGCAGTCAGAATCGAAGCGGCTGCTGTATGAAATAACATTAGACATGCACCACAGTATGTGAAGGAAGATCAGAAACATTGTTGTTTTTCCCCCCATCCCTTATGTCATTTGTTTGATCTTAACTCTAATCCGAGCTTTGACGGAACTTCAGAGAACAGAGGTGAAGGCTGGCACTGGCTGAGTTTCATTCCCAAAATGTTGTTCCTTTCCAATCTTTCCTTTTAGATACGATTGGAGCACTGGATAGGAGAAAGCAACATGATTTGACCAACCCAGGCATGAGGCCCAGCCCAGGTTTTTGATGAACGGCCATTAACTGGGCGTGTTAACAGGAAGCCAGTGGTTTACTCAGAGAGCCTCAGGGGAGCTGGATGAAGCTGCCTCATTAGACACTGATCTAAGGAGTGTTTAGAACAGTTAAACCTAATAGTTAAGGTCAAGATTGGGGAGAATAAGCTGATCCTAGATCTGTGCCTAAGACTGGCATCATCGCGTGTCACACCCAGCCACRGGAGGCGTGACCAACGGAAAAGACAAGGCCTGAAATCCTAATGAAAACTTGACAGGGTCCAACATCTTTAATGAAAAGAAAAAGAGGGGTGAAATCCTAATGAAAACTTTACAGGGTCCAACATCTTTAAGGAAAAGAAAAAAGAGGGCTGAACGAAAAAGTGGAGCCCTCTAATGCATTATAATCCGTGGAGGCAGAGAAACACTTAGTTATATGGGGGCAGATGGACTCTGTGATGACTGAGGGAGAGAGTGACTCAGTTATTACACACAACAGACAGGAAATCAACAGTAATGAAATGAGGTCGAGCAGCGGAGTGGTTTCTCAGGCAGGACTCCGCAGTAGGATCAAGTTGCTCCTAAAACACAACACTGATCTAAGGTCAGTTATGGATTTTACCCTCTCATAGATAAGCATAGGATTTGGGTACAGTAAATTGATCCTAGATCAGTGCCTAATAGTAATTAAATGTGAGTGGTTTCCCAGGAGTAAGATCAACTTGCCTCTAACCTGGACACTGATCTAAGGTCACGTATGGGGTTTCCCCTCCCAATGGTTACGGTTAAGAATTGGGGAGGGTAAACTGATCCTAGGGGCAATTTCTCAGGCATTCTGGCATGAACCTCAGCCTATTCAGAGAGACCTAGCCCTTTAGACAAATAGCAGTATAACAGAATCTAGGGGAAGCGGTGACCCATGAAACAAACCACAGGTTGGGAAACAGGCTTTTCATGTCAGGTGAGATCAATGTGTTCTCTGCGTTATTGTGTTTCAGTGTTCCACCCCACACCCGGTCATTCAACACTGTTCTAGAGGCCTTCTACCCATGGGGAGTACAAGCCTCACTGGCATGTCACTCTGTAGCGACTCTCCCTCACACACACACTCATGAGAACTAAGCTACTCAGCCACAGTTGCATGCTATGTCACGTTGCTATGGTGTAGTCATCGCACACATTTGTTTTACCAAACAATTGATTCCCATTAAAAAAAACATATTTTCCCATATCAGGCTTGGGCGATATACCGTTTATACCTGGGGAATTTTCAAATACAGACGGTATGATTTTCAATACTGTTAAAAATAATAAATTAAAAAGTGTGTATATATATACAAAATCAAAAGTAAGAGTCAATGCAGCTGGTGGCCACACCAGATACTAAGGACTGCAGTGCATCTCCTCCTCATGGACTGCACCAGATTTGACAGTTCTTGCTGTGAGATGTTACCCCACTCCTCCACCAAGGCACCTGCAAGTTCCCGAACATGTCTGGGTGGAATGGCCCTAGCCCTCACCCTCTGATCCAACATGTCCCAGACGTGCTCAATGCGATTGAGATCCGGGCTCTTCGCTGGCCATGGCAGAACACTGACATTACTTTCTTGCAGGAAATCACGTACAGAACAAGCAGTATGGCTGGTGGCATTGTCATGCTGGAGTTTCATGTCAGGATGAGCCTGCAGGAAGGGTACCACATGAGGGAGGAGGATGTCTTCCCTGTAACGCACAGCGTTGAGATTGCCTGCAATGATAACAAGCTCAGTCTTACCCTCCACCTCCAAATCGATCCCGCTCCAGAGTAGGCCTCGGTGTAATGCTAATTCCTTCGACGATAAAAGCGAATCCAACCATCACCCCTGGTGAGACAAAACCGTGACGTGTCAGTGARGAGCACTTTTTGCCAGTCCTGTCTGGTCCAGCGACGGTGGGTTTGTGCCCATAGGCGACATTGTTGCAAGTGATGTCTGGTGAGGACGTGCCTTACAACAGGCCTACAAGCCCTCCGTCCAGCTTCTCTCAGTCTATTGCGGACAGTCTCAGCACTAATGGAGGGATTGTGCGTTCCTGGTGTAACTCGGGCAGTTGTTGTTGCCATCCTGCACCTGTCCCGCAGGTGTGATGTTCAGATGTACCGATCCTGTGCAGGTGTTGTTACACATGGTCTGCCACTGCGAGGACAATCAGCTGTCCATCCTGTCTCCCTGTAGCGCTGTCGTCTTAGGCGTCTCACAGTACGGACATTGCAAATTATTGCCCTGGCCACATCTGCAGTCCTCATGCCTCCTTGCAGCATGCCTAAGGCACGTTCACACAGATGAGCAGGGACCCTGGGCATCTTTCTTTTGGTGTTTTTCAGTGTCAGTAGAAAGGCCTCTTTAGTGTCCTAAGTATTCATAACTGTGACCTTAATTGCCTACCGTCTGTAAGTTTATAGTGTCTTAACGACCGTTCCGCAGGTGCATGTTCATTAATTGTTTATGGTTCATTGAACAAGCATGTGAAACAGTGTTTAAACCCTTTACAATGAAGATCTGTGAAGTTATTTGGATTTTTATGAATTATCTTTGAAAGACTGGGTCCTGAAAAAGGGGAGAAAAAAAAAATAATTGCTGAGTAATATATATATATATATATATACACACACAAACGTTCAAAAGTTTGGGGTCACATAAATGTCCTTGTTTTTGAAAGAATAGCACATTTTTTGTCCATTAAAATAACATCAAATTGATCAGAAATACAGTGTAGACATTAATGTTGTAAATGACTATTGTAGCTGGAAACGGCTGATTTCTTTTTAATGGAATATCTACATAGGCGTACAGAGGCCCATTATCTGTAATTGATGAACAGCATTCTTACATAGGTATTCAGAAACCATCACTCCTGTGTTCCATTGGCACATTGTGTTTGCTAATCCAAGTTTATAATTTTAAAAAGGCTACCTGATCATTAGGAAACCCTTTTGCAATTATGTTAGCACAGCTGAAAACTGTCGTGCTGATTAAAGAAGCAATACAACTGGCCTTCTTTAGACTAGTTGAGTATCTGGAGCATCAACATTTGTGGCTTCGATTACAGGCTCAAAATGGCCAGAAACAAATAACTTTCTTCTGAAACTCGTCAGTCTATTCTTGTTCTGAGAAATGAAGGCTATTCCATGCGAGAAATTGCCAAGAAACTGAAGATCTCGTACAACGCTGTGTACTACTCCCTTCACAGAACAGCGCAAACTGGCTTTAACCAGAATAGAAAGAGTGGGAGGCCCCGGTGCACAACTGAGCAAGAGGACACGTACATTAAAGTGTCTAGTTTGAGAAACAGATGCCTCACAAGTCCTCAACTGGCAGCTTCATTAAATAGTACCCTAAAACTCCAGTCTCAATGTCAACAGTGAAGAGGCAACTCTGGGATGCTGGCCTTCTAGGCAGAGTTCCTCTGTCCAGTGTTTGTGTTCTTTTGCCCATCTTAATCTTTTTTTATTATTGACCAGTCTGAGATATGGCTTTTTCTTTTGCAACTCTACCTAGAATGCCAGCATCCCGGAATTGCTTCTTCACTTCACACAAGAAATCTAAGCAATAGCAAATTATATCCAGCTCAGTGCTCCAGCTATGCATTTGGTTTGCAAACTTGCTAGCTAAGTGGCTAGATATCAAGATCAAAGGTTCATCACACAGGTAGTTACAGCAGACAATCAATCCCTTCTTGGATCAAGATCCCCGTTGCCTAAATTGTTTTGTGCATCCCCAAAAAATAGCTCCCCTTGTGTGCACATTTGCGAATACCGTATATGCCGCTACGGTATAAAACAGTATGATGGTATGAAAATCTGGATACCGCCCAACCCTACCCCTAATCCTAACCCCAAAGCCCTAAACCTAACCCCTAAACCACCTCTAACCCCTAAACCTAATTGTAACTATATCCTTAAACCTAACCCCTAAGCACAAAATAGCCTTTTTCCTTGTGGGGCAAGCGTCAATAMATTTTCCATGTTTTACTATCCTTGTGAGAACCCCCAAGCACGGGGCGGCAGGTAGCCTAGTGGTTMGAGCGTTGGACTAGTAACCGAAAGGTTGCAAGATCGAATCCCCGAGCTGACAAGGTAAAAATCTGTCGTTCTGCCCCTGAACAAGGCAGTTAACCTCGTTCCTAGGCCGTTATTTAAAATAAGAATTTGTTCTTAATGGACTTGCCTAGTTAAATAAAGGTAAAATATATATATTTTTTAAAAGCACGACAGCTACTTATCAGGTAGCAACAGGCTCATTACCATAGCAGGCTGGTGTCACACATTATTATCATTATTACACACACGGTCACACATTCCTAGCTTCCTGCGGCCCCTGGACAAAGCCATTACTATACAGCCAACACAGCTGCTACAGAGGCAATGTGTTTGTGTGCGTGCACACGCTTGTCCATGGGGCTGGGAGGACATTGGCCAAGGAGGACAAGCTTTGATTGACGCACCAGAAAATCACAGAGAACACCGGCAACACTGGGACCCATGCAATTACTCCTCTTAAAAGAAATCTCCCCTCACACACACGGGCAGGTGGTTGTAACCCGAGAGATGAGAACAGAAGAGAAGAGCGAACAAAAGAGGAAATACAAGAAAATAGCATAATAGAGAAGACAGCACTCTATCCCTTTGGCCTATAGTCACATTGCCATTGTATTAAAGTGATGTGAAGCAGGGCCAGTCTCATCTATCCAGGCCAGTTCATTGAGTGGGCTTCTCTCCGGCTTCCTTGATTAAGTCATTAAGGCCAGCCAGTTGAATGAATGAGTGTTATCTGTGAGTGACTCACTCTCTACAACCAGGCCAGGAAGTGAGGCACGGAGAAATGACAGCAGAGGAGAGGACATGTTATGTTGATTGGAGACCCAGATTCTCAGTGTAGCTGGTCGAGTGGGCTCTGTATGCAGGCTGTAGTGTGGACTCGATTCTCTGTGTGCGAAGATGGGGAGTGTGGATTGGGTTCTATATAGATGGCAAAGGGGAGTCGACAAAAATAGTGCACTATATGGTGGGTACGGGTGTGTGTGTGTGAAGGCTTGTGGCTCTCTGGGAGGAAGAGGAAAATGTCTCGGGGTTTGTAATGACAGTGTTGCTCAACCTCCATGGAACCGCAAGGCACCGTCACTCAGCTCTACACACACACACTGAAGACGAACCCACACACACATTCACAACCACACACCAAGAAGGCACTTCCAGAAAACATGGCAGGGAGTCAAGCCCACACAACAACAGGAAGAGAGAAAAAGGATGAGTGCATACTAAAAACACACTTCCCAAATGAACAGCAGAGTTCACAGGAAAGAGGTTCAGACAGTTTCACAGCAGAAAGAAATATCTTATCTCAACAGTCTATTCTATTCAAAGGAAATAACTCATACAGTTGAAATGGGAAGTTTAAATACACCTTAGCCAAATACATTTAAACTCAGTTTTTCACAATTCCTGATATTTAATCCTAGTACAAATTCCCTGTTTAGGTCAGTTAGGATCACCACTTTATTAAAAGAATGTGAAATGTCAGAATAATAGTAGAGAGAATGATTTATTTCAGCTTTTATTTCTTTCATCACATTCCCAGTGGGTCAGAACTTTACATAAATTCAATTATTATTTGGTAGCGTTGCCTTTAAATTGTTTAACCTGGGTCAAACCTTTTGGGTAGCCTTCCACAAGCTTCCCACAATAAGTTGGGTGAATTTTGGCCCATTCCTCCTGACAGAGCTGGTGTAAACTTGAGTCAGGTTTGTAGGCCTCCTTGCTCGCACACGCTTTTTCAGTTCTGCCACAATTTTTCTATAGCATTGAGGTCAGGGCTTTGTGATTGCCACTCCAATACCTTGACTATGTTGTCCTTAAGCCATTTTGCCACAACTTTGAAAGTATGCTTGGGGTCATTGTCCATTTGGAAGACCCATTTGCGACCAAGCTTTAACTTCCTGACTGATGTCTTGAGATGTTGCTTCAAAATATCCACATCTTCCTTGCTCATGATCCCATCTATTTTGTCATTATGGCCAAACAGTTTTATTTTTGTTTCAGCAGACCAGAGGACATTTCTCCAAAAAGTACAATATTGGTCCCCATGTGCAGTTGCAAACCGTAGACTGGCTTTTTTTAATGGGGTTTGGAGCAGTGGCTTCTTCCATGCTGAGAGGCCTTTCAGGTTATGTCGATATAGGAATCGTTTTACTGTGGATATAGATACTTTGTACTTTTCCTCCAGCATCTTCACAAGGTCCTTTGCTGTTTGTTCTGGGATTGATTTGCACTTTTCGCACCAAAGTACGTTCATCTCTAGGAGACAGAACGCGTCTCCTTCCTGAGCGGTATGACGACTGCGTGGTCCATGGTGTTGATACTGCATACTATTGTTTGTACAGATGAACGTGGTACCTGCAGGCATTTTGGAAATTGCCTCCCAAGGATGAACCAGACTTGTGGAGGTCTCCAATTTGTTTTTCTGAGGTCTTGCTGATTTCTTTTGATTTTCCCATGATGTCAAGCAAAGAGGCACTGAGTTTAAAGGTAGGCCTTGAAATACATCCACAGGTACACCTCCAATTGACTCAAATGATGTCAATAAGCCTATCAGAAGCTTCTAAAGCCATGACATTTTCTGGAATTTTCAAAAGCTGTTTAAAGGCACAGTCAACTTAGTGTATGTAAACTTCTGACCACTGGAATTGTGATACAGTGATATAATAAGTGAAATAATCTGTCTGTAAACAATTGTTGGAAAAATGACTTGTGTCATGCACAAAGTAGATGTCTTAACCGACTTGCCAAAACTATAGTTTGTTAACAAGAAATTTGTGTAGTGGTTGAAAAACGAGTTTTAATGACTCCAACCTAAGTGTATGTAAACTTCCGACTTCAACTGTATATATCTCTCGGAGATGACATTAAAATGCTGGCTGAATATTTGATGTAATAAATAAATGTACTGGAAGTTTTTTGGGTGACTCTGTCCTATTAATCATGTCACTTTTTTCTCTTTATCTTAACACACACAGACACAGAGACAGACACAGAGACAGAGACAGACACAGAGACAGACACAGAGACAGACACAGAGACAGACAACAGAGACAGACACAGAGACAGACACAGAGACAGACACAGAGAACAGACACAGAGACAGACACGCTCTTCTGGTAGAGGAAGGGCTGTGTGTGCAATCAAAGAGAGTTTGAGACTCAAATAGCTCTTTCCGGTCATTACCTCCCTGACCGTGTGCCAAGCGTCTTCAGACAGCCATGAATGTATTGTAATGTTTTTAAATTGTATAACTGCTAATGGAGATCCATAATCATAACAAATACAGTAAGGAAGGTGTGTGGAGAAAGGCCAGAGTGACTTCTACTCAAAACAACAGGTCCTGCTCTGGTCCTACCTCCTACACTCTAGCCCTGGTCTAACCTCTAGACATGGTCTGGAGCAAGCTGGCCCAAGTAGACACACTGGGACTGACACACAGGGACAGGTTTGAACTAAACAGACACACACACTTCAAGGCAAGCTCAGAGGTGGAGGAATAGAAAAAATAACCCCCAAAAATATCCCCAACACCCGAATTACACACACACTCACTGATGCAGGCATGCCTGTACAGCAGCAAGTATAAACACACCATGTAAAACGCCAAACACTCCCTGTTCCCACAGAATATCCTTACTATGTCATGCTACTGTAACAGTACATTCCTACTGTAGTACTACTCAGCAGGAGACTCTCTCGGTCTCCTGGGAAACAGATCAGAGACAAACACGAGGGAGGGATGGGAACCCGAACACTGTTGTTGCAGGGAGAGTCAGGGAGAGAGAGACACACAGCGAGCGAGAGAGAGCGAGAGAGAGCGCAAGGGAGAGAGAAAGAGTGAGAAAGGGAGAAAAAAAGAAAGGGGGGGTGTTTTGATATGTGAGGGTCAGTGAGTGCAGTGCTGCATCACTTTGCTGGGGGCAGAATGGTTCTGTTCAACACACATGAATCAACACCAGCTCCACACTCCCAGCAGTAACTCCAGTCCCAACAACATCCAGTGTGCTCAGGAGTTGTTTAACAGAAATACTTCTCCCTCTGTCTGTCTGTCTGTCAATCTGGGGCAGAGTCAGCAACATCAGTATCTGCAGAGGTGGACTGGGGTTGGTAATGGGGTTGTTCTGGGGGTAACACACACACCGCCGCTAAACAGCAAATAAGGCAGCAGCACACAGCAGGCACTTAAGCCTCATACTATTTTGAAAGTACAAGCACTATGTGCGCACTGTGTAGTGTGTGCATGTGTTTTAAGTAAGTTGCACATTTTGGGAAATATTCAGGTGGTGGAAACTTTCCGTGGGAATTAACGGGAATATATGGGAATTCACTGGAATATTGGGAATTTACAGAAATATATACAAATTAATATTAATAGCATTTAAATTATGTTTTTTGCTTTGTATATAACAGTGGGGCAAAAAGTATTTAGTCAGCCACCAATTGTGACAAGTTCTCCCACTTAAAAAGATGAGAGAGGCCTGTAATTTTCATCATAGGTACACTTCAAACTATGACAGACAAAATGAGAAAAAGAAATCCAGAAAAATCACATTGTAGGATTTTTAATGAATTTATTTGCAAATTTGGTGGAAAATAAGTATTTGGTCACTACAAACCAGCAAGATTTCTGTCTCTCACAGACCTGTAACTTCTTCTTTAAGAGGCTCCTCTGTCTTCCACTCGTTACCTGTATTAATGGCACCTGTTATCAGTAAAAAAGACACCTGTCCACAACCTCAAACAGTCACACTCCAAACTCCACTATGGCCCAAGACCAAAGAGCTGTCAAAGGACACCAGAAACAAAATTGTAGACCTGCACCAGGCTGGGAAGACTGAATCTGCAATAGGTAAGCAGCTTGGTTTGAAGAAATCAACTGTGGGAGCAATTATTAGGAAATGGAAGACATAACAAGACCACTGATAATCTCCCTCGATCTGGGGCTCCACGCAAGATCTCACCCCGTGGGTCAAAAATGATCACAAGAACGGTGAGCAAAAATCCCAGAACCACACGGGGGGACCTAGTGAATGACCTGCAGAGAGCTGGGGCCAAAGTAAACAAAGCCTACCCATCAGTAAACACACTACGCCGCCAGGGACTCAAATCCTGCAGTGCCAGACATGTCCCCTGCTTAAGCCAGTACATGTCCAGGCCCGTCTGAAGTTTGCTAGAGAGCATTTGCATGATCCAGAAGAAGATTGGAGAATGTCATATGGTCAGATGAAACCAAAATATAACTTTTTGGTAAAACTCAACTCGTCGTGTTTGGAGGACAAAGAATGCTGAGTTGCATCAAAGAAACACCATACCTACTGTGAAGCATGGGGGTGGAAACCTCATGCTTTGGGGCTGTTTTTCTGCAAAGGGACCAGGACGACTGATCCGTGTAAAGGAAAGAATGAATGGGGCCATGTATCATGAGATTTTGAGTGAAAACCTCCTTCCTTCAGCAAGGGCATTGAAGATGAAACGTGGCTGGGTCTTTCAGCATGACAATGATCCCAAACACACGACACCGGCCCCGGCAACGAAGGGAGTGGCTTCGTAGAAGCATTTCAAGGTCCTGGAGTGGCCTAGCCAGTCTCCAGATCTCAACCCCATAGAAAATCTTTGGAGGGAGTTGAAAGTCCGTGTTGCCCAGCAACAGCCACAAACATCACTGCTCTAGAGGAGATCTGCATGGAGGATGGGCCAAAATACCAGCAACAGTGTGTGAAAACCTTGTGAAGACTTACAGAAAACGTTTGAACCTCTGTCATTGCAACAAAGGGTATATAAAACAAAGTATTGAGATAAACTTTTGTTATTGACCAAAATACTTATTTTCCACCATAATTTGCAAATAAATTCATTAAAAATCCTACAATGTGATTTTGTGGAATTTCTTTTCTCATTTGTCTATCATAGTTGAAGTGTACCTATGATGAAAATTACAGGCCTCTATCATCTTTTTAAGTGGGGAGTCTTGCACAATTGGTGGCTGACTAAATACTTTTTTGCCCACTGTATTTACCATATCATATGGAGACAGAAACATAAACCTTTTACCTTAGCATGAGTAGACATAATTGCAAAATTATAAATCCTTCCAATAGAAATAAAAACAAAAAACAATTTAGTTACGAATGAGCTTTGAAACTAAAGGAGTTGACTCTTCACATGGGGATTTCAACTGAACAACAAAGGGAATATTGAATGATCCCAATGATCCATCGCATCTCCCAAAAAACGTTTTCAACATAATTCTGCAAAATGAATAGTCTAGAAACTAAAGCTTTGGTTGTCTTCCTCTCAGGCTTCCATGTCTTCTCCCTGGATCTCCTCAATGTCCACCTCTTGAACATCAGACTCTGAGGCCTCATCTTCACTGTCACTTTCCAACCTGGTTGAGGATGGCTCGTTGTCAGGCTCAAAAAGCCTCAAATTTACCCGGATGGCCAACAATCTTTCAACCCTTGTATTGGTCAGCCTGTTGCATGCTTTGGTGTGTGAGTTCCCAAACAAGTACCAGTTGCGCTCTGAGGCGGCTGATGTTGGTGGGATTTGGAGGATGATTGAGGCAACAGGGGAAAGAGCCTCAGATCCACAAAGTCCCTTCCACCAGGTGGCTGATGAGATATGTTGGCACGACTGCCATATTGCATCTCCATCCCAAAGCCCTTGCTTGGACGTGTACTTCGCCAGACTGCCAAGAACCTTGCCCTCATCCAGTCCAAGGTGGCGAGACACGGTGATGATGACACCATAGGCCTTGTTGATCTCTGCACCAGACAGGATGCTCTTGCCAGCATACTTGAGGTCCAACATGTACATTGTGGCGTGTATGGGCTTCAGGCAGAAGTCTTCACGCTTTTTGATGCATTTCAGAACTGCAGTTTCCTCTGCTTGGAGTAACAGTAAAGTAGGCAGGGCAGTACGGATTTCTTCTCTTACATCTGCAAGCAGAGTTTGAACATCAGACAGGATGGCATTGTCTCCCTCAATCCGTGCAATGTCTACTGTTATAGGTTTCAGGCTGCTTACCACTCTCTCCCAAAATACATAATCCAGGAGGATCCTCTTGATTGGGGTGTCCATATCGGCAGATTGTGATATGGCCATTTCTCTTAAACTCCTTCCACTCCAGAAGACTGTCAAACATGATGACAACACCACCCCAACGGGTGTTGCTGGGCAGCTTCAATGTGGTGCTCTTATTCTTCTCACTTTACTTGGTGAGGTAGATTGCTGCTGTAACATGACGACCCTTCACATACCTAACCACTTCCTTGGCTCTCTTGTAGAGTGTATCCATTGTTTTCAGTGCCATGATGTCCTTGAGGAGCAGATTCAATGCATGAGCAGCACAGCCAATGGGTGTGATGTGAGCCTTCATGTTCGCAGCATTGTCTGTAACCAGTGCAAATACCTTCTGTGGTCCAAGGTCATTGATGACTGCCTTCAGCTCATCTGCAATGTAAAGACTGATGTGTCTGTTGTCCCTTGTGTATGTGCTCTTGTATAATAAGTGGTTGAGGGGTGGAGATGATGTAGTTAATTATTACTTGCCCACGAACATTCGACCACCCATCAGAGATGATTGCAATACAGTCTGCTTTCTCTATAATTTGCTTGACCTTCACTTGAACTCTGTTGAACTCTGCATCCAGCAAATGAGTAGATAAAGCATGTCTGGTTGGAGGGGTGTATGCTGGGTGAAGAACATTCAGAAATCTCTTCCAATACACATTGCCTGTGTGCATCAAAGGTGAACCAGTTGCATACACAGCTCGAGCAAGACATTCATCTTCATTTCTCNACAGAGACAGACACAGAGACAGACACAGAGACAGACACAGAGACAGACACAGAGACAGACACAGAGACAGACACGCTCTTCTGGTAGAGGAAGGGGCTGTGTGTGCAATCAAAGAGAGTTTGCGACTCAAATAGCTCTTTCCGGTCATTACCTCCCTGACCGTGTGCCAAGCGTCTTCAGACAGCCATGAATGTATTGTAATGTTTTTAAATTGTATAACTGCCTTCATTTTGCCTTGGCAGCAGCTAATGGAGATCCATAATCAATACAAATACAGTAAGGAAGGTGTGTGGAGAAAGGCCAGAGTGACTTCTACTCAAAACAACAGGTCCTGCTCTGGTCCTACCTCCTASACTCTAGCCCTGGTCTAACCTCTAGACATGGTCTGGAGCAAGCTGGCCCAAGTAGACACACTGGGACTGACACACAGGGACAGGTTTGAACTAAACAGACACACACACTTCAAGGCAAGCTCAGAGGTGGAGGAATAGAAAAATAACCCCCAAAATATCCCCCAACACCCGAATTACACACACACACTCACTGATGCAGGCATGCCTGTACACCAGCAAGTATAAACACACCATGTAAAACGCCAAACACTCCCTGTTCCCACAGAATATCCTTACTACGTCATGCTACTGTAACAGTACATTCCTACTGTAGTACTACTCAGCAGGAGACTCTCTCGGTCTCCTGGGAAACAGATCAGAGACAACACAGAGGGGAGGGATGGGAACCCGAACACTGTTGTTGCAGGGAGAGTCAGGGAGAGAGAGACACACAGCGAGCGAGAGAGAGCGAGAGAGAGCGCAAGGGAGAGAGAAAGAGTGAGAAAGGGAGAAAAAAAGAAAGRGGGGGTGTTTTGATATGTGAGGGTCAGTGAGTGCAGTGCTGCATCACTTTGCTTGGGGGCAGAATGGTTCTGTTCAACACACATGATCACAACCAGCTCCACACTCCCAGCAGTAACTCCAGTCCCAACAACATCCAGTGTGCTCAGGAGTTGTTAACAGAAATACTTCTCCCTCTGTCTGTCTGTCTGTCAATCTGGGGCAGAGTCAGCAACATCAGTATCTGCAGAGGTGGACTGGGGTTGGTAATGGGGGTTGTTCTGGGGGTAACACACACACCGCCGCTAAACAGCAAATAAGGCAGCAGCACACAGCAGGCACTTAAGCCTCATACTATTTTGAAAGTACAAGCACTATGTGCGCACTGTGTAGTGTGTGCATGTGTTTTAAGTAGGGTTGCACATTTTGGGAAATATTCAGGTGGTGGAAACTTTCCGTGGGAATTAACGGGAATATATGGGAATTCACTGGAATATATGGGAATTTACAGAAATATATACAAATTAATATTAATAGCATTTAAATTATGTTTTTTGCTTTGTATATACAGTGGGGCAAAAAAGTATTTAGTCAGCCACCAATTGTGCAAGTTCTCCCACTTAAAAAGATGAGAGAGGCCTGTAATTTTCATCATAGGTACACTTCAACTATGACAGACAAAATGAGAAAAAGAAATCCAGAAAATCACATTGTAGGATTTTTAATGAATTTATTTGCAAATTATGGTGGAAAATAAGTATTTGGTCACCTACAAACCAGCAAGATTTGTCTCTCACAGACCTGTAACTTCTTCTTTAAGAGGCTCCTCTGTCTTCCACTCGTTACCTGTATTAATGGCACCTGTTATCAGTATAAAAGACACCTGTCCACAACCTCAAACAGTCACACTCCAAACTCCACTATGGCCCAAGACCAAAGAGCTGTACATTTGGTCTTGTATAATAAGTGGTTGAGGGGTGGAGATGTAGTTAATTATTACTTGCCCACGAACATTCGACCACCCATCAGAGATGATTGCAATACAGTCTGCTTTCTCTATAATTTGCTTGACCTTCTCTTGAACTCTGTTGAACTCTGCATCCAGCAAATGAGTAGATAAAGCATGTCTGGTTGGAGGGGTGTATGCTGGGTGAAGAACATTCAGAAATCTCTTCCAATACACATTGCCTGTGTGCATCAAAGGTGAACCAGTTGCATACACAGCTCGAGCAAGACATTCATCTTCATTTCTCTGACTACGTTCCTCCATTGAGTCAAAAAAACGTCTGATTCCAGGAGGACCATGAGCTGTTGCTATCAATAAGGTGTCTGATTCATCATTTTTACCTCAAATAGAAGTTTTGTCAGAGGTTGCTTGTTGTGAGCGCTGAGGGAACTTTAAGCAGATGATTCTGCATCTTTGTTGCATTCTGCACATATGATTGTTGCACACTATTTGCAAATGTACCAACCCCTCTTTTTTACGCTACTGCTACTCTCTGTTCATCATATATACATAGTATGTACATGTAGGTATGGTTAAAGTGACTCTCAATAAGCCTAACTAACCGGTGTCTGTATATAGCCTTGCTACTGTTATTTTCAAATGTATTTTTACTGTTGTTTTATTTCTTTACTTACCCACACACCTTTTTTTTGCACTATTGGTTAGAGCCTGTAAGTAAGCATTTCACTGTACCTGTTGTATTCGGCRCACGTGACAAAACAACTTTGATTTTAAATATATTCACCCCACCCAGTATGTAATCAAAACTTACAAGAAAGCATGTAGTCCTTGACTCAGACAGTGTAGTAGTGTGGGCTCAATAGCAACTCATTAGTGTGTAAGATCTTGAGAATCAGCTGTACATGTGATGGAAGAGTGYACTGCACATGTGATGGAAGAATGCACTGTGCATGCAGACGGTTGCAATTCCAATGAATTGGGGATAGTTTAACCAAAATATGCCACAAGACCTAGAATTGCCTTGGGTATCCCACAAAAAAGGGTCACTGTTATAAGCAAACTTTTTTGATGAATTTAAGCAAAATTCCCAAAATTCCCAGGTTTATCTTCCCATGGAAAATGTACCGGAAAGTGTCCGACCCTTTGCAACCCTAGTGTTAAGACTTCTCCCCACCCCAGACAGGATTAACTCTGCGGCTGACCATCTGAACCTAGATGTTTTGCACGGCTCGCTGCAAAATGAGTTTTTAAGCCTCGATGCTGCTCCACATCCCAAAACCTCCATCCAGCCCCACTGTTGGTTAACGACTGGACACAGCCTCAAATACATGACCCCTTTGAACTCCTTATAGCTCACCACATCTCATCTGTACACACCCCATTACAGACACACAATACGGACGCTCTCTGCAGTTAAATGGAACTGGTACTGTAGCTATGTGGCTTGTGTATCTAGGAAAACGCTGATTCATTTGAGGCTAATTTGAGGTCTTTAATCGAGGTGAATTAGGAACTTCAAGCTGCAGATAGGTATTGAAGGAGAACCCAAAAAAATAGAAAAGCATATTGGCCCCTTGGCTGTGAGGAGCTGTGTTGAGCACCATTGGGTGATTAACTGCAGTCTATGTTCAGTGGACTGAGAGAGAGAAGAGGAGAGAGAGAGTGCAGTTTGAGACTCTCTCTGTCCAGATGGAGATGTTTCTCCTGAGTGTCACAGCCAACATCACAGCTTAATGATCCACAGCAGGTTGAGCTGCTGCTGTAATGAGGAAATGCCTCTCACATCTCACTCTCTGCTTTACTAGTATGGCTCTCACTTTCCATTCTCTGTGCTTGATAGGTATGGCTCTCACTTTCCATTCTCTGTGCTTGATTAGTATGCTCTCACTTTCCATTCTCTGTGCTTGATAGTATGGCTCTCACTTTCCATTCTCTCATGTGCTTGATTAGTATGGCTCTCACTTTCCATTCTCTGTGCTTGATTAGTATGGCCTCACTTTCCATTCTCTGTGCTTGATTAGTATGGCTCTCACTTTCCATTCTCTGTGCTTGATTAGTATGGCTCTCACTTTCCATTCTCTGTGCTTGATTAGTATGGCTCTCACTTTCCATTCTCTGTGCTTGATTTAGTATGGCTCTCACTTTCCATTCTCTGTGCTTTGATTAGTATGGCTCTCACTTTCCATTTCTCTGTGCTTGATTAGTATGGCTCTCACTTTCCATTCTCTGTGCTTGATTAGTATGGCTCTCACTTTCCATTCTCTGTGGCTTGATTAGTATGGCTCTCACTTCCATCTCTCTGTGCTTGACTAGTATGGCTCTCACTTTCCATTCTCTGGCTTGATTAGTATGGCTCTCACTTTCCATCTCTGTGCTTGATTTAGTATGGCTCTCACTTCCATTCTTCTGTTGCTGAATTTAGTATGGCTCTCACTTTCCATTCTCTGTGCTTGATTTAGTATGGCTCTCACTTTCCATTCTCTGTGCTTGATCATTATGGCTATTATTAATGCAGCATCAGCTGCAGAGGCTGATAATATCACTGAGGTGAGCTGCCAGAGACAGAATTGGAGGTCCTATTTCTCCTCTCAGGGTTAAACCTTTAAAATCCCATCCATTTTCCTGCTGCCGTTGCAACTCTACTCCAGTAAGGTCCCTGATGCAGTCACCTCACCGAGACAGAGCGATAAAAAAGACAGAAGGAATTCAATAACGGTTCCTCTCCAGGCACAGAAACACATAGTTCTGTGATGACAAGAAACAAGAACCATGTCGACATCTCACATCTGCGGCCTAAAAGTCAGACTGCTGAGGGGGAGTGCACTCCGAGTGAGACACTGAGCTGACACACACACGGACGGACCCACACACACAATCGTACGGAGAAGACTAAAACGCTAAAACATTAATAAGAGTCTCTTTGTGATGAGAGGAATGCCGGATAAAGGGAGCGAGTGATGGAGGGAGAGCGAGGACGTTGCTTGGGGGTGTGTGTATGTGACGGTAAATGTTTTATGAAGTAGCCCAAGTAGCTAGCAGACAGAGGCGCCATGTATCTGTGTGAAACAGAGTGTGACAAACCAAAGACCAGAATCCAGCTCAGCCTTCAGGGTTGCAGCTAGATAGGGCTGCACGGATCTTCAGGTCTACGGTTGCATTCCAAATGGCATCATATTGCCTACATAGTGCACTACTTCTGACCAGAACCCTAGGGGCCTTGGTCAAAAGTAGTGCACTAAATAGAGMATTATGGTGCAAATTTGGAACACAAGGAATATGTCTCAGGTGGTGCTATAGTAATCTGTCTGGAGGCAGAAATCTATATCCTCTGAAATATGATTCAACAGGCCAGCCATACACATCACACAAAACACAGTTCACACACTGCTGCAAACATACACAATCACCGCAGAGGCTATTTCATGACCGGTCGCCAACACCTCACGTCTGTGAATCTTTTGTTTTCACATTGAATACACACACATGCGTATACACACACACACCATGGCCAGTGCTATTCGGGATTCTTGGGACGTTCCTACCCTAAACATTTCTGAAATGTAAACTCAAAATGGGGTCGGGACGTCCCAACGATCCTGGATCGCACAGACCTCCACCCAACCACCCATCAAATGTTATTCGTCACATGCTTCGTAAACAACAGGTGTAGACTAACAATGAAATGTTTACTTACACACACAGCTGATGAAGACAAGTGATGTCACATGACCTCAAGCCAACATCTCTCCCTCTCCCTCCCTAGTCAGCATGTCATGATAAGTCAAGACAAGTCCACAAAGATCTTAGCGACCGTCTCGGTCTCTCTCCCGCCCCTCTCTCTCCCACTACCCAGCTCTCTCTTTTAATTCTGCCTTAATCACAGCAGTGCCTGTAGAATCTACCATCAATCAATGGCTCTGCTTATCGTCTTACACTAGATTACAGGAAGGCTTTCTGCAGAGACCCAAACCCTTTGAGTTCGACTACGATCAAGGAGAGCAGAGCAGCCAGTCTAAGGGGCTTTATAGCCCAGTAATTACACACCCTTAGACCAGGGGGGGTGAAGACAGACTGAACAACTTAACCTGCGTCCCAAAATGGCACCCTATTCCCTATGTAGTGCACTACTTCTGACCTGGGCCCATAGGGAATAGGGTGCATTTGGGACGTACCCAGACTGAACAATATAGCTACACTACACTAACACATGACCTAGTTAAGAGTAGCTGTTAGGCCACTTAAGGTTCTCTGTTAACAAGCAGAAACGGTTCAAACAGGGATTGTGTTGCTGAGCTAGGAGGAACATAGCGTCTTGGTTTGGATCTGAAGGGGCGAATGTGGCCATAACCCAAAAACACTCATGAGCAATTCCTCTTTCTCCCTCCTCTTCTTGGTCGCGCTGTGCGTCTCTCACGCTCTCCCCTCCCTCTTTTCCGAACTCTCCTCTTTAGCTTTCACTCTCGAGTAAACAGGTCCAATCCCAACCTAGAGGTTGGTTGTGTCTCCATGTAAGGCTATAGGGAGCAGATCGGTGACAACAGAGATGTGGGGAGCAAGACACACAGAGAGCTGGCACTACACTGCAGACCTCTGGTGGAAAACCTAACAGGACAGTGGAAACTAAGTGGGGGGAGAGACGTGTGAAACCATTTGCTTCGTTGAAGCTCAACGATCTCCAGCAAGTTCCTTGAAGCCAAAAGGTGCAAACCTTTCAAATGCTTTTAATACTTCTCTCGCTGAAGTCATCTTTTTCTGCACCTCTCATTTCCAGTATCTCACCCAGTGCTTAGAAACAGGAAAGGAAGAGCGAGTGAGGTCACGACATCGAGAGTGGATTACTGTCCTAAATCTGTCTAGTCTTCCAGTCAGTCAGCCAGCCAGCCTCTCAGGTGTCATAACAACCTAACAATAACAGATCCTCTCTAACTATCACACACACACACCGCAGTGCCATTATCCAGGTCAGATAGCGTAGAGCAGAGAGAGAGGCTCTTCTATCATGAAGAAGGGGAATCCTACTACAGGACTAACTGGTCTTTCTGTCTGCATGTCTTTTCAGGTTGTTGTTTAAAACCTTTTCATACCAGGTAGTGGGATACTTTCTCATCTACAGCAACAACCTGGAGAACAGTTCCAAGAGTCAAACAGGAAGCTGGAGATGATTAGGTGGCAGTGGCCATGGTTGCATCAGGGTCGGCCTGGAATTTAGTGAGGACGACACTGGGCTAACACTCCAACTTTAACCACCCATATACTCTCCCTACAATATAAGCTGCCTGGGGGAACACGTGTTAACTCCGATAGAGTGATGCTTGTATTGATGCATCCTCCACACTGCTAACACGCTGCTCACGTGTTGTTGCTTCCGTGTACTAAGCTCCCCTGAGTGATCCAGTCTGTCAGGTGACTCGCTCTCCTCTCTACTGGACTATAGCTACAGCTACTCGTTGTTCTGCTCCATTCTCTGCTGGTAGGTTTAGAAAGAACCAGAAATGCATCTCCTCTGAGGTGGTTTCATTTGGACTCATTTGGGTTGTCTCTCCCAGCTGGTGGAGACAGTGTCAGGATTCTAGAGTGGTGGAGTGGAACAGATGAGTTTGATGGTGAAGGTGTTGGATGATTGTCCTTAGAGTCCAGTGACATTCGAAACATTCCATTACCCACAAAAGTTCAAATGGGGGGGGGGGGGCTTATATTTGTTTTNTGTTTTGTTTCACTGCATGAGCGTGAGGTGTGAAATGGAAATGTTTTTTTGGCATATCCCAACTTCCCCCGAGACACCCTCGGAGGGCGGGGTCACGGAAACGGATCAGCCATGATTGACGGCGAACCGTAGAGCCATTAGAGTTAAGTGGCAGATGGACAGATTGTGTCTGACCTTGTCGGCTTGGGGAAATCAAACTAGCAACCTTTCGGTTACTGGCCCAACGCTCTAACCACTAGGCTACAGGTGGTATGTACACAACGCAAACAGAGAACAGACATGTGGAACACGAGGCAACTGAGCAGCCGCACAGAAACACAGTCAGACAAGTGCATCACACACACACGTCAGGGAAGGCGTGCACAACAACCAAAAGACCTTGTTGAGCAGAAGGAATCACAGAGGTGGGTTCTAGTCCCCAAAACAACTGTATAGAGCTGTCACAGCCCACCATCACCAGAGGGTGTGGGCAGAACTGAGTAATATGACTGATGTTTTGGTTTAAGCCACAAACACACCATTTTTCTCCACTGCCAATAGACATATTCTCTGAGTAGCTAAGCTCAGTGAAGGAGATAGGAGCCAAGTCTCTTCCTAGCGCCACCAAGTAGCCCCAGCACTGTGTTGCTGTTACGAGTCATGTTGCATCCATACTGAAGCCTCTTTAGACTAACAGAGAGGCAGCTATAGTGCAGCATATGTCTGTGAGTGGTACAATACAATAGGGCTCCTCATAATAGACGTAGGTTGCATTTAGCAACACCTCTTCTCAGGCGGTTTGAGGACTAACCACCCGCCTCTCTAGAATGGGATTAGAGGAAACCCTGGCACCAGTTTGACCCTCTTGTTCTAGAAAACTGGCAGTACAGCACAGAACAACTCTGCCCTCCTCTGTCCGCCTCTTTCCCTCGCTCTCTCTGCCTCTCCTTTAAGCCTTCCTCACTCCTCTCTTCCTCTCCTGTTACCTCACACTGAATAGATTTGCCCTGTCTTACCTAACATCATTAGCAGTAGAGGGGCTATTCTCTTCAACGGAGCGCTGTGTTCTCCAGGCGTGGTGTGTATTCCACCAAAGACGCTCAGGAGGCCCCCTCTTAAGCGTGGATAAAACCAACCCGGCATCTCCCACACAGAGACACACTCAACTGGCCGTAGTGGAGATCTTTGGCGAGAGGAGGGAGGGAGGGAGAGAGAGGAAGGGGGAGATGGAAAGAGAGCGAGGAGATGGCGAGATTGAGAGGGGGGAGAGAGAGGGGAAAGAGAGAGAATGGGAAAGTGTGAGAGGGAGAGAGAGGCAGAGAGGGAAAGCGAGAAAGGCCCAGCTTTGACACTAAGCTGACAGAGAGAACAACCACATCTCATTAGAGAGGCACACAGCATCTGCCAAACTCTTCCCCCTCAGCTTAGAACGTATCCTCTCGCCTTCTCTCATATCCTCTCCAGTCTTCCTCTCCTCTCAAATCAAAGCCACTCTAAATCCAGCTTCTCTTTTTTCATTTCATGACCTGCATTAGAAATCCAATCTAATATCCCCTCTTGCCCTCAGTGTTCCGCCAAGAAGCAGAAGTTGTCCAAACTTTTTCACAGCTTTTAGCCGAGTCATCCTCCATCCCACACTTACATCAGTCCTCCTGGTGATGAAGGTGTTTTTCTGATTCCATTCCAACCGCAGCCATGAGTGAGATCCTGTAAAGCCCTTAAGAGTTCACCCCGCCAGCCTGCCAGGCTGCTGGGACAATTATTTATCAGTGAGTAAGAAATCTTACTCCGTCTGGTCTGGTCTGGCAGGACGTGTGAGGGAGATGTGGTAGAGGAGATGAAGGGAGTTAGTACATCTGCTTGATCCTAGGTAACACCACGCTGTTAGCTGCTGCAGATACACACAGACATGCACACACACACACACACACACACACATTGACATACAGTGGCTTGCGAAAGTATTCACCCCCCTGGCATTTTTCCTATTTTGTTGCCTTACAACCTGGAATTAAAATAGATTTTTTGTGGGTTTGTATCATTTGATTTACACAACATGCCTACCACTTTGAAGATGCAAAATATTTTTTATTGTGAAACAAACAAGAAATAAGACCAAAAAACTGAAAACTTGTGTGCATAACAATTCACCCCCCCCAAAAGTCAATACTTTGTAGAGCCACTTATTGCAGCAATTACAGCTGCAAGTCTCTTGGGATATATCTCTATAAGCTTGGCACATTAGCCACTGGGTTTTTTGCCCATTCTTCAAGGCAAAACTGCTCCAGCTCCTTCAAGTTGGATGGGTTCCGCTGCTGTACAGAAATCTTTAAGTCATACCACAGATTCTCAATTGAATTGAGGTCTAGGCTTTGACTAGGCCATTCCAAGACATTTAAATGTTTCCCCTTAAATCACTCGAGTGTTGCTTTAGCAGTATGCTTAGGGTCATTCTCCTGCTAGAAGGTGAACCTCCGTCCCAGTCTCAAATCTCTGGAAGACTGAAATAGCTTACTCTCAAGAATTTCCCTGTATTTAGCACCATCCATCATTCCTTCAATTCTGACCAGTTTCCCAGTCCCGGACGATGAAAAACATCCCCGCAGCATGACGCTGCCACCACCATGCTTCACTGTGGGGATGGTGTTCTCGGGGTGATGAGAGGTGTTGGGTGTGCACCAGACATAGCGTTTTCCTTGATGGCCAAAAAGCTACATTTTAGTCCCATCTGACCAGAGTACCTTCTTCCATATGTTTAGGGAGTCTCCCACATGCCTTTTGGCGAACACCAAACGTGTTTGCTTATTTCTTTCTTTAAGCAATGGCTTTTTCTGGCCACTCTTCCATAAAGCCCAGCTCTGTGGAGTGTACGGCTTAAAGTGGTCCTATGGACAGATACTCCAATCTCCGCTGTGGAGCTTTGCAGCTCCTTCAGGGTGATCTTTAGTCTCTTTGTTGCCTCTCTGATTAATGCCCTCCTTGCCTGGTCCATGAGTTTTGGTGGGCGCCCCTCTCTTGGCAGGTTTGTTGTGGTGCCATATTCTTTCCATTTTTAATAATGGGTTTAATGGTGCTCCGTGGGATGTTCAAAGTTTCAGATATTTTTTTATAACCCAACCCTGATCTGTACTTATCCACAACTTTCTCCCTGGCCTGTTTGGAGAGCTCCTTGGTCTTCATGGTGCCGCTTGCTTGGTGGTGCCCCTTCCTTAGTGGTTTCGCAGACTCTGGGGCCTTTCAGAACAGGTGCGTATATATACTGAGATCATGTGACACTTAGATTGCACACAGTTGGACTTTATTTAACTAATTATGTGACTTCTGAAGGTAATTGGTTGCACCAGATTTTATTTAGGGGCTTCATAGCAAAGGGGGTGAATACATATGCACACACCACTTTTCAGATTTTAATTTTTTTGAATTGTTAGAAACAAGTAATTTTTTTCATTTCACTTCACCAATTTGGACTATTTTATGTATGTCCATTACATGAAATCCAAATAAAAAACAATTTAAATGACAGGTTCTAATGCAACAAAAAACACCAAGGGGTATGAATACTTTTGCAAGACACTGTATGTGATATGCCCACATCGTGAGCCCACATCTTGAAACACACTACACAGTGTCCCCCACCGCTCTGAGACCAATGCCACAACCAGACTGATCGTTCACAGCTGTATGTCGTGATGAAGGCCAAACACATCCAGAAACATCTGCAGTTAGATTGCTGGTCCACGAGTGTCGAGCACAGAGCAGAGTAGGTGAACGAGGAGACAGCTCCCTGGAACTGTACTGCTAATGAGACTGTTCATAGTGTGTGAAGAAGACTTTGTTAAGGGTTTGTGTGCGGGCCTGTTTCCCTTAGATCATGGGCCTACTCTTTACTAATACAAAAGCAATCTTTAACAGAGGATAGAACCCCAAGTAAGAAGCACACACACGAGTATCACATCAAAGCCGGGCAGGTTATTCTCTAGGACTAGAGGGAAGGCGGGGCAGAGGGGTAGCCCTGATGGGAACGTCTATAATTGGTTCTGTAGAAACTCAAACCGATGTGAAACATTGAGGATTTGTGGTTGTATTTCAGCACGCTACAGTCACAAGGCAGGACATGCGTTCAGAACAATGTGCTATTAATACAGATCTTTTGTCAGGGTAAATACAAAAAGTGCAAAGGACCTTGCTAGCACACACACACACACACACAATACCCGGGATCATGCTACAGATTACAAGTAAAGCAACGGTACTAACATCATTGTGTGGAAGGATTCAGTCAAACAGCGAGCCAAGGCTCGTCACATTGACTCTGTAATCCAATATTGTCCCTGATCCACACGCTGGTAACTAAGCCTAAGTAGAAGATGCACTCGCTGACTAAACACGTGTCCCTACTCCTACACACCCACGTGTGTTAACTGTCATTCTATACATAGAGCACAGAACAGACAGTACTGTATGTTCATGGCTTAAGAGAATAAGTCTCAAATTACACTGTATTCACCATAGACCAGGGGTGGGCAAACGTTTGGGCTCAAGAGCCACATCGGGATTTTGAAACACAGAATTTTTGGGGAACAATGTGTTCTCCAAAATCAAATTGCAGGCCAGAAAAAGGTCAGTTATATAAAATATATAGGTCCATAATAATTGACATAGAAAGAAACTATTTTTCTTTACTCAAACCTCCTGCGGCTCGCGGGCTGGATTTGCCCACCCCGGCCATTAACCATGACCAGGACACTAAGTGTACCACACAATGAACGGGGTGCCATTCCCTTCTAGGTGTAATCAAGGTATTTTAATGTTGTTGTTTTTTAAAATGTTAACTAGGCGAGTCAGTAAAGAACAAATTCCTATTTACAATGGCGGCCTACACCGGCCAAACCCGGACGACGCTGGGCCAATTGTGCGCCGTCCTATGGGACTCCCAATCCCGGACGGTTGCGATACAGCCTGGATTCGAGTGCACTACATTCGGTTCATCGACCGGGTCGTGTCAGATCAGTGATTAGGCTAGCTCAAGGAAGGAAGGAAGGATCCATTATACATGTATATGGGACAGGCTCAGAATGATACAAGTCAATGTGTGTGTCTGTGTTGTGATGATCATGCAGAGTCCCTCCACTCTGTCTCTGATTCAGAGCGACCTAATCTGGTTTAATGAGTCTGGTGGTGGAACGCTGGTGAAATATTTAAGGCTGCTGGATTTCCATATGACACACACACACACAGGCTGTATTTCTACAGTATCTACAATGCTTTGATGTTGATTTCAACTGAGGCCAAGGTCATCCAGGAGTGCCTACAGGGGAGTGAATCACCAGGGCAGGTTATTCTAGCTGTGCGTGCGCAGGCGTGTACCATACCCGGACGACACTGACATTACCTGATTCCCACTGAATCAGAAAGTGTGTGAAGCTAAATCTATTCTGACCGAGGAGAAGAAAAAAAACATACAGCCTGCTCCCTCAGAGCAGAGGAGGTACAAGCCGGAAGCCATACATAATCAGTAGTAGTACATTTCAAATCGATTAAAATATCATGTTTGTTAGTGAGATAAATGTTCTTTCCACTGGCCAAAGCCATCTTTCCTTCCTTTTATGAGCTGGGAGCTAGAGGAGTGTATTTGAAATGTATTTATCTGTCCCATTCACCTCTCCTCCTTCTCTCCTCTTCTCCTCCTTTCCTCTGAGCTGTTCGAGAGTGAAAGCGGTCCTCTAACTGTCACCTTGAAGCTTCACTGGTCCACCCCAGATGTACGAGGACCTGCATACACAAATCAGGTTCAATTTGTTTTTCCATTTCAACCTGATTGACAGTAATTCATTTAGCCAATGTGGTCTAATTAAATCAACCATAATCTTTTCATAGTGAAAGAGGGGGCCGATAGAGAAAGAGAGAAAAAAAGAGAAAGACCCGAAAGAGAGCGCAAGATCAACAACAAGGCTGTCAGCTGTAAATCCACAGCCTTATTATATAGAAATCTCCACCAGGTGCCATTGAAGCCCTGATTAGAACCATATTTCTTCCTAGGGATAACACTCCTTCCCGTATCCGTTGGCTTGGCCCTAAGGCAGCATAGACCAAGAATTCTCAAAGCTATATTTCAGTTCTCAAACAAAAGATCTTTCACATTCAAAGCCATAAAAATCATTCCTGAAATTGTCCCAAAAAAGAGAACTATGAAATGGCAAGGGTCTGTATTTTCTACTGACTATCGATAAACAAACTCCTTTTAAATGCAGAGCCAGAAAAATGTCAATTGATTCTGGTAGCTACAGAGACCAGCTTCAGCTTCACCTCAACAATCCTGTAACATGTGCGCTGGGAGTCGGGAAGCACGTTTAGGGAGTGCATCATTTAATAAACAAATGAACGAAACAGAAACAGAAACAATGACACCTGGGGAAGGAACCAAAGGGAGTGACATATATAGGGCAGGTAATCAAGGAGGTGATGGAGTCCAGGTGAGTCTGATGACGCGCAGGTGCGCGTAACAATGGTGACAGGTGTGTGCCATAACGAGCAGCCTGGTAACCTAGAGGCTGGAGAGGGAGCACACGTGACAAATCCCTTTCATTTCTCTCATTCAGTTTGTTTTTCTCTATTCAATCCATCTGATTGCATGAGAGGATTTGGGAGGATTTTTTCACCCAGAAAATAACAGATTTAGAACATTACCATATTGAAAATCACTCATAGAAACAGTCCAAACCAGTTGCCAACACAGATTGGAATTTTAGAATCATCATAAGCCTTGCAGGCAGCATATGCAGACCCCCCTGATCATTTCAAAGCTAGGCAGTGTAGTCCATTACCTATTTAATAAATCCCTCTCAGCCTCAGCTTGTGCCCTAGCTCTGGGCTCGGACCTGGTGTCAGGCTGCTGGTGGGTAGTGAACGGGCCAAGACTGGGCCTGATACACTGAGTTGGATTAGTACATTAACTGGACTGTAGCCAGAACTATAAACCCTCCATCTGAAATGTATGTATGTTCTGGGAGGCCTGTTTGGGGCCTGGGCACAGAATAAACAGGAAAGCCAAGCCCTCCAAATTTGAGGCATCAGCCCATCTATGACAGCGGCTGCAGAGGAAGCAGGGAGGTGTTTAAAGGGAGCGCAAGTAGCAACATTTCATGTAGATCAACCCAATAGTTCATGAGAAAACATTTGTATGGTACTTTGACCATATGGCAATAAAAACGGGATTTAGCTTGGACCCATTGCTGCTTGAAATTAAAATAAAGTCCCAATGAGATGAAAATATATATTATATATATTTTTTACAAGGGAGCCCTGTATGACCAAGAGACATACAATGGATGATACAGGACACTGCAGGTATAAAACAAAGCATGCTGGTATATATACACCTCCGTTTTCTTCCTACATATCAAACTTTTACAGTCACAACGGAGACCAGGATGATGTTGCAGCTGAGAGTTTGCTTACAAACCACACACACACAGTCCCAGTCAAAAGTTTGGACACTCCTACTCATTCAAGGGTTTTTCTTTATTTTTACAATTTTCTACATTGTAGAATAATAGTGACGACATCAAAACTATGGAATAACACATACGGAATCAGGTGGTAACCCCCCCCCCCCCCAAAAAAAAGGGTTAAACAAATCTAAACATATTTGAGATTTTAGACCCTTTGCCTTGACAGCTTTGCATACTCTTGACATACATACTTTTGGTAATGTTGTGTATAAACCCCATCCCAGTATAGAACAGATGACAGCATGAACACTCAACAAAGAGGTTATGCACTGTACACAGAGCCAGGTGGGAATTTGGGGGAATTATTGGAAGTAGAACAATTAGGAAGCGCGAGAGTGGAGACCCAGAGATCCACGGGGAAACTCTTGACACGGTTGTATCTGGCCAGGAGGACTTTGTTAGTATCAGCTGTTATTTGGCACTGGGCCTCCTAAACTAACCCCTCTCTGACCAGCAGGACATGGTGTACTGGAATCACACACAGTCGCACAAAGACACGGAGAGACAAACACACACATGGAGAGACGAGGTCGGGAAACACAAGGGATGGAATAGAAAGGCAAATACTGCGGATGGAACTGGAGGAGAATGCAGCTGCAAGCTTATGTTTTGCTTCTAGATTATATGACTGATCCACAAACAATGGCATTGAGATTCACAGAGAGGAGAGTCATGCCGTTCCTATCACCGAGATTATGTCTTTTGTTTGGCCTAACACACACACACCTCTGTGTTTTGTGTATGCCCAGCCTGGACAACCCCTGAGCATACGCCTGATGACCTGTTCCCTCACCTCACCACAGGAGAGGACCACACACACACACACACACTGCCTGCTGTGCGTTACAATACAAAGACAGTGGGACTCTCCTACTCCTCTGACATAGGATTCACGGTATGTTGCCTGACAAAAACAATTGTGCAATGTTCATATGATCCCCTTTCAAATAGTCAAATTTTCACAGCTTTCTTGTCAGCGTTTGCCTTTTATATAGCCATTGCTTTACCCGGCAAGGAGCAAGAGACATTCAACTTTAACCCGGGTTGTTTGCAGCCGTTGTCATGGTAACCCGACGAGACAGTAGCATGTCCTAAATTCCTCTTTAAAATTCAGACCTGCTTTCATTCTTCACATTCGCAACAGTAAGTTAGCAGCTCACCATGCTTGTAAATAATGACCGTGTAATGTGTTCATTTTCCTGTTACGGGGAATACAAAGGTTGGCTAGAGTTAAACGTAAAACGTTGTCAGATATGTTCTGCTAATTAAATGTTCTGGGTAGCCAGCGAGATTGCAATGAACCAAAACATTGTCTGGAAGGTTGCGTTTAGTTGCCTGGCTTGTTAGATTGACCAATCCCAAATACATTTTTAGTGAGCATATAACGTTGCTATATGAACCAGGGTGCTGCGATGTTATTTATGTGTTTATACTTCTTGATGACAAGGACAAGTTTGATGTCGGATAACAACAATAGAATGTTCATGATTTAAAGCGTGGCAAAGCATACGCCGTCACAAAGAAATGCATTATTCATTTGTTTATGCCGGTCCTAAGAAACATTAGAAGACTAATACCATTTATTTTCAAAATAATAGAATATTTTGCGTTTATGTTACTGGTCTGTGCAGCCTACAGGCTATGCCATGTAAATGAAAAGCAGTTCTTATGTTGTTCATTAAAACAGACACAGCTGGATAAACTTCTCTCCTTTCAACCTCCCCACCAGTTACTTTGGCTGAAGACAGATCAACTCCACATTGCTAGGAGGCTGAGATAGAAACGATTGCTATTAACCCATTATGTATTAGCTAACTATAAGGGCCTTTACATATTTACCTGTCAAAGTAAAGAACATAATGATGAAATGGCAGTGTGCGTTCCCCCATGTGACGAGCACGGCTAAAGGACGGCACTACGTACAAAAAATAATGCATTAAAAACATTTCTGTAAAGCTTTGTGATTGACAAGTTGATGTCAGACAACAAAGGAATGTTCATGATTCAACACGTGCCAAAGATGGTAAAATAAAAGGCGATTTTTATACTGAGAGGTTGGCGGGACTTTTAAAATGCATACATTACCACAATCATGACTAGGTCGGTTGGCGGAAATACATGCAAAGGCTTTGAGATAAAGAAAAGCGGTAAGAAGTTGGCAGCGTGGTTAAGTTGGTGGAAAAACATATTGGTTAGAAAGAGGTATTACAGGGGGCTGAGAAGACAGACAGTAAACAGTGTGCTCTGCCTCTCCCTTCCTCTCTCTCTCCAGTCAGCCCCAGATTTTAAACAGCTACTCCTAAACCTGAAGAGAAAAATCTCATTTCACTCCCAACGACAGAATCAATATATTGTATTGGCAGACATTACGGGGCATGGCATAGGATCTCCACTCTTATTCACATCAGTAATTCCACCATTTGGACAGTGATTGTGTTGAAGGTGATGGAGGAACACACGGCCATTGTTGAGGCTCTCAGGAAGTGATTTTATCCATCACAGCTGATGACTATGACATTACAGACTGCTGAGCAGCCAATTACACTGTGACATTACAGACCGCTGAGCAGCCAATTACACTGACATTACAGACCGCTGAGCAGCCAATTACACTATGACATTACAGACCGCTGAGCAGCCAATTACAACTGACATTACAGACCGCTGAGCAGCCAATTACACTGACATTACAGACCGCTGAGCAGCCAATTACACTATGACATTACAGACCGCTGAGCAGCCAATTACACTGACATTACAGACGCTGAGCAGCCAATTACACTTGAATTACAGACCGCTGAGCAGCCAATTACACTGACATTACAGACCGCTGAGCAGCCAATTACACTGACATTACAGACCGCTGAGCAGCCAATTAACACTGACATTACAGACTGCTGAGCAGCCAATTACACTGACATTACAGACCGCTGAGCAGCCAATTACACTATGACATTACAGACCGCTGAGCAGCCAATTACACTGACATTACAGACCGCTGAGCAGCCAATTACACTATGACATTACAGACCGCTGAGCAGCCAATTACACTATGACATTACAGACCCGCTGGCAGCCAATTACACTGACATTACAGACCGCTGAGCAGCCAATTACACTGACATTAAGACCGCTGAGCAGCCAATTACACTATGACATTACAGACCGCTGAGCAGCCAATTACACTGACATTACAGACCGCTGAGCAGCCAATTACACTGACATTACAGACCGCTGGCAGCCAATTACACTATGACATTACAGACCGCTGAGCAGCCAATTACACTGACATTACAGACCGCTGAGCAGCCAATTACACTGAACATTACAGACCGCTGAGCAGCCAATTGACATTACAGACCGCTGAGCAGCCAATTACACTTGACATTACAGACCGCTGAGCAGCCAATTACACTATGACATTACAGACCGCTGAGCAGCCAATTACACTATGACATTACAGACCGCTGAGCAGCCAATTACACTGACATTACAGACCGCTGAGCAGCCAATTACACTACATTACAGACGCTGAGCAGCCATTACACTATGACATTACAGACCGCTGAGCAGCCAATTACACTATGACATTACGACCGCTGAGCAGCCAATACACTAGCATTACAGACCGCTGAGCAGCCATTACACTATGACATTACAGACCGCTGAGCAGCCAATTACACTGACATTACAGACCGCTGAGCAGCCAATTACACTGACATTACAGACCGCTGAGCAGCCAATTACACATGACATTACAGACCGCTGAGCAGCCAATTACACTATGACATTACAGACCGCTGAGCAGCCAATTACACATGACATTACAGACGCTGAGCAGCCAATTACACTCACTGACATTACAGACCGCTGAGCAGCCAATTACACTATGACATTACAGACCGCTGAGCAGCCAATTACACTGACATACAGACCGCTGAGCAGCCAATTACACTGACATTACAGACCGCTGAGCAGCCAATTACACATGACATTACAGACCGCTGAGCAGCCAATTACACTGACATTACAGACGCTGAGCAGCCAATTACACTATGACATTACAGACCGCTGAGCAGCCAATTACACTGACATTACAGACTGCTGAGCAGCCAATTACACTGACATTACAGACCGCTGAGCAGCCAATTACACTATGACATTACAGACGCTGAGCAGCCAATTACACTATGACATTACAGACCGCTGAGCAGCCAATTACACTGACATTACAGACCGCTGAGCAGCCAATTACACTGACATTACAGACGCTGAGCAGCAATTACACTGACATTACAGACCGCTGAGCAGCCAATTACACTGACATTACAGACGCTGAGCAGCCATTACACTGACATTACAGACGCTGAGCAGCCAATTACACTGACATTACAGATCGCTGAGCAGCAATTACACTGACATTACAGACCGCTGAGCAGCCAATTACACTGACATTACAGACTGCTGAGCAGCCAATTACATGACATTACAGACCGCTGAGCAGCCAATTACACTGACATTACAGACTGCTGAGCAGCCATTACACTGACATTACAGACTGCTGAGCAGCCAATTACACTGACATTACAGACGCTGAGCAGCAATTACACTGACATTACAGACCGCTGAGCAGCCAATTACACTATGACATTACAGACCGCTGAGCAGCCAATTACACTATGACATTACAGACCGCTGAGCAGCCAATTACAATGACATTACAGACCGCTGAGCAGCCAATTACACTATGACATTACAGACCGCTGAGCAGCCAATTACACTATGACATTACAGACCGCTGAGCAGCCAATTACACTGACATTACAGACGCTGAGCAGCCAATTACACTGACTTACAGACCGCTGAGCAGCCAATTACACTATGACATTACAGACGCTGAGCAGCCAATTACACTATGACATTACAGACCGCTGAGCAGCCAATTACACTGACATTACAGACGCTGACAGCCAATTACACTGACATTACAGACCGCTGAGCAGCCAATTACACTATGACATTACAGACCGCTGAGCAGCCAATTACACTATGACATTACAGACCGCTGAGCAGCCAATTACACTGACATTACAGACCGCTGAGCAGCCCAATTACACTATGACATTACAGACCGCTGAGCACCAATTACACTAGACCTTACAGACCGCTGACAGCCAATTACACTGACATTACAGACCGCTGAGCAGCCAATTACACTGACATTACAGACGCTGAGCAGCCAATTACACTATGACATTACAGACCGCTGAAGCAGCCAATTACACTGACATTACAGACCGCTGAGCAGCCAATTACACTATGACATTACAGACCGCTGAGCAGCCAATTACACTATGACATTACAGACCGCTAACAGCCAATTACACTGACATTACAGACCGCTGAGCAGCCAATTACACTATGACATTACAGACCGCTGAGCAGCCAATTACACATGACATTACAGACCGCTGAGCAGCCAATTACACTATGACATTA
Organism: Salvelinus sp. IW2-2015; assembly: GCF_002910315.2. Taxonomy (NCBI): domain Eukaryota; kingdom Metazoa; phylum Chordata; class Actinopteri; order Salmoniformes; family Salmonidae; genus Salvelinus; species Salvelinus sp. IW2-2015. The sequence continues at coordinate 6,361,916 of NC_036864.1, forward strand.
CAGACCGCTGAGCAGCCAATTACACTATGACATTACAGACCGCTGAACAACCAATTACACTGACATTACAGACCGCTGAACAGCCAATTACACTGACATTACAGACTGCTGAGCAGCAATTACACTATGACATTACAGACCGCTGAGCAGCCAATTACACTATGACATTACAGACCGCTGAGCAGCCAATTACACATGACATACAGACCGCTGAGCAGCCAATTACACTATGACATTACAGACCGCTGAGCAGCCAATTACACTGACATTACAGACGCTGAGCAGCCAATTACACTGACATTACAGACCGCTGAGCAGCCAATTACACTATTGACATTACAGACCGCTGAGCAGCCAATTACACTATGACATTACAGACCGCTGAGCAGCCAATACACTGACAATACAGACCGCTGAGCAGCCAATTACACCTGACATTACAGACCGCTGAGCAGCCAATTACACTATGACATTACAGACCGCTGAGCAGCCAATTACACTATGACATTACAGACCGCTGAGCAGCCAATTACACTGACATTACAGACCGCTGAGCAGCCTACATGACTACAAGCTGCACATTACACTATGACATTACAGACCGCTGAGCAGCCAATTACACTGACATTACAGACGCTGAGCAGCCAATTACACTATGACAATACAGACCCTGAGCAGCCAATTACACTGACATTACAGACGCTGAGCAGCCAATTACACTGACATTAACAGGACCGCTGAGCAGCCAATTACACTGACATTACAGACTGCTGAGCAGCCAATTACACTGACATTAAGACCCTGAGCAGCATTACACTGACATTACAGACCGCTGAGCAGCCAATTACACTGACATTACAGACGCTGACAGCCAATTACACTGACATTACAGACCGCTGAGCAGCCAAACACTATGACATTACAGACCGCTGAGCAGCCAATTACACTGACATTACAGACCGCTGAGCAGCCAATTACACTGACATTACAGACGCTGAGCAGCCAATTACACTAACATTACAGACCGCTGAGCAGCCAATTACACTGACATTACAGAACGCTGAGCAGCCAATTACACTGACATTACAGACGCTGAGCAGCTATGACATTACAGACGCTGAGCAGCCAATTACACCTGTGACATTACAGACCGCTGAGCAGCCAATTACACTATGACATTACAGACCGCTGAGCAGCCAATTACACTATGACATTAGACCGCTGAGCAGCCAATTACACTGACATTACAGACGCTGAGCAGCCATTACACTGACATTACAGACTGCTGAGCAGCCATTACACTATGACATTACAGACGCTGAGCAGCCAATTACACTATGACATTACAGACCGCTGAGCAGCCAATTACACTATGACATTACAGACCGCTGAGCAGCCATTTACACTATGACATTACAGACCGCTGAGCAGCCAATTACACTGACATTACAGACCGCTGAGCAGCCAATTACACCTGACATTACAGACCGCGAGCAGCCAATTACACTATGACATTACAGACCGCTGAGCAGCCAATTACACTATGACATTACAGACCGCTGAGCAGCCAATTACACTGACATTACAGACCGCTGAGCAGCCAATTACACTATGACATTACAGACCGCTGAGCAGCCAATTACACTATGACATTACAGACCGCTGAGCAGCCAATTACACTGACATTACAGACCGCTGAGCAGCCAATTACACTATGACATTACAGACCGCTGAGCAGCCAATTACACTATGACATTACAGACCGCTGAGCAGCCAATTACACTGACATTACAGACTGCTGAGCAGCCAATTACACTATGACATTACAGACCGCTGAGCAGCCAATTACACTGACATTACAGACTGCTGAGCAGCCAATTACACTGACATTACAGACCGCTGAGCAGCCAATTACACTATGACATTACAGACCGCTGAGCAGCCATTTACACTATGACATTACAGACCGCTGAGCAGCCAATTACACTGACATTACAGACCGCTGAGCAGCCAATTACACTATGACATTACAGACCGCTGAGCAGCCAATTACACTGACATTACAGAACGCTGAGCAGCCAATTACACTGACATTACAGACCGCTGAGCAGCCTATGACATTACAGACCGCTGAGCAGCCAATTACACTGTGACATTACAGACCACTGAGCAGTCAATTCACTATGACATTACAGACGTGAGCAGCCAATTACACTATGACATTACAGACCGCTGAGCAGCCAATTACACTATGACATTAGACCGCTGAGCAGCCAATTACACTTGACATTACAGACCGCTGAGCAGCCAATTACACTGACATTACAGACGCTGAGCAGCCATTACACATGACATTACAGACGCTGAGCAGCCAATTACACTATGACATTACAGACCGCTGAGCAGCCATTTACACTATGACATTACAGACCGCTGAGCAGCCAATACACTAACATTACAGACCGCTGAGCAGCCAATTACACTGACATTACAGACACGCTGAGCAGCCAATTACACTGACATTACAGACCGCTGAGCAGCCAATTACACCGTGACATTACAGACCGCTGAGCAGCCAATTACACCGTGACATTACAGACCGCTGAGCAGCCAATTACACCGTGACATTACAGACCGCTGAGCAGCCAATTACACTATGACATTACAGATAGGGTAGGTTAGGGTTTTTCCTGACCAGAATCACTAAGAACCAACAGAATAAATAGACATGTCCCCCCCCCCCCCTCCAAAATAAAGTAATTCAAAGTTGGGAGTGATTGAGAAACTTGTCGTGTGAAGGTGGAGGATATTGGATGTGAATCATCACGTACAGTAATCCAAAGCAGATGCTTTCTTCGTAATACCTCAAATATGAGTGAGGCTTAGCTGCAGTGTGTGGTGTTGGTTGGTGTGTGTGATGTGTGTGTGTGTGTGTGTGTGTGTGTGTGTGTGTGTGTATTTAGGCGTTGAGCTCCAGCACCCTGTTGAAACAGTGGTGTTAATTACAGTTGATCCCTGGGTCTTACAGGAAGAGGGAGGGGTGACMGAGCATCCAATCTCAGATGAGAAAACCCCAAGCCACTGCACTGCTGAACACCATGGCTTCCCTGGCATTCTGGCTCCTTCTGGGAGACTTTAATTTCCACTTTCCACAGACAAATCTGATGCTTGGATAATGCAGTCACACACACACAGACGCAATGACAGACACACCACACTCTCCGTATTAAAGCCTACTCCCACGCAGTATCAGTAGACAGAGCCAATCCAGTTTGAAGGTACACAGTTGATTATAGCGTGACTTGGACGGCAGTAAACAGTCTCCGTGTGAAGCACAACTGCTGTGGATTTGTGTCCAGTGCCGTCTGATTTCACAATGACTGTTTAAACTGACCTATCAGTTTGCCCTTTCCTGTGGTGCGGCTCCAGACAAGCATGACAGACTGGACAAATGGATATCATATCGTGCTTTAAAAGCTTGGTTGGCGACATGAAGAAAAACTGAACAGATATGAATTAGTAACCACAAAAGAGAGAGAGAGAGGGGAGGGGGGGGGCTTAACAGTTGAAGTTACCATGACAGCGTTCTCACATGGATAGGAAGTAGATTAGTCTGTTTCCTGCGGCCTGTGGGCCTGACTTCCTGTGGATCAGAGGGAGGGCCTCTTATCTAGGGAGGGGCAGTAAACCACTGGCTAACCACAGACCACAAAACCATATGTCAGCGACAACAAATCAGCTGGCCCTGAATGTGTTGGCATTCAGTAAAGGGTCGGGGAGGTACTCAGATCCAGACTTATTGCAGAGAAGAAACTAATGTCCGTGGGGCGTAGCGTTTGGCCAGAGCAAGGAGTCTGGGTAGACAGGCAAGTATGTCAGACCACAACACAAAACAGAGGGGCTAACTGACCACAGGCCATGTAATATCAGCCACAACACAGAGAGACCCGACTGCCCAATACAGAGATCTAGGCCTACTCATACAATCAACTCGACCATCAGCTCTTACCCAAAACAGGCTGTCACTCAAATATGGACCTCGAARCCAGTTCCACTGCATTTTCCCCCTCATTCTTCCCCTCTTATCAGGGACTGATTTAGACCTGGGACTACAGGTGGGTGCGATTCATTATCAGGTAGAAAACAAAACCAGTAGTAGTCCGGACCTCGTAGGGTAGGATTTGAATACCCCTTCAACCAACTGGCTCTTCAGCCACAGTGAGTCTGCTGAGTGGGTCAACATCGGTCTCCTGGTACCAGTCTAACCCAAAGAGGCGGTCAGAGTTGATCTAATGAAAAGAACCAAAGGACATAATGTCCATGAAAACTAGAGTGAATATAACTCCTCCATTTCTATATGTTCTCCGTTTGCCTGTACCTCCCATGAGACATTATCCTTCCACATTATCCTTCCACTTCTGCTGCTTGTCATCTCAAAAGTTGACCGGTTTTCTATTTAACTTGGCAAGTCAGTTATGAACAAATTCTTATTTACAATGAAGGCCTACCAAAAGGCCTCCTGCGAGGATGGGAGTTGGGATTAAAAAGAAAAATATAGGACAAAACACATATCACAACAAGAGAGACACCACTACATAAAGAGAGACCTACGACAACATAGCAAGGCAGCAACACAGCATGACAACAACATGGTAGCAGCACAAAACATGGTACAAACATTATTGGGCACAGTCAACAGCACAAAGGGCAAGAAGGTAGAGACAACAATACATCAGGCAAAGCAGTTACAACTGTCAGTAAGTGTGTCCGTGATTGAGACTTTGAATGAAGAGGTGTTTTTGCAGCTCGTTCCAGTCGCTAGCTGCAGTGAACTGAAAAGAGGAGCGACCCAGGGATGTGTGTGCTTAGGGGACCTTTAACAAGATGTGACTGGCAGAACGGGTGTTGTAGGTGGAGGATGAGGGCTGCAGTAGATATCTCAGATAGGGGGGAGTGAGGCCTAAGAGGGTTTAATAAATAAGCGTCAACCAGTGGGTCTTACGATGGGTATACAGAGATGACCAGTTTACTGAGGAGTATGGAGTGCAGTGATGTGTCCTATAAGGAGCATTGGTGGTAAATCTGATGGCCGAATGGTAAAGAACATCTAGCTGCTCGAGAGCACCCTTACCTGCCGATCTATAAATTACGTCTCCGTAATCTAGCATGGGTAGGATGGTCATCTGAATCAGTTAGGACGCTGGGGTGAAAGAGGAGCGATTCCGATAGAGGAAACCAAGTCTAGATTTAACCTTTGCCTGCAGCTTTGATATGTGCTGAGAAAAGGACAGTGTACCGTCTAGCCATAATCCCAAGTACGAGGTGACTACCTCAAGCTCTAAACCCTCAGAGGTACTAATCACACCGGTAGGGAGGGGCCATTCTTCTTACCAAACCACATGACCTTTGTTTTGGAGGTGTTCAGAACAAGGTTGARGACAGAGAAAGCTTGTTGGACACTAAGAACATTTTGTTGTAGAGTCTTTAACATAAAATCCGGGGAGGGGCCAGCTGTATAAGACTATCATCTGCATATAAATGGATGAGAGAGCTTCCTACTGCCTGAGCTATGTTGTTGATGTATATTGAGAAGAGCGTGGGGCCTAGGATCGAGCCTTGGGGTACTTCCTTGGCTACAGGCAGTGGCTGAGACAGCAGATGTTCTGACTTTATACACTGCACTCTTTGAGAGAGGTAGTTAGCAAACCAGGCCAAAGACCCCTCAGAGACACCAATACTCCTTAGCCGGCTCACAAGAATGGAGTGTTCTACCGTATCAAAAGCTTTGAACATGTCAATAAAAATAGCAGCACAACATTGATTAGAATCAAGAGCAATGGTGACATCATTTAGGACCTTTAAGGTTGCAGTGACACATCCATAACCTGAGCAGAAACCAGACTGCATACCAGAGAGAATACTATCAAGAAAGCCAGTCAGAAAAACGTGTCAATAATCAACTAACACTTTTGATAAACAGGGCAAAATAGGAAWTGGCCTATAACAGTTAGGAAGGATCAGCTTGATCTCACCCTTGAAATAAAGGACACAACGTGGTTGCCTTCCAAGCAATGGGAACCTCCCCAGAGAGGAGAGACAGGTTAAAAAAGTTCAGAGATATGCTTGGTGATGATAGGGGGAGCAGCCTTAACTTCTTATGGCTGGGGGCAGTATTGAGTAGCTTGGATGAATAAGGTGCCCAGAGTAAACTGCCTGCTACTCAGGCCCAGTTGCTAATATAAGCATATTATTAGTAGATTTTGCTAGAAAACACTCTGAAGTTTCTAAAACTGTTTGAATGATGTCTGTGAGTATAACAGAACTCATATGGCAGGCAAAAACCTGAGAAAAAATCCAACCAGGAAGTGGGAAATCTGAGGTTTGTAGGTTTGCCTATCCAATATAGTGTCTATGGGGTCATATTGCACTTCCTAAGGCTTCCACTAGATGTCAACAGTCTTTAGAACTTTGTTTGAGGATTCTACTGTGAAGTGGGGGCTAATGAGAGCTGAATGAGTCAGGGCTCTGCCAGAGTGGCACAGTTAGCTCTGTTCCATTGCATTTCTACAGACAAAGGAATTCTCCGGTTGAAACATTATTGAAGATTTATGATAAAAACATCCTAAAGATTGATTCTATACTTCGTTTGACATGTTTCTACGAACTGTAATATGACTTTTCGTCAGAACTTTCGCCTGGACTAGGCCCAGGCGAGAAAAAGGAGGTATTTGGACATAAATGGACTTTATCGAACAAATCAAACATTTATTGTGGAACTGGGATTCCTGGGAGTGCATTCTGATGAAGATCATCAAAGGTAAGTGAATATTTATAATGCTATTTCTGACTTCTGTTGACTCCACAACATGGCGTATATCTGTATGGCGTGTTTTGTTGTCTGAGCGTTGTACTCAGATTATTGCATGGTGTGCTTTTTCCGTAAAGTTTTTCTTAAATCTGACACAGCGGTTGCATTAAGGAGAAGTGTATCTAAAATTCCATGCATAACAGTTGCATCTTTTATCAATGTTTATTATGAGTATTTCTGTAAATTGATGTGGCTCTCTGCAAAATCACTGGATGTTTTGGAACTACTGAACATAACGCGCCAATGTAAACTGAGATTTTTGGATATAAATATGAACTTTATCGAACAAAACATACATGTATTGTGTAACATGAAGTCCTATGAGTGTCATCTGATGAAGATCATCAAAGGTTAGTGATTCATTTTATCTCTATTTCTGCTTTTGTGACTCCTCTCTTTGGCTGGAAAAATGGCTGTGTTTTTCTGTGACTAGGTAATGACCTAACATAATCGTTTGGTGTGCTTTCGTCGTAAAGCCTTTTTGAAATCGGACACTGTGGTGGGATTAACAACAAGTTTATCTTTAAAATGGTGTGAAATAGTTGTATGTTTGAGGAATTTTAATTATGAGATTTCTGTGTTTGAATTTGGCGCCCTGCACTTTCACTGGCTGTTGTCAAATCGATCCCGTTAACGGGATCTTAGCCGATCTCAGCCATAAGATTAAAGAAGAAAGGGTCAAAACCATCGACCCAGTTGTTTTTTGGGGGGGTCAAGTTTCAGGAGCTCCTTTAGCACCTCGGACTCAGTGACCTCCTGCGGGGAGAAACTTTGTAGCAGGGCAGGGGAAAAACATGGAGGAGCATCGGGGCTAGTTGCATTAGAAGGGGTGGGAGATGAGGAAATGTTGGACAGGCAAGGAGGCATGGCTGAGTCAAATTGGAATCCTGACTTAATGAAGTGGTGATTAAAGAGCTCAGCCATGTGCTCCTTGTCAGTAACAACCACATCATCAACATTAAGGGACATGGGCAGCTGTGAGGAGGGTTTATTCTCCAGGTCTTTAACCGTTTTCCAGAACTTCTTGGGGTTAGACCCACAGTGAGAGAACTGTTCCTTAAAGTAACGAACTTTGGCCTTCCAGATAGCCTGAGTGCACTTATTTGTGATTCACCACCTGGATTCGGTCTTATGTAGCAACATTTGTAAGTGTTTTTTTTKGKTTTTTTTTGATAAAAGTAGAGACTCAGAGTTACAAAATAGTATAACATACACTGCATTTGAAGAACAATGGGAAAGTAATTCTGCTTTGAAAGTTGATCAACTTGTAAACTCACCTTTTGAGAAAATGCCCTTTGAATGTTTTGATATCTAGTGAAGAGCTCTTCTTTGTCTACACCCATTGAGCATCGTTCACACCCTCTTAAGCTTTAGCCCCACCCATCTCGTTTCACTCTCGGTGCGCACACTTGATGCTCTGGCCGATTATTTGTTTACCTATAGATAACATGAAAACAGCCCAACCAGCTCTGCTGGCAACAATTTCATTACGCATTTTTGCAGACGTTTACTGACACCGGACATATTCAACGGGTGTTGTACACACGTCACGTAATGTTAGCTAACGAGCCGGCTAAAGTTAGCTAGTTAAACAACAATAAACAGTGCCAACAATGCAACAGTGCTGGGAGCTAACCAACCAGGTGCAATGTTAGCTAGCTAACATTAGGCTCCAACTAGAAAAGCAAACAGCTCTGGGATACACATAATAACGTCAGCTAGGGAGCCAGCCAGCTAGCGTTAGCTGGCTAGCTAACAGTACGTTTTAGCTTGAAATTAAACCTCTTTCTGAAAATGTAGCTAGCTAATGCTAGACTAAGGCTAAACTATCTTACATGGATGATGGACGCGTCTCCCTGTCAGGAATGCCACACGGTTGCCCTTATTTTGAAGATGTAATCCGGAGACAGGTGTTTTCTCCATCTCTTTATCTATCATACTCTAATTCCACTGATTTCAAAACTTGATCCTCCAGAAAGTTGAGAGCAACAATTATGCAGCTCCACTACACAATATTTTTTTTTTAAAGCTGCATTCGACAGGATTACCAACACAGATCGACAAGCTCAAATGGACAGAAGCCTTCTATATGGCAGACCAATCCGAACTCATCTCTCGGCATGTCCAGCTCACTCATTATCTCAGCCAATCATGGCTAGYGGGAAGGTTGACAACTTTTTCTGTGGCATAACCAACAAGGCTCAAAATGTAACAATTTTATTCGTATTTACAGATGGCATACAAATGTTATTAAGGCACATGAAAGTTCACACGTTTTGATGAAAAAAAATGTTTTATGTTCAAATGGCTCTCCTGTGAAGTCGTGACTTTCGACATACGCCTAGTTTCCTGAATCTGGTCACATTTCTCATTTGCCTGAAAGAGAGTCAGTCAGTCAGATCACGGTTGAACCAGGAGCTGAACCTGTTTTTAATCATTTTAATCATTTTAATCATTTTCTTTATGGGGGCGTGTTTGTTAACAATACCACTGAAAATATAGAAAAAGAAGCTCCAAGCATCTTCGACAGAAGGGATCAAGATGATTCTATACCAATTTACAGAGGCCAGGTCATGATTGAAGTCTTGCTCATTAAAGTTTTTTACCAAGCGTCTATGACAAATCAGGACAGGTCATTTCACTGAGCAGCCATTACGAAGACAGGCTATAAAACAGTGATCACAAAGGTCATTACAGAAATAACACCAGACTGATACCTATCAGGATTATTTGTGAGGATAACATCAAGGAGAGTAGCCTTTTCTGGGTGTTTGGAGTCATACATTGTGGGATTGGTAAAGAATCTGAGAAAGATTTAGAGAGTCCCATTGCTTTAGGACTTGGTCAGGTGGTTTAAGCATGTCCCAGTTTAGGTCACCTAGCAGTACAAATTCAGACTTAGTTTAAGGGGAAAGGAGAGAGCTTAGGGCATTTAGAGTACAGGCCAGTGCCGATGGTGGACGATAACACCTAGCAACAGTCAACAAAGAGCTATTCGAAAGTGTAATGCTTAAAACCAGCCAATAAAATAGTTTGGGGATAGACTTGGTGGAGACAACCGAGCACTGAAGGTGTTCCTTGGTAAAGATTGCCACTCCACCACCTTTGGAAGATCCGTCTTGCCGAAAAAGGTTATAACCAGAAAGGTTAACATCAGTGTTCAAAACACTATTTTTTAACCATGTCTCAGTAATGACCAACATCTGGAATGGAGCTGTGAACCCACACTTTCAATTGATACATTTGAGGTAATAAGCTTCTAGTGTTAACGTGCAGAAAACCCAGGCGTTTACGAGAGCAGAAATCAGTGAAGCAGATATCCGAGCACAAGTTAGAATTGGGGCTAGCAACAGTAGATGAGCCAGGGTGTACATGAACATTTCCAGATATCATCAGCAGTAAAACAATCAGGGCACGGCAGAGGACAGGAAGAGCTCTGCAGTGTTGATTTATGACATTTGAATGTGCATTAGATGGCAACAAGATCATATTGTACAGCAATTTCATCAAGTAACATGAATACAAAGCCGGCGAAAGGTGGTTAGAATGGGAGGCCAAGAGTCCGTGTAACCAATATAGAGTCAGAGTCCCGTGGGTGGGAACAGCCCACGGTTGGGGAAACCGTGGCATCTCTATTACCTATATTATGACGCATTACACTATTATTATAATGATAATAACAGGCCATCATATAATGGCACCATTATTATGATCCAATACCCTATTATTGGACTGATCCCTTAGCCTTATGTCTTTGTGTGAGAGAGTGAGCATGTGTGTGTTCGTCCTGAGTGGGAGAAAAGCTGCCCTACAGCCACATAGGTTCTCATGAGACGCTACACAAGGTCAGGTCTCCACCATTCCTCCAGACTCCTCCTTTGAAGCCTCTTCCTTATCTAATAGAGCTACAACTGGGAATTTAGATTCATTCTGCTTTTCAGTTACCACTTACACCCGAGAATATCTGTATTGACAAGGATTAGAGTTGGATGATAAATTGGGCTAATGATCCGATCCCCATGTTGCTTTTGGTGCAGTGAGGTCATTATCAAATGTTTTTGAGCAGTGTTCCATCCTCCCAATGCCGCAGACTGATCGGAGAAGTAAAATAAGTCTGCTCCTCTCTGCAGTAACACCACCAGACAAATCAATGCAGAGCTCTTCCCGCTGTGTACCATAGAAACACATCTGATGAAACAACTAGACCTACATCAAAAAACAGTCAAATAGTAAAGACTTCATCCTGAGATAAGAGGATGAAACAAAACACTCCAACAGCAGTGTTCACCTTCAGTTCACGTCCTCGTCTGTTGTCAGGGGACATTTAAAAACAGATCATACCTCAGACTCACGCTCCTCTACTGAAAMACATGATTAAGACAGCAGCCTCGTGTGATCATGGCTGATCAGCGCTCGCAGCACAACGAACAGGTCGGTTCTCCACAACAACTAACGATTCAAACATTATCTTGTATTTGTTCAGTAGCAGATGACCTTCTGTCTGTGCAGATGAGAGATCAAGGTACCCAAGTGTTTTCTTAGCGTCGCTCCTAAGAAATGAGTGTCTGTTGTCGCAGAGCGATAAGAGAGGGAGAATGATGGAGTGGATCAAAGTGTATTAGAGGATATAATTCCCTTCTTAAAAGAACACAAAGCTATATTCTGTAAAACAGTGTATTAGAATCAGGCAAAACATTTCAATATCCAATAAGTCGCCGGAAAGAGCCGAGACTCGCATACTTTCCACATCACTTAAACAAAACAAATGTTCTGATTTTAATAACACTATTAGCAACAGCATAGCGTATTTGTTTCCACATGGTCAGACAAGTTGTCCTGATCCTAGCCTGGCTCTACAATAGGTTATCCTAAACGGGAGTCCCTGAGGCCAATCCTCCTCTGAGTACGGAATGTAAACATGCATCTGGCACTGGCTCACATCCCTCCATGTCAGGTCACTAGTAGGTAAACAAGACTGTGGCTGCATTTACACAAGCAGCCCAATTCTGTTTAGTTTTTTTCACTAATCGGTATTTTGACCAATCAGATTGGCTCTGGAAAAAAATCTGATGTGAATAGATCTGATGTGATTGGTCAAAATACCAATTAGTGGAAAGAAAAGCTTAAATTGGGCTGCCTGTGTCAACACAGCCTTAGTGTCTTGACGGATAGCAGCACTCAGGACATTACAAGTGCAGTGGGGACAGTGCACTTGTAATGAAATGAAATTGGACATGATCTTTGGAAGGTAGCTAGGTGAACAGACTAAATTATTGAGCAAAGTACGCAAACAAACCCACACACACAGGTATTTATTTTATTTCACCTTTATTTAACCAGGTAGGCCAGTTGAGAACAAGTTCTCATTTACAACTGCGACCTGGCCAAGATAAAGCAAAGCAGTGCGACACAAACAACAACAGAGTTACACATGGAATAAACAAACGTACAGTCAATAACACAATAGAAAGATCTATATAGAGTGTGTGAAACTGAGGTAAGATGAGGGAGGTAAGGCAATAAATAGGCCTTGGTGGCGTAGTAATTACAATTTAGCAATTAAACACTGGAGTGATAGAGTATAGATACTGGGGTGCAAAGGAGAAAAAAATAATTATTATAATATGGGGATGAGGTAGTTGGATGGKCTATTTACAGATGGGCTATGTACAGGTGCAATGATGTGTAAGCTGCTCTGACAGCTGATGCTTAAAGTTAGTGAGGGAGATATGAGTCTCCAGCTTCAGTGATTTTTGCAATTTGTTCCAGTCATTGGCAGCAGAGAACTGGAAGGAAAGGCGGCCAAAGGGGGAATTGGCTTTGGGGATGACCAGTGAAATATACCTGCTGGAGCGTGTGCTACGGGTGGGTGCTGCTATGGTGACCAGTGAGCTGAGATAAGGTGGGGCTTTACCTAGCAAAGACTTATATATGACCTGGAGCCAATGGGTTTGGCGACGAATATGAAGTGAGGGCCAGCCAACAACAGCATACAGGTCGCAGTGGTGGGTAGTATATGGGGCTTTGGTGACAAAAGGGATGGCACTGTGATAGACTGCATCCAATTTGCTGAGTAGAGTGTTGGAGGCTATTTTGTAAATGACATCGCCGAAGTCGAGGATTGGTAGGATAGTCAGTTTTACGAGGGTATGTTTGGCAGCATCAGTGAAGGATGCTTTGTTCTGAAATACGAAGCCAATTCTAGATTTTATTTTGGATTGGAGATGCTTAATGTGAGTCTGGAAGGAGAGTTTACAGTCTAACCAGACACCTAGGTATTTGTAGTTGTCCACATACTCTAAGTCAGAACCGTCCAGAATAGTGATGCTAGACAGGCGGGCAGCGATCGGTTGAAGCATGCATTTAGTTTTACTTGCATTTAAGAGCAGTTGGAGGCCACGGAAGGAGTGTTGTATGGTGTTGAAGCTCGTTTGGAGATTTGTTAACACAGTGTCCAAAGGGCCAGAAAAACACAGAATGGTGTCGTCTGCGTAGAGGTGGATCAGAGAATCACCAGCAGCAAGAGCGACATCATTGATGATTACAGAGAAGAGAGTTGGCCCAAGAATTGAACCCTGTGGCACCCCCATAGAGACTGCCAGAGTTCCGGACAACAGGCCCTCCGATTTGACACACTGAACTCTGTCTGAGAAGTAGTTGGTGAACCAGGCGAGGCAGTCATTTGAGAAACCAAGGCTGTTGAGTCTGCCGAAAAGAATGTGATGATTGACAGAGTCGAAAGCCTTGGCCAGGTCGATGAATACAGTATTGTATTTTATCGATGGCGGTTATGGTATCGTTTAGGACCTTGAGCGTGGCTGAGGTGCACCCATGACCAGCTCGGAAACCAGATTGCATAGTGGAGAAGGTACGGTGGGATTCGAAATGGTCGGTGATCTGTTAACTTGGCTTTCGAAGACCTTAGAAAGGCAGGGTAGGATAGATATCTGTAACAGTTTGGGTCTAGAGTGTCTCCCCCTTTGAAGAGGGGGATGACCGCAGCAGCTTTCCAATCTTTGGGGATCTCAGACGATACGAAAGAGTAGTTGAACAGGCTAGTAATAGGGGTTGCAACAATTGCGGCGGATAATTTTAGAAAGAGAGGGTTGTCTAGCCCAGCTGATTTGTAGGGGTCCAGATTTTGCCGCTCTTTCAGAACATCAGCTATCTGGATTTGGGTGAAGTAGAAATGGGGGAGGCTTGGGAAAGTTGCTGTAGGGGTGCAGCRCTGTTGACCGGGGTAGGGGTAGCCAGGTGGAAAGCATGGCCAGCCAATTATCGTGGATTTATTGGTGGTGACAGTGCTTCGTAGCCTCAGTGCAGTGGGCAGCTGGGAGGAGGTGCTCTTATTCTCCATGGACTTTACAGTGTCCCAGAACTTTTGGGAGTTTGTGCTACAGGATGCAAATTTCTGTTTGAAAAAGCTAGCCTTAGCTTTCCTAACTGACTGTGTATATTGGTTCCTAACTTCACTGAAAAGTTGCATATCGCAGGCGCTATTCGATGCTAGCGCAGTAGGCGTGCACACACACACACCTTTAAGCATGCTATTGACAGACAGCAGGGAAGGCCATTCTGTAGAACATTGCAGAGGAAAGAACAGCTTTCACTTAAAGTTACTGCCTGTGGAGACAGTGAGGGTCTCTTGCTCTCACCCTCTTCCTCCTCCTACTCTCTCTGCAATCTTCCTCCCTCTCACTCTCTCTCTCTCTCTCTGTAACCAGCTGTACGCATAAGTGCAGTGGCAGACCTGGGGAGCCCCTCACATTTTCAACAGCCTTGGTACGTGCACACTTAACACACACACACACACACTACTGATTACCATAGTCTGATTAATCACGTCTGGGCCAATAGGAACTGCAACTAATCCTCTCTCTCTCTACTGGGCCATCCAAAACAAGGCATATCCTCATCCATGAATCTAGCAATTGCTGTAGAATGAACTAGCAGTTCAACTATCGGAGTTGCACCCAGATAACTGACGCCGAATCCAACACTTAATGATTTGCCAGTCAGTCCCAGTCAGACGAGCGTTGAGCTGAGAGTGATTGATTAAATGTTGGCCATTACCTTCTCGTCTTTAGCGCCAGGCATGAATCAAGTGGGCCTGCATGCGGTTCTGCATCGGGCCTAGGGGCAGAGCATACCCCTCCCTCTGCAACCTCCTGTTGTAAGATAAGTCCATGTCCTGCTACAAGTAAATGTGCGTGCATTGAAGTCAGTATATTGGAATTGTGTATTCATGGTACGTGTATAATAAATAAAGTATCATGAGATTTCCATTAAGTTGCATAAAARAAATACATTGGATTGAACACAAGCAGGCTTTGCACTGAGCCCTGGCTAGGAGTGGGAGGTTAGTGGTAAATCAGGTCAGTGATATCTCAGATACTGACAGATCACTCACTCATAGATATGGCCAGTCGTAACAACTCGAGAGTTCAAGTTGAAGACGTATACTCCATCATAGTACCACCACAGACTAAGGTATGCAGTGCAGCGGTGCCCCTGAATAGGACTCAGTGCAGCACACAGCCAAACACAATGGACACATACCAAATGGCACCCTAATCGCTATACGGTGTCCTAATTTGGAAACAGGGCCCATAGGGCTCGTCAAAAGTAGTACACTATATAGGGAATAGGGTGCCGTTTGGGATGTTCCGTACAGTGTGCTTCTACATCTGCATTGCTTGCTCTTTGGGGTTTTTGGCTGGGGGGGTTTTGGCTGCCGGTGTAAAAATGGCTTTATAAAATAAGATTGATTGACTAACAGCCTTTTCACAGCTTACTGTAAGCAGAAAATTAAACTCACTTGTATTCACTGCAGGTGGTGTCGTTCATTAGTGGCTTGTGGTGTGGAACCAGAGGCGTGTTGTGTTTAGGGAGGAAGTGGAAGAGCAATAGGACAGAGTTGCTGAAATGCAGAGAGTTTACGGTGTCTCCAGTGAATCAACAGCTTTGACAAGGGGCTGTCATCACCTGCTAGTGTCAAAACAATCAGCAGTAGAAATGTTAGACCATTCTTGCTCTCGTCTCCCACTGATGAGACCGAGCTAGAGCGAGTGAGAGCGAACGAGACAGGAAGCCTTTCATCAGTGTAGCAGCTCCACCCAGCCAGCGACCCACTTATAGATATGTCCCTACTTCAACCACAGCTCACATGATCCCAGAGGTGGAAATGTGTGTGGACACAAAACGTACACACACTGTTGACARATGTCCAGGAAAAGTTGAGTGGCTGTTGTATCCCGGTGGAAACACCTGCAGAACCTGCATCTCCTCCTGACAGCTGGAAGCCTATCCCCAGCTCTTATTCTATTCAGAAAGCTCGCTCTCTCACACTAACCTCTCTCTATCCATCTATGTCTCCCTCTCCCCAGGTCTCTTTCTTTGATTCGCTCGCTTTTGTTTTCTCAATCTCTCGCTCCACTCACATCTATCAGATTGCTCCATTTAGCCTGACAAACAGAAACCTTTCTCGCCATCATTCCTTTGCAGCACCATTCTCAGATTGAAACTCCAATCCTTAGGGTGCACCTAGATTCACAACACAGCTCGTTTCAGTAACGCAGCCTATTGAGAACTCCACTAYGGTGAGTGCTGCAGTAAAGCGGAGACCGCTAGCTATGTCACGTCTCGTTAATGTTGCTTCGTGGCCCCGTCTGTAGGCTCCACACACACACACCCCTAAGCCCCAAAACTTGAGCTGAGTTAGAGGCGGGCCTAGAGCCTCCACCTCCAATGGGAGAACRGGATTCACCAGTGGGCGTGGAGAAGAAGGGGAGCAGGCCATGTTTCTCTAACTGTGTATTTTTGCGGGATTCCCCAAGCACTCTCCCAGCTGCCAAACTAAGCCAGAGGAAAAGACTGCAGCACACACATACACAGCCTTGTCTGTCTACCAAGGCAGTCTGGCTAGGTCCCTTTGCCTACCCACCCCCCAACTACACTCCAAGTGTCAGCTACAGGTCATATCCTCCAACCATTTCCCTATTCTCGTCCATTCCGCCTTCTTCCTCCTCTTCTCTCTTCGAGAAACCAGCGTGGGAAGCAGGGGAGGGAGAGTGAAATGAATCCACACTGCATGTCTTAAACATGGCTCCTCATCCAGCTTTCTCTGCCACTCCTGGGTTGCATCCATATTCCCTATAGAGTGCACTACTTTTGACCAGGGCCCATAGGGAATAGGGTGCCATTTGGACGGCATACATGTGTGAGCTACATAAATCGTCCAGTGTGTGTGTGTAATATTCACATCCAAAACACCTTCATGGAAGCTATTGCAGCTAGCTGAAACGTTCTCTATTGTGGTTAGTGGTATATCCAATCACTTGGGAGCTGCAGTTGCTGTGTGTAGGCTTTCTTCCTTTATTCTAAGTGTATACATCTGCTCTCCCAGCAGGTCCCTCCCTCCTCAGGTCCCAAATGGCACCCTTTTGCCTATATAGTGCACTACTTTTGACCAGAGCCCATAGATAGGGGCCATTTGGCGCAGCCATACTGTGTGCGCCAGTGCAGAAATGATCTGAAGGCTAAAGGGCGAGAGGGATAAGTGAATTAAAGATGCTGGGTGAAAACAACCTAGTCGTTGATGAATGGGATCTGTAAAGTGTGTGTGTGTGTGTGTCCTTTAGAGTCAGCCCCTCTGCGACTCCACACAGCCCAGGAATAATACATGAGCTGTACCATTCCTCATCTCTGGCAGCCTTCCACCTGCTGCTGAGGTAATACTGTAGACGCCAGCGTGACACACAGAGGTGAGACACATCAGGGAGGTCATTAAAGGCCTCAACCACAACAGCAATTTCCCAGTGGGCAATATTAGCTAGTTGAAGCAACGTCATGCTGACGTCGTATTTGTTACGTCATGGCCAGCCAGGGTGGATACTGAAAGAAATGGGACGTTTTTTGACACAAGTATTTTTAATTACCAGAAAAATATTATTTTTCCTCAGTGGGAGGTAGAGGACTCTGAATGACTATGTTCTTGCCTGGTGGGAGGCGTGGGGGAGACACTTCCATAATCCTCAGTGGGTTTAGCTCGGTCATGCGTTCAGAGTCTGAGTCAAAGGGCTTAGAGTGCATACAGGGTTACGGTACACTAGGGTAGCTGCCTGTTCTGGCTGGCCAGCCACTGTGAACTAGTGTACTTCAGGGAGTGTGCACTAGGTAGGGCACTGACTCTAGGGAGCGTTTACTGAAACAGAGGAGGAAACATCAAACAAGTCTCTTCGGATTGGTTCTGTCTCCAGGTACACTATGACAAAGGGGAACAGAGAGGAGAATCCCCCTGTGAATTAACGGGAGTCACGAGGACACAGGCTGGGTTGTGACACACACACACACACACCTCCAGCGGCCCACTGTCTGGGTCCCATGGGACCCTCTCAACACCACAGAGAAAGAGGGACATGAATCCTAAATCAAAGGGCATCAAGTTCCTTCCGGGATGTAGGAGGGCACAGGGRGCGTGGAGGGCATAAGATCTGCATAACGGCCACATGGGCCGACCAGCAAAGAAATTGAGAAGAATTTCAGAAATCACGGGCAACGCAAATTGAAAAATAGCACACCATGCACTGCCAATGCAATGGTGTCAAAACATAAACTGGACAAAATAGGCCCAATTGTTCTCAGTCCAAAATGCTGCTCTTTGTGTCTCAGAAAGATATCCCATCTAGAAATGTGACAGTGATTCAGCCAATTCCATTCCTTCAGCCTACGGTCCAACTTGAGTCCATGCCATCAGCAGTGTGCCATAATAATAGTTGTGGAAGAGGGAGAGGAAACAGTGACACTAGATAAACACACACTAATTCACAGCGGTACAGTATGTATGCCTTGAGATACAAAACACACTCCAGTTAGTGGACCTATTTAAAGCACACGCTATTAGCTCAGTTGCTACTCTCCATATGGCCATAGCAGAGAACCAGAAGAGACAGCGGTGAAGGAAAGACAACCGAATAGCACTGCAAGGCTTAAAACTGTATATACATGTGTTTCTTCAAACACTGACTTATTTATCAACCCAAATATGAATGTGCAACAAACCCTAAGCCGATGTTTAGGGGTGTAATAATGTAGTGTCTCTGTTGCAAGTACACACGGGTGGAGCAGCGGAGGCCCCAACATGTAAAGCCTGCAGCTGAGAGCTGTGAGTCACACTGGCTTGTCAAACTCCATCACAGACCGTACTGACTTGCTCTGAGGAAAAAGGAGACCTCGAACTGTGTGTGTGTTCATAAGAAGGGGATGTGGAGGAGATCTTTCCAAAATGCTCCAGAAGGGCGTTGGGAGAGAATCAGAAAATCTCAACTGCCGTCAAAACAAAGCAGCCTGCCAGCGACAGTATGAGATGACAAATATCAAGTGTTTCCATAAAGCGCGGTGGCTTTGAAAATCGAACTCACTTGATGAAGCAGCGGGCTCCTTCGAACGTATATCCCTCCTCCCATCCCGTTGGTAAATCTATGCGGGAAAGAGAGGGGGAAGAGGAGGGAGTAATGAATAGGCTACGAGACAAATACATCGCAACACACACAAGCCGCTGTTGAGATAGGAGCAGAGATCTGCGCGTGACCGAAAACACAGTTTCCCACGCCAGCCCCTTTGGCAATATTTATAGCCTACCACTATGCTATCCATTAATGATATAGCCTAGTGCGGATGATCAAATAGCCTCATCGTCATTTCTATTCGTATCCGTTATTCAACATATTGTATTGATGGAAGTGAGATTGTAAAAGCCTGCTTCCTAGGCATTGACAGTGTGAGGATCTATGCATTCCGCGCACGATGTCTTCCCTCTAATGCAATGGATATGGAATGGTAACAATAACATCCTTATCCGAAGTCATTTCCAAAACAATACAAACATTTGTTGCATTCAACATTTGTAGCGAGTTACGCATCAATGTTTCATGTTATCATTTTATCAACAGCTGTTGTTACAATTGTTACAAAATAACTGCTCAGTGCTTCGGGCTTAAGCCTTACAGTTTAGTCTACAACCCTGGCAAGTGGCAAACAATAATGTCAAAAAAATCAAAAAATCAACTAACTTCTAGTTTATGAATGTGAATGCCTACGTGACCGAACTTTCAACAACTCTGTCGCAATGCCTTGGTGACATTAATTGGCGGCTCAACTTGATGGTCTGAGCGCAGAGGAGAGAAAGATAGACAGACGGCTGTTGCTTGCGGCAGTGAGTCTTCGCTCAACGTTCATCGGTGGTTTCTGAAACAATTTAAAACCGAGACTCTTGCCGTATGTAACGATTGGAAGAGTTCGATGCGAACCGTTTTTACCTGGGGTTTTTCTGTGCCCCGTTATGACGGCCTCTCCGGTGACGGGATGCAGCCAGGTCGTACTCTTGGCTTCTTCACTGTTGGGTAAGAAACRGGGAGAAGGTGAACACGCAAATAACACAGACATAAACAAACGCGTCGAAACAAAGCCAATACACTTCCATGCGCTGTATCCTGGGAATATTTACTTGATGAAGAATATYCTTCCGTCCCGAGTAACCCCATAACTCCAAGAAGAAGGCAGGCAGGAGAGCCAGTCCGGGTTTAGATCCGCCGCCATGTCTAGCAGAGGACGGAGACTGGAGTGCGCGTATCCGTGCCGTGGGCGCGTACTCGTCAACCCTAAGCAACTGGGCGCGGGGAACCTCTGTGGGGCGGGAGCGTGCTTGCATGGTACATAGGTCTCCTGTTTCCACCTTGTTTTTAAAACTTTTATTGAAACAAATTATGTTTTGTAAGTACATACTAACGAGCATAAACACTAATGTATATATACAATAGCCTAGAGCAAGCCTATGATTCTGAAAAATATCCCACCGCAGYTATTTACATGCTAAAGATGTGAAATTCAATTTCTCATGTCACAATTAATTAGATATGGCATTATATAGTAATATATAAATTCACACATTATGTCCTTGTAGCCTGGGGCTACTGTATTCACCAATAGAATAGTCATCCTGCAAGTGTGTTAAAGCTTACATGGATGGTCCGTCTGTAATGTTCCGTATTATCACACAGGTAAACCTTGTACCTCACTGGCATGGTTCAGCTGTCTATAAATCCTTCTCTCTCCCCCTCCTTAGCCCTCCCTCACCCCCCCCCCCCTCTATAGGTCAGACAGAGCAGAGGGTCCCGAGTAGATTGGATGCATGTGAGAATAGGTGCATGTATGCGAGTGTAGAAGTGCAAGTGTGTGTATGATGAGTGTGTGTGTGTACATGATGTGTGTGTGTGTGTGTTGTGTGTGTGTGTGTGTGTTGTGTGTGTTGTGTGTGTGTTGTGTGTGTGTGTGTGTGGTGTGTGTGTGTGTGTGTGTGTGTGTGTGTGTGTGTGTGTGTGTGTTGTGTGTGTGTGTGTGTGTGTGTGTGTGTGTTGTGTGTGTCATACACGAAAAGATGGTGAAAACACAATGCAGACAGGTTAGCCAGGATGCCAACACCACGCATATAAGATTTAACTATCAAACAAATAACTACATAAATGAAAACAAAAATGTCCACTGTCCACTAACATTATGGAGTGGCTTGCCAACGCCAAACAAAGGATACCAATTAGATACTGATCTTAGGGTCAGTTTGCTGTTCCACCTCCATAATGGTTAAGGTTAGGATTGGGAGCGTAAAGCTGATTCCTGGATATGTTGTCTGGAAGGGGAACGTCTACCACCCTCAGGCCTCCTGGCCTTTCAACTCTGGAATCACCACTAAATTCATCATTAGTAATCCCTATGTCCAAGGGGGTTCTTAGCAGATTTAGTGTGTGTGTGTGTGTGTGTGTTGGTGTGTGTGTGTGTGGTGTGTGTGTGTGTGCTGTGCTGTGTGTGTGTGTGTGTGTGTGTGTGTGTGTGTGTGTGTGTGTGTGTGTGTGTGTGTGTGTCAGAGGAGACTGTTATAAGACCTTCTAGGTTGGAGTCAAAACATATCTGTTGAGTAACTTGTGCAACAGCATACAGCGTAGTAGCTACTGTGACTTACTTAATAAAAACAAATGTTGACTACTGTTTAGCACATCAAATGAAAGCAATATTTGCTTAAGTACAGTGATTTGCACAGTAATACATGTGAATCATCCAATGAATACATGGACTAATAATATATGATGTAAAAGGTAAATCATGTAAATAAATACATGAACTAGCTAGTAACTACAGCTATATGTAAATCATGTATCTCCCAGTGTGTTTAACATTCCAGTGTAGATATGGCAGTGGGACAGGAGGATGGAATGCAGTGCTGCTAGTGATTACCTTCTCCTCTCCTCTGGGTATCAAAGGTAGCGAGATGTTAGACTACACCAGACACCAGAGCCAAGCGGGACTGGGGCTATATGGGGATCTGCTGCAGGGAGTGAGGGAGGGAGCCGCAAAACAAACATGATGAAAACGTTTCAAACGCTGCTCTGGTTTCTGTCGACGGTCATTAGTAYGGAAATGTAGCACAGGTTGTACTGTGTGTGTGTGTGTGTAGGGGAGGGGGTTTGTTTGAGTGTGTGTGTGACACGTACTTATGTRCGAGAGTGCCTGTGGTCTTGGATGTGGTCACTGTTTACAATATTCTGTCTGACTGTGACTCAGACACTTTTGCTGTGGAGCTTTAGACCAGAGGCTTGGAGGCTTCGTCAAATGCCCATCAGATAACCCTGAAGGCAAAAGTGTTCAAATTCTGGCTTGCCTACTACTTACTAAAACAGCATACTGTGCACTACTCGTGCTACATATTATTTAGAATGTACTGTTTAGTAAAAGGTATGTTGTAAGCAACAAATATCAACATACTACTCATCCATACTGAGAAGGTGTCATCAAATGCGCAATAGCACTTGTTCCCCGCCATTTGTACATTTTTGTAGAGCACATCCCCTATTCTGATTATCAGCCRTTGTCGAACACAGGTAGGAGTGAAAAGCAGATTCTCTTCCTCAGTAGTTTGCAACGAATTCTACTAGATGAAAAGCCAAAATGAGTATGGCATCCTGGAATTAATTTCRCATACTATAAAATKKTATAYTTTTTCGGTTACCGAAAAARMCTACTATTTAGAATTCAAGTATGGTTATTCGGACATGGCCTCTGTCTAAAAKCACTCTGAGAACAGATAGGGCCTTTCTCCAGGACCCATTCGGACTAACTATTCAAGGACTGCGTCCCAAATGACAATGCTCCCTATATAGTGTACTACTTTTGCCTAGATCCCTATGGRYCCTGGTCTAAAAGAAGTGCAATATAAAGGGAATTGGGTGCGATTTAAGATGCAGCAAAGGTTTCCATCAAGCTTCCCACAGACCCGGAGGGTCTGTCTCCCCCCTCAGTCATGAAAGGGACTGTGAGGGGCTGGAAACTAGGCTCATAATGATTATTAATGAGACTGCGGCTTAGCTACGACCCCTGCCGCCTTTTTGAAGTCACCTAGCGCAGAGCAGAGCAGAGCAGTTCCTCTGACGTCATCATTAGAGGGTCCAACCCAGCCAATGGCCTCTTCTGAAACAGAGATTGCTTCCTGCTTCGGGACCAATCTGTACCCCACTGTTACTATGGGAGGGCCTCAACCCCCTTTATCAAAACAAACAACTCCATTCCTATTCCATCCATCATGACTCTTATATTTTCCCTGCCATCTTCCTCTTCAACTTATTCTCCCAATTTCCCCCTTCATCTCCCCCCAATTGCCCCAACCCTCTCCCAATTCTCACCTCCTATCCTCCCACCACCCCTCAATCGTCCACATAATGTTCCTCCCCCATACTCTCCTCGTTCACCATGTCCTCCTTCCTAACTATCTCTGACCTCCATGTCACGTCTGTCCCCTCTCTCTGGATCAGCGACTGCAGCATATCATATTCCTCAGCTTTCTGTCAGGCCCACTCAGCCTCGGTCTATGGGCTCATGGGCTCTGTGTCGCTATAAACTTTCAATTTAGGAGACGAGGACTAKTTCAGMGAAAACAAGACACCTACACTGCAGGCTAGTGCTACGGTGTTGTACATTGCAGTGGGAATTCCACAGCTAGGGTAAAAGCTTTACCTTTCAGAAGGAATAAAACAAGCTCGAAAACATACCAGGCTTCACTGGTTAAAGTGCTTTCCACATGATCACGGCTTTAGAAGATGGGTTTGTGGCTGGAGCTGGCTGGCTTGCTACCTACCCAGTTAGGGGTCCCTTGGACGATCATGCAGTGTGTGTCTCATTAAGACCAACCTATTGATCAGAAACTGAACACAAAGACCAGTTATCCAACACCACACTGGTCCTGCTGCCTATTTGATTTCCTTAATGTGTTGTGAGGGGGGGAGGGGGGTCTATTGTATGTGCTAGAGATATTCAACCACCCTAGGCAGACAAAGGAAGTTATATAGAACATCTTTATTATTATAGATGGGTGTCTATTGTGGAAATGGCCCAGTGTTGGACAAGCTGGTTTGAACATAATGGAACAGATTGCTGCTTTACATTGTACTCTATGTAAGGTTGACTCCATCCGCCATGTGTACTGTACTGTAGCACCCACCACAACATCTCCAGGGCAGGCAGGTCTACGTGACATCTGATGCCAGGGAGAGAGTTAGACGGACGGGTCAGACGAGGGCACGCTAAGCCCTGGAGGCCGGAGGGCAAGGAGAATGCCAACGTCWGCTAAATACCAAGTTTGTTATCATCGAGCTTGTCTCGCATTGAAATCAGGGMGAGAGCGAGAGKGAGACMGAGAGRGAGAGGGAGACAGAGAGAGAAAAGAGTCAGACAGAGAGAGAGGGTGAGGGAGACAGAGAGAGAAAAGAGCCAGGTTCAAGGTTGATACGTTCGAGACACAGAAATGCAGAACATGCAGAGATGCTGCTGTGGTCTGGACTAATAATAAACAAGGGTCAACGTATGCCCACGAGAGTCAGACAGAGAGTCAGGGGAAACACACTGTAAATGACGAGTCAGACAGAGAGTCAGCGGGAAACACACTGTAAATGCGACGAGTCAGACAGAGAGTCAGGGAAACACACTGTAAGGGCGAGTCAGACAGAGAGTCAGGGGAAACACACGTAAATGGGCGAGTCAGACAGAGAAGTCAGGGAAAACACACTGTAAATGGGCCGAGTCAGACAGAGAGTCAGGCAAACACACTGTAAATGGAGCGAGTCAGACAGAGAGTCAGGGGAAACACAGCGTAAATGGCGAGTCAGACAGAGAGTCAGGGGAAACACACTGTAAATGGCGAGTCAGACAGAGAGTCAGGGAAACACACTGTAAATGGGCGAGTCAGACAGAGAGTCAGGGGAAACACACTGTAAATGGCGAGTCAGACAGAGAGTCAGGGGAAACAACACTGTAAATGGGCGAGTCAGACAGAGAGTCAGGGGAAACACACTGTAAATGGCGAGTCAGACAGAGAGTCAGGGGAAACACACTGTAAATGGGCGAGTCAGACAGAGAGTCAGGGAAACACACCGTAAAAGGCGAGTCAGACAGAGAGTCAGGGAAACACACTGTAAATGGCGAGTCAGACAGAGAGTCAGAGGAAACACACTGTAAAATGGGCGAGTCAGACAGAGAGTCAGGGGAAACACACTGTAAAGGCGCGAGTCAGAAAGAGAGTCAGGGAAACACACTGTAAATGGCGAGTCAGACAGAGAGTCAGAACACACTGTAATGGGCGAGTCAGACAGAGATCAGGGGAAACACGTAAATGAGTCTCAGATGGCACCTGGGAATAGGTCAATGAGAGATGACATAAGCTCGGTGTTGGACTGGAGAGGTGTGAGCGTCATATAAGTGATTGCCTCATCGTACTGTTCTCTCTAGTTTTGATGGAAGACAGGGTGTGTACTTGTAACGTCAATACTAACTGACAGACTTGAATGTGGATGGTGTCATGGCTTAAGACCACATTATCCCACTAAGCTAAAGCTCAGACATCCGTTTCAAGTCAGTTTTATTCATCACACAAGCTTGGTTCATCAAACCAACTCAGTCTTGGTCCGATCTAAAGCTTTGTACAATCACCCACTGGGCACAGGCATCAATTTAACGTCTATTCCACGTTGGTTCAACGTAAATGACGTGGAAACGATGTTGATTTCAACCAGTGTGTGCACAGTGGGAAGCCTTACCACAGCTCTTTGTTTAAAGATTAGAACAGCAAACCTTCGTCTGAAACGCTGGCAGCCTCTGCCAACTAACACATTTGCATTGAGAAACATTTACCCTGTTGATACTACAACCTTCAAGGTGATTCCTCTGCCAAGGGAAAAAACAGAATGGCGTGGTCGTAAATGTTTCATAGTGAAGGTCTATTTACTATTAAATGTGTTTACTCTCTCCGCGGTGATGTTTGTTTATGTTGTTGAGTAGGATGCACCGGCCAGGTTCACAGCGGTAGCTCCTTCATCACACAGCATAAAACTCTCTGGAGTAACTTTTAGTGTTCTCTCTGTGTGTGTGTGTGTGTGTGTGTGTGTGTGTGTGTGTGTGTGTGTGTGTGTGTGTGTGTGTGTGTGTGTGTGTGTGTGTGTGTGTGTGTGTGTGTTGTGTGTGTGTGTGTGTGTGTGTGTGTGTGTGGTGGGTGTGGTGGTGTGTGTGTGTGTGTGTGTGTGTGCTAACCCTGGCACCTGCTTTCTTATACTGAGGCTGCCTTGAAAGACTGCCGAACCACTGAGGCGAAGCTGAGATCATGCAAACTGATTCAACTAAGATTCTTTACAACAAATAACTAGTAGAGATGACTGTACATGTTTTTTGCAGTGGTAGTAAAGTGCTATTTTTGCCCTTTTCGGTAATACAGTACTGTAATGCATAGCTTGTCCTTAAATTAATGGTGATGTCATACGCTGCATTGCAGGACACAGGGAAATGGCCTGTTGCTAATAGGCTTCAAAAATACTCTGTCGCCTCCAGCCAAGTGATTACATATTGCTGTGTGTGTGTGCGCTCGTGCGTGTGTGTGAGCATGTGTGTGTATATTTTGCATATGTGTGTGTGAGAGAGAGAGAGCGAGAAAGAGACAATTATTCTGACACTCTTTAACCAACTACATTAACAACAATCCTGTCTGACCTTTAATACAGAACAGACACACAAACACATCGCTGCATTCCAAACAGTTTGGTAATGACTTAATTGTCTGAGTCTAGTCGAGAAGAGAGTTTGTCAGGCAATTTGGATACTTTCTTTGAGGCCTATTTACCCTCTGGGCACACACTGGTTGACTCAACGTTGTTTCCACGTCATTTCAATAAAGTTACGTTGAACCAATGTGGAATAGGCGTTGAACTTGACGTCTGTGCCCAGTGTACATTTTTTTACAATTTGGAGTGTGTTTATTTACAGAATATGTAAAACATTCTCGTTTATATATGTCCCTAATAGACATGACTGTTTGAAGCAAAAAATATATACTGTAGGCTATGTATTTAGGATATTTAAACCTATTTTCCAGAGTGATACAAAGTAATTATGTTCTGTGTCAGTCTGGCCTAAGAAGCTAGTGAAGCTTTTCCTCTCTGGCTTCATTTCAAATGSCACCCTATTCCCTATATAGTGCACTTCTTTTGGCCAGAGCCTTGTGAGTATTGCACTATATACTGTAGGGATTAGAGTTCCGTTTGGGACGAAGCCTCTATCTCCCTTAGTAGCCTGGTGTATTTCAGTACCCTCCCTCACCATTTCACGCCTTTGTTGCCGTAAACCCCAGAGCACGGCCAGTGATCAAGGTCAATATGTGATGGTTGGATCAGAGTTGGAGAACTGGAGGCTCCCTTTCCTCGTTTAATACGACCATAATACCAACGTTCCCTGTCCTCGTTTAATAAGACCTGAACACCAATGTTCACTGTCCTCGTTTAATAAGACCTGAACTCCAATGATCACTGTCCTCGTTTAATAAGACCTGAACACCAATGATCACTGTCCTCGTTTAATAAGACCTGAACACCAATGTTCACTGTCTGCGTTTAATACGACCAGAATACCAATGTTTTCTGTCCTCGATTAGTAAGACTAGAATATCAACGTTCCCTGTCCTCGTTAATAAGACCAGAACACCAACGTTCACTGTCTGCGTTTAAGAAGACCAGGAATACCAAGGCTCCCTGTCCGCTTCATTGCTCCCTCTTGGTCAGGTCGTTGTTGTTCTCAATTACTTTCCTGGCTAAATAAAGTCAATTACTTCTCTAACGGTCACACAGGAAGCTGAGTGGAAGCCTCTTAGGATTTGAACTCCTCTCACTCGCTGCCTTTTGCCTGTCAGTGTTTCTGCCTTTTAAACTGCCTCTCATGGAGAAACTGTGAGGAATACAAACTCTGATGTTTTACTCAGGAAGCTGAGCAGAAGACTCAGTTCTTTCACATGTTATTTTCTGCCCCATCCCCACCTCTATAGAGGGCAACTTTATCATTTATTTATAYCAAAACATTACGTTTTTGCACTTCCTCCTGTCTCTTTGCCTTTACCTTCTCAAATGAACTTTCTGWATAACATGTTCTTCTCTTTTTTCAAAAATGGAAAGGAAGTCAAATTCCATGATTTTCCATGTTGCTGCATCTAGCGTATTAGACCTCAAAGAGCCCAAAGAGATAGTTCTCAGAGAGATGGCTTTGTTTTTAGATGGTGGGAACTCTACAATTATGCAGCAGATCATTTAAGGAAAGTGGAAGAAACACCTCTCAAGAATTCAKGAACCATCTTGTAACTTCAAAATAAATATCACATTCTGTACTGTACYATTCACTACTCTGTTGGCTTTGTTCATTTACTTTTCCTCGTCTTGCCTCTGCCAACTGCTGAGCTTTGCAACCATGTTGATGAAACAACAGAGATGCATTACTCTCCTCAACTTGTTCTTTCTCAGACGCCTCAATATTGACAAAATGAAAAGGTTGAGCTCTCTGGAAGGGCTCTCTGAGTGCATCCCAAATAGCACTGTAACCCTATCCCCTATATAGTGCACTACTTTTGACCAGAGACATAGTCAAAAGTAGTGCAATACATAGGGAATAGGGTGCCACTTAGGAGGCAGTCTCTATTGCCTCACTACAGAGGCCAGCAGCATTTCTGTGGTCTGAAGCTCAGTTGCCTGGACTCACAGAACCCCTGCTCTCCCTCTCTCTGCTTCGCTAGGGAGTACAATGTGTCTGTGCTTGGCCCCGTTTCGCCATTTCTCTCCCCCTACTGTGGATACACTCCTTTCTCTCTCTCTCTCTCTCTCTCTCTCTCTCTCTCTCTCTCTCCTCCCTCTCTCGTCTCGTCTCGGCCTCTCTCCTCTCCTCCTTCCTCTTTCTCTTCCTCCTCTTCTCTTTCCCCGCCTTCTCCGGCCCGTCGTCTTCTCTTCTCTCTGCTCTTCTCTCTCTGCCCGTCTCTCTCTCGTCTCTCCCTCTCTTCTATCTCTCTCTCCTCCTCTCTCTCTCTCTCTCTCCTCCTCCCTCTACTCTCTCTCTCTCTCTCTAGTGTGCACAGGAGCAGGGCCTAGACAGGGTCTCTAATAATGAATCTATATCTCTCTCTTTCTCTCTCTCCCTTTACTCTCTCTGTTTTCTTAAACTCTCTCTGCCCCATTTCTCGCAACCAAGTAGGAAGGACCCAAATAAAGCTGCTCTTCCTCATGTCTTGGGATCTGAAGATCTCATAATGTTTGAGCCGGCAGCAACAGGGGAGGGTGCGGATGACTCCCAAATGGCACCCTATTCCCTATATAGTGCACTATGTTTGACCAGAGCCCTATGCGCCCTGGTCAAAARTAGTGCACTATATAGGGAATAGGGTGCCATTTGGGATGCCACCTGAGAGAGGGAAAGGTTAAAATAAGCCCCTTCCTCATGGTGAGTGATGACTCAGGAGAGACACATTGATTTAAGCAGCTGGGGTGATGGAGAGGAGGCACTCAGGGCTTGAAGGGCATCAGCTTCACCTTCCTCTGTGCTGCGTAGAGACCTCTAAACACACAAACACAGGCACTAAGGCGTCAGACAGGCAGGCAGGCACGCACACACCACAGACACAGACATGCACGCAGCAACACCGACACATATTCAGACACACACATGAACTCATCTACTACACCAGTCCATCTCACTCAAAGAAAGTGAAGGGGAAAACCACCTTATTCACTTTAGYGAAAGACAAAAAGTTGCTGTCTACATTGTTCAATGATACTTCATGGTCTCCAGGGCCAATAGCAGCAGCCACACAAAGAGAGACCATCAGCGAGCCCAGCCGAGCTGAACCACAGCAGACGATGAGGGAGAGAGAAAGAGACTCCTGGACGCGCTCCTGCTGGCTTCAGACTCCTCTCGGGGAGGTCCGGGCCACCCCGGACCCATCCACTGTCACACTGAAAAGGAACACCTTGATACAGTTACTCAACCCACTCTCTGATCTAACAACACATGAGGAGAGAAGAAGAGAAGCGTATTGTTCACCTTCAGTTTTAGATTGAATGGCATGAGAGAATCGCATCACACGGTACACATAGTTCATCATACAGGGGCTTTATCATCTCATCAGTTCGGCTTAATGATCTGTCTTTCCCTCCCCTTGACAGTAAACATACAATGACGCAAGATGTCGACAGGAAATTCCGCGCTACTATTGTACAACTGACCATAAGGTGTCCCTCGGTGTTTACAAAAGGGAGTGTCGCCTTCTTCTCAGAAATGTGCAGGGGGCTTTCTTATTGAACCAGTATTTGCTTACTGACCACGCAGGAAGTAGAAGCACTATTTAGAACTACTCAACCAATGTCTGTTCATTCATGGTGCTTGTACAATATGATAGGGATTGGTCATTCACTACTGTAGCAACGTGCAGTACATAGCAACAAGACCCCTTGCAGACACACAGAACAGATAAACAAAACGACGGTTGTTTTCTTAATATCAAGTCAATATGTTGACGGTGTAGTTGGTTTCCTAGTGTATTTTAGTTTAGGCTTGTGTCAAGTTTCTTAGAGTAGAAATGCTGATCTAGGATCAGGTCCCCCTGTCTTATTTATTGTGATCAAATCAAATCAAATCAAATGTATTTATATAGGCCTTCTTACATCAGCTGATATATCAAAGTGCTGTACAGAAACCCAGACTAAAACCCCAAACAGCAAGCAATGCAGGTGCAGAAGCACGGTGGCTAGGAAAAACTCCCTAGAAAGGCCAAAACCTAGGAAGAAACCTAGAGAGGAACCAGGCTATGAGGGGTGGCCAGTCCTCTTCTGGCTGTGCTGGGTGGAGATTATAACAGAACATGGCCAAGATGTTCAAATGTTCATAAATGACCAGCATGGTCAAATAATAGTAATCACAGTGAACAGGTCAGTGTTCCATAGCCGCAGGCAGAACAGTTGAAACTGGGGCAGCAGCACGGCCAGGTGGACTGGGGACAACAAGGAGTCATCATGCCAGGTAGTCCTGAGGCATGGTCCTAGGGCTCAGGTCCTCCGAGAGAGAGAAAGAAAGAGAACATACTTAAATTCACACAGGACACTGGATAAGACAGGAGAAATACTCCAGAAATAACAGACTGACCCTAGCCCCCCGACACATAAACTACTGCAGCATAAATACTGGGGGCTGAGACAGGAGGGGTCAGGAGACACTTTGGCGCCATCCGATGATACTCCCGGACAGGACCAAACAGGCAGGATATAACCCCACCCACTTTSCCAAAGCACAGCCCCCACACCAGTAGATGGATATCTTCAACCACCAACTTACCATCCTGAGACAAGGCCGAGTATAGCCCACAAAGATCTCCGCCTCGGCACAACCCAAGGGGGGCGTCAACCGAGACAGGAAGACCACGTCAGTGACTCAACCCACTTAAGTGACGCACCCCTAGGGACGGCATGGAAGAGCACCAGTAAGCCAGTGACTCAGCCCCTGTAATAGGGTTAGAGGCAGAGAATCCCAGTGGAGAGAGGGAAACCGGCCAGGCAGAGACAGCAATGGCGGTTTGTTGCTCCAGTGCCTTTCCGTTCACCTTCACACTCCTGGGCCAGACTACATTCAGTCATAGGACCTACTGAAGAGATGAGTCTTCAGTAAAGACTTAAAGGTTGAGACTGAGTCTGCGTCTCTCACATGGGTAGGCAGACCATTCCATAAAAAGGGAGCTCTATAGGACAAATCCCTGCCTCCAGCTGTTTGCTTAGAAATTCTAGGGACAATTA
>NC_036864.1:6393986-6396226 GCF_002910315.2 Salvelinus sp. IW2-2015
TCTTGGGGGAGTGTCATTCGAAAACATACAGTGTTACTCTTCACATACTATGTGGAAGACACATCAGCTGTACAATTTTCAATGACACATGGTCGGAAGCCCCAAAAATTGCCCCTTCTAGACAGCCTGTGTCAGACATAATGGAAGTGATGGCTGCAAACTTTCTACTTTTTAAACTCGACAAACAGAGATGCTTGTTCTACGGTCCCAAGAACACAAAGAGACTCTTCCTGCTGAAGTCTGACAAATTAATCTTGATGGTTGTACAGTCGTCTCAAATAAAACTTGCGAAGGACCTCCGGCGTTACTCTGGACCCTGATCTCTCTTTTGACGAACCATATCAAGACGTTTAAAAGGACAGCGCTTTTTTTTTCCATCTACGTACATTGCAAAATCTGCAACTTTCTGTCTCAAATTATGCAGAAAAATTTATCCATGCTTTTGTTACTTCTAGGTTAGACTACTGCAATGCTCTTACTTTCGTCTACCCGGATTAAAGCACTAAATAAACTTCAGTTAGTGCTAACATACGGCTGCTGAAATCCTGACTAAAACCCCAAATGTGATCATATTACTCCAATGGCTAGCCTCCCTACACTGGCTTACAGTTATAGGCCAAGGGGCTGATTTCAGGTTTTTAACTGTAACCTACAAGCATTACATGGGCTTTGCTCTCTACCTATATTTCTTCCGCTTTGGTCCTGGCCGTACATACCTGACACGGCGCTCCGTCCAAAGACGGCAGGCCTTCTAAATTGTCCAGAAGATCTCTTTGTTTCTTGGGACCTAGAACAAGCATCTCTGTTTTGTCCGAGTTTAAAAGTAGAACATTTGCAGCCATCCACTTCCTTATGTCTGAAACACAGGCTTCTAGCAAGGGCAATTTTGGGGCTTCACCATGTTTCATTGAAATGTACAGCTGTGTGTCWTCCACATAGTAGTGAAAGTTAACATTATGTTTTCGAATGACATCCCCCAAGAGGTAAAATATATAGTGAAAACTATAGTGGTCCTAAACGGAACCTTGAGGAATACCGAAATGTACAGTTGATTTGTCAGAGGACAAACCATTCACAGAGACAAACTGATATCTTTCCGACAAATAAGATCTAAACCAGGTCAGAACTTGTCCGTGTAGACCAATTTGGGTTTCCAATCTCTCCAAAAGAATGTGGTGATCGATGGTATCAAAAGCAGCACTAAGGTCTAGGAGCACGAGGACAGATGAAGAGCCTCGGTCTGACGCCATTAAAAGGTAATTTACCACCTTCACAAGTGCAGTCTCAGTGATGATGGGGTCTAAAACCAGACTGAAGCATTTCGTATACATTGTTTGTCTTCGGGAAGGCAGTGAGTTTCTGCGCAACAGCTTTTTCTAACATTTTTGAGAGGAATGAGAGATTCGATATTGGCCGATAGTTTTTTATATTTTCTGGGTCAAGGTTTGGCTTTTTCAAGAGAGGCTTTATTACTGCCACCTTTAGTGAGTTTGGTACACATCCCGGGAATAGAGAGGCGTTTATTATGTTCAACATAGGAGGGCCGAGCACAGGAAGCAGCTCTTTCAGTAGTTTAGTTGGAATAGGGTCCAGTATGCAGCTTGAAGGTTTGCAGCTTGAAGGTGATCATTTGGAATGAAGCCAGAGAGGAATAGATTCGCCAGACTGAAACTCCGTAATCAGCACAACTACTCTGAGACACTTGATACTGCCCCAGAAGTAACTGCCATGGATAGGACATATGGAGTCAGTCAGTCAACTGCATATGAAGCCTGTCGATGTGGATAAGAATTCCGAAGCTCTAGGAACCATCTCTGGGTTCTGTCATTACATCACTGGCACATTACGTCCAGGGAGAATAGTATTTATAATGTAACTGATTGCAGAGCGTGGCACAGTAACTACTTCCTGTTATGAACCCACGCATTCACACATACACAGTGGGAATCATTTCTCACGGGGGCCCTCTTAGGTAAACATTGCACAATGGGCCGTTACACAATCTCGCCATGATTCCAAAAGAGCAGTTTTGGTTTATTTTATTTATTTATTTTACCATGGCTCAGGCCAGACTTGAGGCGTCAACATGTAATTAATGGATTCGTATTATCAAACAGCTGTTGGAGCTCTTTGTTCTGGCTCCAGCTCAAAGGACCCTCCAGCGCAGACTCCCTCCCTCCCTCTCTCCAACTCCTTCCATCTCTCTCTCTCTCCAACTCCTTCCATCTCTCTCTCTCTCC
>NC_036864.1:6396933-6415662 GCF_002910315.2 Salvelinus sp. IW2-2015
TGGGGAGTCAGCATTAAAGGACAAATACACAACTTTTCAACCTAACTTTCATTATCCCCAGCACAGTACATATATAGTTGAAGTCAGAAGTTTACATACACTTAGGTTGGAGACATTAAAACTCGTTTTTCAACTACTCCACAAATGTCTTGTTAACAAACTATTGTTTTGGCAAGTCGGTTAAGACATCTACTTTGTGCATGACACAAGTGATTTTTCCAACAATTGTTTACAGACAGATTATTTCACTTATAATTCACTGTATCACAATTCCAGTGGGTCAGAAGTTTACATACACTAAGTTGACTGTTGCTTTAAACAGCTTGGAAAATTCCAGAAAATGATGTAATGGCTTTAGAAGCATATGATAGGCTAATTGACATAATKTGAGTCAATTGGAGGTGTACCTGTGGATGTATTTCAAGGCCCACCTTCAAACTCACTGCCTCTTAATTGAGTGTATGTAAACTTCTGACCTACTGGGAGTGTGATGAAAGAAAATAACCCGGAATAAATCATTCTCTACTATTATTCTGACATTTCACATTCTTAAAATAAAGTGGTGATCCTAACTGATCTAAAACAGGGAATTCTTCTTGGAATAAATGTCAGGAATTGTGAAAAACGGAGTTTAAATGTATTTGGCTAAGGTGTATGTAAACTTCCGACTTCAACTGTATAAACAGTACATATGTAGAAACAGTGCATTTTTACGTTTTGTCGAAACAAATATAAAGTTAAAAGCTCTACACGATGACATCATCAAAAACATTTTAAAACAGTGAAAATCACCATTTAAATCMCTTTTAATCCTACCCTGTGATGTCACAGAGAAGCATTTCTTTAGGTCCTTTCTTATCTTTYTAACTACAGATCATAGAAACGTGCTGTTTTCACACATGTTAATGCTGGTTTGCTGCTGGAGATAATGAATATGAGGTTGAAAAGGGGCAGAATTGCCCTTTAACGCATCAGCCCCAATCAAAAAGAATGCTCAGAGAGAGAAAGGCCTTGATCTTTACCAGCTCTTCTAAGAACCCCTTTGTCGTATCTGTGTAAGCCCCACATGTTAAGTCACACGCATACTGTAGTGGCCCTTTCCTCCCTAGAGCCCAAACATTGTGTTGTGTTGTTTCTGCTTGCTGTATAATGTGCAGGCTATATTCATCTTTGTTGGTGTGTGTATGCACGTGCGAGACACCTAGAAAATGAGTCACTGTGTGTCTCTTTGGAAAAATAGGGTCACAGTGAAAGTACACTACTACTGGAAAGTACACTACTACTGGAAAGTACACTACTACTGGACTAGGCCTAAGTCTTGAAGTCACAATGCGACTAGCCCCGGCGCTCTCTTCTCTCCTCATCGCCTCATCTTCATTAGCCTCATAATGAGCATTGAGAGAGCGATCAAGAGAGAAAGAAAGGGAGAGTACCCTCCTAGATGAGTTTTAAGTAGCATTGTCTGTTCTCCTGGCAGCTTCGTAATACATATTTTTTTATGAGGGCATTAGGCTTTGCCGCTTCATTATACCTTATTTCATATGATGTTTGCTTTGTTATAGAAACTTCTCTCCTCTGTGGTGGGACTGGATTTTTAAGCTAATGAGTCCAAAACAAACAGCTTTTAAATGGAGCAGCTCGACGCCGGGAGCTGGAGCTGATGCTGAAGCGGACCTCTCCCTCACAGTCGCATTTGTCCCGCTTGTGAGAGATGAACTACACTATTCAGCATCATTCAGTATGAGCTTCTCCTCTCTCTTATTTGCCTCTCTCTCTCTCTCTCTGCTGCCTCTCTCTCTCTCGGTCTTACCTCTCTCTCGCTCTCTCCGTCTCTCTCTCTCATCCTCTCTCTCCTCCTCGTCTCTGCTCTCTCTCTGTGCTCTCTCTCTCTCTGGCCTCTCATCTCTCTGCTCTGTCTCTCTCTGTTGCCGCGTCTCTCTCTCTCCCTCTCTCTCTCTCCTCCTCCTCTCCCCTCTCATCTCGCTCTTCTCCCTCTCGCTCCTCTCTCTCTTGCTCTCCTCTCCTCTCTCTCCCTCTCTCTCTCTCGTCTCTCTTCTCTCTTCACTCTCTCCCCTCTCTCTCCTCTCTCTCTCATCCCTCTCGTCCCTCTGTCTCCTCTCTCTCTCCTCTCTCGTCTCTGCCCTCTCTCTCTTCTCGTCCTCCTCTCGCTCTCGTCTTCTGCCTCTCTCTTCTCTCTCGTCTCACCCCTCTCTATTTCCTCTCTTCTCCCTCTCGCTTCTCTCATCTCTCCTCTTCTCTCCTCTTCTGCTCTGCTCTTGTATCCTCTCTATTCTTCTTCTCTATCCTCGCCCTCGTCTTTTTCCTGTCTCCCTCTCTCCTCTCCACCCCTCCCTCTCTGCTCGTCTATTTTCTCCCCTCTTCTCTCCTTCCACCGCTGTGTGCCTTGCTCCAGCCGTCTAATAACCTTGTCTCTTTTATCCGTCACTGGTTGTTCTCCGTTTCGTTTTCCGCTCTGTTATTCAAAGGCTCTGAGGCTAAACAACGTTATGGATAAGGTATCGATGGTTCGGCGGCTTTGTGTCACTGAGATAAGATTATATTTCCTACACACACCACACACACACACACACACACACACTACACACACACACCCACGTCGACCTTAGCTGCAACTTTGATGCTCGCTAAGCTCTACTGCCGGAGATCAGTAAATCTGCGTGACATTTTGCTATATATGTATCTGGATGTTTCTGTGTCATAGCGCATGATATCTCAATTCTCGTGTAGGGTAATTGTGGTGTGTGTTGTGTGCTGTGTTGGTGTGTGTTGGTGTTTGTGTGTGTTTGGTGTGTGTTGGTGTGTGTTGTGTGTGGTGTGTGTGTGGCGATAATGCATTGCAAGTACACAAAGAAACACATCTGTTTATTTTTTTAATTTTTTATTTCAGCTTTTAACAGGTATGCTAGATTGAGAACAATTCTCATTTGCAACTGCGCACCTGGCCAAGATAAAGCAAGCAGTGTGAACAACAACAACAAGTTACAACTGGGATAAACAATAAAAATCAATAACATTGGTAGAAAAATAAGGAACTATAAGTACAATGCTGTGCACAAAGCATAGTAGGTAGCAACAAATCGACTAATTAAAGATTAGGAGCAGATTACAAAACACAGGATGAGAGTACTATCCGTTTGTGCAAGACTCCAAGAGTTCATGAACAGGAGATCTGTGCAATCTGGGACGGCATACGTCAGTATGACCTTGTCCTAGGTTGCCTGTCACCATCTATACACCCTCCCCAAGAGGCCAGCGACAGGTGAGTCAATGCCTAACTGCGTCCCATGCCCAATTATTCATCAGGAGTCCTTGTTGTTGATAGCTCAACATCCCATGACTACATGCAGGGCGTCTTCCTCCTGAGTCTGAAGCATTGGTTGACCGCCATACCTCCTGGCCTTGCTTCACGTCGGGGCCCACTAGGGTCTTTCCTCTTCACAATTCCAGAGCCATTGACTGCGCCTCTGCCGCCCTTCCATGATACAGCTTTGATTGCTCGAAACAGCTGCTCTGGCGCTAATTCCCAGGTCTCTAACATCGTGTAGGATGTGGCACACAAAACCTCTGCAGCCCACCTTCCACTGTGGACGTTCTTGTGTTCCAGCCAATGAGCCGGCCTTCGGTCAGCTAATCAGGCATAGCGCAGATTTTCGTCTAGCCTCTCGACTGAAGTACTCTCCCAGAGTATACTGGGTGGCTCCAATATGAAGACCTTCTGAGCGAGATGGGACCAGATCACCCAGTTCAGGTCTTAGGGGGTGGTTGCATCTACCGAGGAGAACACAAACAAGTTTGCCGGCCAATGTCAGTCTAGCATTTGTCCAGTTCGCGGGCCTCAAGCGCAGCTGGGTCTCCGCCTAATTTTGCGTTCTCTGTGGTTAAGCCCTCGCTGGACAAAGTCGTCCGAAGGGTGTGATGCTGGCTGGGGTGGAGAGTTGTGGCAGCTCGGCTGTCCTCCCAGGCGGAAGCGGTTTTTAAGGACTGGGGGGCTGTGTACGCCACGATGAGGCTCTGGGGTGAGCTGTTTACAGCCCTGTGACGAAGCTTTCCCAGGTGGCTGGCATGATGAACAAGAGCACAGCCGCGATTCACAATGATATACCATTGGTGCATAGATAACTGGTGTTGAAGAGACTCATATTTGCTCTTGATGGAAAGCTCAAGCCGCCCTCGGCTTCCGGTCCCACAGATCTTCCAGCTGATCATCCTCGTTCCCACACGTCCATCGAGTTCCTTCCCTGTGGCAAGTAGATACGGCCTTGGCCCACTTCAGCCCCTCCTGATGGCGTACTTCCTGGCACTACCATCTTTCCGCCGCTATGTGCAGTGGCCTTACTCCAAGCGAGCACGGCTAGTTAGCCCAAGCCCTCCTCTCCCTTGTGAACCTGAGCCCACAATCAGCAGTGTCTGAGGGCTGGCTGTTCCTTCTGCGACTAGCTTTTCCTGGCCGTCCTTTGCGGCACAGTTGCCGAGGTCGGCGCGTTGTTGCTCACCACTGGGTCTCGAGATTCATTCGAGTGTCACTGGAGACCTGGTTTTTGCACACCTGAATTCTCTGTTAGACTGGTAGAGGGGCACTTGCAGGACACCATCTCCATTAGAGGCCTATGGCTGGTAAGCATCGTTGGAACTCCGGAGCCACTTCTTTAGTAAGCCTTGGACTCCTCTTTCCATCTTCTCACTGTTGAGATTGAACCTCATACACTGCTAGGGGGCCACACACCGGGTAGAACCAACTTGCAGACCACCAGCCTTTAACTTCAGTAGCTGGGTGTTGTCGATGGACTTTAGGGTACTACTACATTCTTGCGCAGCTTTGCACCTGGTCTTTGTCTTCAGCTTGCAGTCATACCACTCTCCAAGGCTTTTTACCGGCTTGCTCCAGACACGTTGGGATTGGTCTTCCGATGAAGAATTCAGGTCAGAGAAGTACTCCCTTCACAATCATATCTGCTTGACTGGATGGTTTAATCTTCTACAGGGCCCAGCTGATGTTCTCCTCGAGTTTCTGAGCAGTCTTCCTGGTGTAGGACAGTGTGGTCAAGGTGTAACTGTCGTCATTAGGCTCTGAGTGGAGGAGCGGAAACCCAGTCGACTCGCTGTCCACCAGAACCCATTTGAGATTGATGATAACCTCCATTGCCATTATGAATGCCAACGGAGAAATGGTACATCCCGCCATTTACCTACATTCAGGCACTGCCATGAGGTGTGACTCTGAGGTGGTGAAGCAGAACTGCAGATCCTGGAAGTACGACATCACCAGCGTTGTGATGGTGTCCGGTATGTGGAAAAATTGAAGGCAGACCACAGAGATTCATGGGCACAGAGCCAAATGCATTGGCGAGGTCGAGGAAGACTACATGGAGGTCCCTTTTCTCCACCTTTGGCCATTTGGATTCTGGTGCCAGATCATGCTGGAGTGTTCAAGCAGCCAAGAACCCTGATATTCCTGCCTCTGTACAGATGTATCGACGTACGCATTCCTTTGCAGTACTCGGACATCCTCTGGGCAATGACCCTAAAGAAGATTTTACCCCTCGACATTCAGTAAGAGATGGGCGCAATGGCTGATGTTCACTGCATCCTTCTCCTTAGGATCAGGACCCCGCCTGCCTACGCCACACTGGGTATTATCTTCTTTTGCCAAGGGTTCTCATAAGCCTCCAGAGGACCCTCGAGTGGTTCTTATACACTTTGTACGGGATCTCCTTGCCCGGGGCTGATTGCTTTCTTGCCCGTCGAACTGTGTTTTCCACTCTTTTCCATTCGGAGGCTGGTCTCAATATGATGTTCGGGGGTTCAATGGTGGATATGATGGGATGCCAGGTTCATGTCGCTTATGTCAAAGTTTGTGTGTATCAGGTGCCTCTAGGTCTTTCTTTTTGTTTTAGAGCTCCACTTTTTTCCTTCGTGAAGAGATTATGTAAGGAACTTGAAGGGACTTTATATAGATCGAGTTCTAGTTTGTCTTTCTTCCTCTCGGTTCCGTAGTTCTTGCTCTACGGAGGGATGCCACGGTTTATGTCAGCCTGAAGTGCCTCTATGCCTCCTTTTCCACTTCCGAGGCCTTCTTCCACTGTTTCTTAAGCTGTTCTCTTGAACGAGGCGCTTGATTTTTGTTGCTCCTGGAAACTGGTGGGTTGGAACCTTTCTCCCCCTTTTGCCTCTTGACTCCAAAGCTTTCTGCCCCGTACTTCTTAGATGAGTCCCCCATCCTCTCCAACTTCTTCTCCACTGTGCCTCGAAGTTTCCGAGGTCAAGGTAAGGTCAGTATTCACTGCTTCCCACAACTTCTTGTCACTGCCCAGGCCACTTCAATACGTCTGTGCCCTGGTAGCTCTCTCGACCTGCAGTCTGGGAGGCTGGGTGAGTTCCACTCCTGTTGTTGGTTCCACTCAGTTGTTACTTCGGTGTGAGTTTACGTCCTCCATGACAGTGGTACTGATGCACTGCAAACTATGGTTGCGTCCAGTTGCTGTGCTTCATTCGATTGATTTGATCGCTTTCGCAGAAAGTGATCAATGCGAGGCCTCTGTCTCTCTTTACCCAACACCCTTCTTCCCCTGGTGGATCCTCAACCCATGTGTGAGTAACTTTCCTCCAACCACAGACACATACCTGCATCTGTTTGTGGCCCGCTGTTGCAGCGGAACTTGTGACAGTTGCTGTGGTGTGTCTCTTGTGCTGTGCTCTCATACTCGTAGTCGTTTCGCGTCCAGTCTTACCATGTTGTCAGCCAATGAGTCATCTCCGCCCCGCTCTCGCAGACTCTAGGGGTATTTCGTATGTTGACTTTCTGTAGCTAAAACGGGTGTTTCCACATACTGCGAAGCATGGGAAACTACAAGAAATGGGAAGCTACCCATGACTGTCCCAGATTAACACTGGAGTATAAATCATCAGATGATCATGTCTGCAAGGAGAATACTGGTGTGCAAAAGAGCAGAAAAGTAAATAAATAAAAAACAGATATGGGGTGAGGTAGGTAAATTGGGTGGCTATAACCGATGGACTTGTACAGCTGCAGCGATCGGTTAGCTGCTCAGATAGCAGATGTTTTAAAGTTGTTGAGGGAGATAAAGTCTCCAACTTCAGAGATTTTGCAATTGTTCAGTCGCAGCAGCAGAGAACTGGAGGAAAGGCGTCCAAATGAGGTTTTGGCTTTAGGGATGATCAGTGAGATACACCTGCTGGAGCGCGTGCTACGGGTGGGTGTAGCCATCGTGACCAGTGAACTGAGATAAGGCGGCACTTTACCTAGCATAGCCTTGTAGATGACCTGGAGCCAGTGGGTCTGACGACGAACATGTAGCGAGGGCCAGCCGACTAGGGCATACAGGTCGCAGTGGTGGGTCGTATAAGGTGCTTTAGTAACAAAACGGATGGCACACATCAAGCACTAAGCAGTAGGCTGAGCACGTCAGTGTGCCGTATTACACAGGAGTAGTTTAAACCTGTGTGGATGGGAGCTATTTGTGTGCTTGCATGTGCGCGTGTGTGTGTGTAGCGTAATACATTAGTCTTAAGCCAGTGGACCACTGTCTAGTCTAGGTACTCTCATGATGTGGCCCTTTCTGGGTATAGAGCGTGGCATCCCCCTCTCTCTCCCTCCTACACCCAGGTTCTGTTATCTCAGGTCGTAAATTCCTGGAGGAGACTCTCTCCTCCTGGCCATGCAGTATATATAGAGAGAGAGTTTCACAGTAGAACAAAGGAACTTTTTCTACATCACAGAACTTGAGAACTGTACAGTGTCCATGTTTTGGAGAATGTGTAAATGGTTGGTGGAGAAGCCAGCTATGACCCGGTTCGTTTTGTTTCATGTTTGTGACCTCATGAAAGACAATACAGCCACATTACCATAACTCTGTTTATACAGGAGCCTCCGTTATGAGGTTTGYRTCTAATTATTGTATAAAATGAATGAGTAAAGATGAAACTATTTGTGAAATGATGTAATAATGTTAATGTGAGAGAATTGTATTCCCTTTAAAGTTTAACTAAGTCACTAAGCCCACYCCCATGAGCACAGACATGATCTGGCTCATGGGACAGCCCTTTTCTACTGTTACGAATAAAACCCCCACCTGAAGAAATCCTCTTCAGACCATGCGTACCTCGATCACCGAAGGTTGAGTAGAGACTACAAAAACCTCAGTATAAGCTAAAGTTGTAATGGTTGTTGAAATCCTAACCATACCACGTGGAGCATTGGTTACACGGGTGGAAATGGTTCAACTCTGAGACTATCGATCCCTACAGAATAAGAGCAAATCTTAGATACTAGTCTGCAGCTAGAAATGATGTCAACCTGAGATGCGAGGACCGACAACCGCGAAACATCTATTCTATAAGAACATTTCTGAATGGTACTCTGAAGTATACATTCTCACCACAAAAGACTTCAGGGAAGCAGAGAGAGAGACGCGCGCGCGGATGAACTTTCCAACAGAAAGACGGACGATTCCAACAGAGATCACGACGACACACTCAGTGTAAATATATATTGATTGCAATTATTCTCGAATGAGTGAGCGTTCATGTGCAAAGGATTAGCATTTCAATTAATATAATTATCAACTGTGTAGTGTCTCTTTTGTCTTTCCCGCCCTTCTCAGTCCACACCCACTTCCCTTTGTCTACCAAGCCGTCATATCGGCTTAGCCCACTAGGGACCCTCCCCTATCATTTCCTTGTAACCATATCTACTGTTTGTTTGTTTATGCATTTCTGTGATTATTTAGTTAGTTAGTAAATAAATGATTAAGACAATTGATCTATGGATGATTCATAGTAAAGGCTGGGTTCGTGCAGATAACCAACAATTTACGACGTTTGGAATGAGACTAACTTGAGGTAAAGAATAATTCATTCATTAGAAGACTAATTAATCAGATATTAAAATATCTGAAGAGTTATATTAGGAAAATTATAACTTTGTAATCTGAAGACTTTCCTTGGTGCCCCAACTTCCTAGTTAATTATATTTACATGATTTTGTCAATATCGTAAATACTAATTATTACAGAGGAATTGATTTGATAAAAATAGAATCATGTCCTACGTTTAATAATGCCAAAGAACGGACAGTTAAACGTGATAAACTGGTCATGCAATCAGACTTAAGCTATCTAAATTGCAATCTGTACTGTGAGACACTCGTGCTATGAGGACACATCAGTATTGGATGGGCTGTGGGGTGAAGTCAAGTCCATCTCCAACGTAACGGTTTATAATGAAAATGAATTACTTTCTAGTGTTTTGATGAATGTTTTGGGGCTTTGAGCCATTTTGTTAACTTATGTTTACCAGGTTAATTGAATGGGAGAGAAATACTGACTGGGGAAAAGGGGTTAAATGAGGGATCAAATATCAACCATGTGTTGTGTAATTAGTGGTTGGCAGAGAAGGTGTGTGTGTTGTTGTGTGTGTGTGTGTGTGTGTGTGTGTGTGTGTTTGTGTGGTGTTGTGTTGTGTGTGGTGTGTGTGTGGTGTGTGCGTGTGTGTGTGTGTGTGTGTGTGTGTGTGTGTGTGTGTGTGTGTGTGTGTGTGTGTGTTGTGTTTCCGACATGTGTACATTATGTGGTGAGGATCCAGTAGGATTTTCAGACCGTCGTCATGTCACAAGACGACAAAAATAAAATTTGAACTCGATCATACTCCCTTTAGCACACACCGCCACATTACAATCACACGAATCTCTTTCTCTCTTCTCTTCAGATTAGTGGTTAGAGCATTGGGCCAGTAACTGAAAGGTCGCTGGTCGAATATCCCAGCCGACAATTAAATCTGTGCCCTAAGCCCTTAAGCAAGCAGGCTTAAACCCTAATTTGCTCCAGGGGCGCCGTACTTAGCTACGGCTGACCGGAACTTACCGTCTGCATTGTGAGGCTGTATTATGATAGAACCAGTTATGATCTACAACTGTAAGAGATCAGCGAGACCCAGCCTGACAGTCTAGTGAGTGAGGTATCTACTGCAGTAACCCTCGGAGACGAGAGGCGGAACTAGATACCACCGAGGAAAACATAATGCTCCTTTTCACCATCCTCTTTTTCCATCCAAAAAACCTAATTACGCTTCTTCCCCCAAAAACATCCCGATGGGCCTTTTTAACTTTTTGATTCTCTTTCTGCTGAGAGTTTGATTCTGTGGAACATGCAGAATGATTGCACCCTCTCAGAGTCTGAGGCAATTATTAGAGTCGAGCTGCAACCTGTTATATTGTACAGGCAGGCTCGCACCTCTCTCCCTTATCGTCTGCGCTGTCAGTACAGAGGAACGTAATCGTAACT
Organism: Salvelinus sp. IW2-2015; assembly: GCF_002910315.2. Taxonomy (NCBI): domain Eukaryota; kingdom Metazoa; phylum Chordata; class Actinopteri; order Salmoniformes; family Salmonidae; genus Salvelinus; species Salvelinus sp. IW2-2015. The sequence continues at coordinate 6,407,253 of NC_036864.1, forward strand.
ATCAATAGAGTCTTAGCAGTCCGCACCTACAGCCTCTCACTCACACACACACATACACACACCAGGTCGTCAGGTCGCAGTGTTAAATGATTGTTCTCAACTGGTCTACCTGGTTAAATAAAGGTTAAAATTTTAAAAAAATCATACAACACACGCAGCGCACGCACACACACACACACCACACACACCACACACACACACACCACCACAAACACCACACACACACACACACACACACACACACCCAGCACACACACACAACCACCACACACACAGCACACACACACAAGCACACAACACAGCACACACACACACACACACCACACAACACACAGACACGCACGCACAGCACACATCTTGCTTCTGAGGCCAAACCTCAATAATGTAAATAATTTTAGAGAGCCTAATGAGTGTAGTGCCAGATCATTGCTGTGCAGCTAGAATAGTAATATTAGCGCAGCAGCACATCCAACACACTGTCTCTGAGCTTTGGTCCACTGTCTCCAGGGTAATATGGGTTGTAGTTCATTATTTTGTAAGAATGTGAATCTGCATACAGAGCACGGCTGGTTTAGCCGGGAAACAAGTGGTGCTGTGAGTTGTACAAGTTGTCTCTAATTGAAAGGGATTCTGTACAGAAAGGAGTGCAGGGGGAATATATATATCTGTGGATCTACAGGATATGATATATCTGTTGATCTACAGGATATGATATATCTGTGGATTTACAGGATATGATATATCTGTGGATTTACGGATAAGATATATTCTGTGATCAAGGATATGATTATATCTGTGGATCTACAGGATATGATATATCTGTGGATCTACAGAGATGCTGTAACGTCCTGACCTGTTTTATTTTGTTTTATGTATGTGTATTGGTCAGCGTTAGTTTGTGCGTCAGTATTCTATGTGCAGTTTCCATGTTTTGTTTGCTCATGTATTGAGTTTCTGTCTGGGTGTGCCTGGTATGGCTCTTGATAGAGCAGGTGGTTTGCGTTTTCCTCTAATTAAGAGTCATATTTAGTGAGGCGTTCTCACTGTTTGTTTGTGGGTGATTCTTTCCGTATTTGTGTTATGTCTTGCACCATACGGGACTGTTCGGTGTTCGTTTCGATGTAGTCTGTTTCCTGTCCGTAAGTGTTACGTTTAGTTATGTAAGTTTATGTTCAGTTTCGTCTACGTCGTTTTCTTGTTTTGTATTTTTGAAAAGTGTTTGTTTTTTCGTGTTGCCATCGTCGTTTTAATAAAAATTATTTTTCCCTATGCTGCATTTTTGGTCTGATGATCCTTTCTCCTCTCCTCGTCTCCCGAGGATGAGGAGAGCGACAGCCCTACAGAATCACCCACCACGCTAAGACCAGCGAAAGGGAATGCTCACAGAGCAACAAGGACTCCTGGACTTGGAGGAGATCCTGGATGGTAGAGGACCTTGGGCTCAGCCAGGGAATATCGCCGTTCCCAAGGAGGAGGTTGTGAAGCAGCGAAGGCTGAGAAGGCGCTGGTATGAGAGGCAGCGCGGGACGCGGTGGGAGCCGTGAGTCAGACCCAAAATTTCTTGGGGGGGGGCCACGAAGGAGTGTGGCAAAGCCGGGTAGGATACCCGACCAACTCCCCGTGCTTACCGTGGAGGTAGAAGGCGTCGTACTGGTAAGACACCGTGTTATGCGGTAAAGCGGCACGTGTGTCCCCAGTCGCGTGCTTCGCCCAGTGCGGGCTATTCCACCTCGCCGCACGGGAGGCTAGGTTGGGCATCGAGCCGGATGCCATGAAGCCGGCCCAACGTATCTGGCCTCCAGTACGTCTCCTCGGGGCCGGCGTACATGGCACCAGCCTTACAGTGTGGTGCCCGGTTCGCCTGCATAGCCCCTGCGGCATTCCACCTCGCCGCACTGGCAGGGTACGGGACCATTCAACCTGGTAAGGTTGTGGAGGCTCGGTGCTCAAGAGCACGTCCTCCTTCACGGTCCGGTATACCCGGTGCCACCTCCATGTACCAGTCCTCCCGGTGGCAGCCCCCCGTACCAGGCTGTCTCTCCGGGTTCTCTCTCCAGCTGTTTCCTCTCTCAGCGCAGCCAGTGCCTATACCACGCACCAGGCTGTCTCTCCTTCTCCTCCCTACAGAGTCGTCCTGCCATGACGCGCCAGAGCCCGTCCTGCCATGACCAGCCAGAGCCTCCTGCCATGACCAGCCAGAGCCGTCCTGCCATGACCAGCCAGAGCCGTCCTGCCATGACCAGCCAGAGCGTCCTGCCATGACCGCCAGAGCCGTCCAGCCAGGGCCATGCCAGAGCCGTCCAGCCAGGACCTGCCAGAGCGTCCAGCCAGGACCTGCCAGAGCCGTCCAGCCAGGACCTGCCAGAGCCGTCCGCCAGACGCCAGAGCCGTCAGCCAGGACCTGCCGAGCCGTCCAGCCAGGAACCTGCAGAGCCGTCCAGCCAGGACCTGCCAGAGCAGTCCAGCCAGGACCTGCCAGAGCCGTCCAGCCAGGACCTGCCAGAGCCGTCCAGCCAGGACCTGCCAGAGTCCCTCAGCCAGGACCTGCCAGAGTCCCTCAACCCAGGGACCTGCCAGAGTCCTCACCAGGACCTGCCAGAGTCCCTCAGCCAGGACCTGCCAGAATCCTCAGCAGACCTGCCAGAGAATCCTCAGCCAGACCTGCAGAGTCCCCGAGCTCAACCTGCCAGAGTCCCTCAGCCAGGACCTCCAGAGTCCCTCCACCAGACCTGCCAGAGTCCCTCAGCCAGACCTGCACCCTCAGAGACCTGCCAGAGTCCCTCAGCCAGGACCTGCCAGGAGCTCCCTCAGCCAGGACCTGCCAGAGGTCCTCGCCAGGACCTGCCAGAGTCCTCAGCCAGGACCTGCCAGAGTCCTCAGCCAGCAGGACCCTGCCAGAGTCCTCAGCCACGGACCTGCCAGTCCCTCAGCCAGACCTGCCAGGTCCTCAGCCGGATCTGCCGGAGTCTCTCAGCCGGGACCTGCCGCCCTTATCCCGTGCTGCCCCTATGTCCCGTGCTGCCCCTTGTCCGGTGCTGCCCTTGTCCCGGTGCTGCCCTGTTCCGGTGCTGCCCCTGTTTTCGTGCTGCCCCTTGTTCGGTGCTGCCCTTTGTTCGGTGTGCCTCGGTGCTGCCCCTTTCCGGTGCTGCCCTTGTTCCGGTGCTGCCCCTTGTTCCGGTGCTGCCCCTTGTTCCGGTGCTGCCCGCTATCCTGGTGCTGTCCTTATCCAGGTGCTGCCCCTTGTTCCGGTGCTGCCCTTGTCCGGTGCCTGCCCGCTTGTCCCGGTGCTGCCCTTGTCCGGTGCTGCCCCTTGTCCCGGTGCTGCCCTTGTCCTGCTGCCCTTTCTCCGTGCTGGCCATATCATTTAGGGGATGTTAGTTTTAGGGTGTCATTGAGGGGAAGACAGAAGCGGGGGTGACTATGGTGGGTGTGGGACACGTCCAGAGCCGGAGCCACCACCGTGGTCAACTGCCCACCCAGACCCTCCCCTGGACTTTGTGCTGGTGCGCCGGCGTTCGCACCTTGAGGGGGGTTCTGTAACGGTCCTGACTGTTTTATGTTGTTTTTGTATGTGTAATTGGTCAAGGGCGTTAGTTTTGGGTGGGCAGTCTATGTTATCTGTTCTATGTTGGTTGGGTGGTCCTGGTATGGCTCTGATTAGAGGCAGGTGTTTGCGTTTTCCTCTAATTAAGAGTCATATTAGGTAGGCGCTTCTCACTGTTTGTTTGTGGGTGATTGTCTTCCGTATCTGTGTTAGTCTTGCAACCATACGGGACTGTTCGGTTGTTCGTTTCGATGTTAGTCTGTTTCCTGTCCGTAAGTGTTACGTTTAGTTATGTAAGTTTATGTTCAGGTTTCGTCTACGTCGTTTTCTTGTTTTGTATTTTTGAAAGTGTTTTGTTTTTTCGTGTTGCCATCGTCGTGTTAAATAAAAGATGGCTTATTTCCCTAATGCTGCATTTTGGTCTGATGATCCTTCTCTCCTCTCCTCGTCCGAGGATGAGGAGAGCGACAGCCCTTACAAGTGCAGATATACTATCTCCGGCACAGATTATTATTATTAAAAATGTTTTAAATTTGGGGGGGGGGGGTCTCTTTTTGTCCTCATTTGGACTAATCTTCCAAGAGTCCTTAAACATTAAAATACAATTTATAATACGAACACATTTTCACAAATAACACACTGTTACAAACAGACATAATACACTAACATATTGACCCGATAAATACTCTGTCTAAAAGATATATTGATTCTTCATCTACCATAGTCCAGCACAACTTTTCTACGTATTATATTTAAATGGTTTTACAGTATTGTTTAAATTTATATATTGAAAGGTTTCTGGTTTGCTCAGTTAAATTATTCCATTTCTTTATTCCTCTAAATCGAAATGTTATTTTGCCTATTTCTCTTTTCTGTCAGGATAACACATAGATGGTAGACAATCTATTCCTAGTATTTACTGAATGTCTGTCTCTTACCAACTGAATACCGTTGTGAATAGAGTTTGGCCGTTTTAAATGGTGTATATTTTGAAATAAAATAAGCACGTTTTTTTCAATTATCTTGTTGATTGATGACCAACCAAGAGCATTGTGCATGACTACAACAGAATAACCATATCTCCACCTTAAAACAATCCTTGCTGCTTTGTTCTGTGCAATCTGCAGCCTCCTAATGTCACATGCTGATGCATTTCCCCAGACCACAGAACAGTAGTTCACCTGACTCTCAATTAATGCTTGTGTTATTTGCTCAAGAATCTTTCCTGGTAAATATTTAGCTATCCTTCTGATCATCCATGCTGTTTTAATATATATAGTTTTACATAGATTAGTTATTTGAGACGACCATGATAAGCAGTTGTCTAGCTGCACTCCTAGTAGTTTGCTTTCTGCCACTGCCTCAATTTGTACTCCCCCCATACTTAATTGTATCCCATGCTGTGTTGGCCTTTTCCTAGTGGAACAGACCAACATAACTTTGGTTTCCTTGGTGTTAAGATAAAGGCTTAGACAAGGGACTATGAATCAGAGTTGCAGCACAGCCAGAGCCTGGCAATAGAGTCTACTATTGGTCGAGAGCTACACTACCACTACGATACATCACATCACTGTCAATTTAGTTGTATTAGTATTATTATTATCTGCTATGTCCTGTTAACCTTTACAGCTTTGGTATAGAATAAGAAAGAGATTTTGCGCCAAAGATTACACCCAGCCTGCTAATCATGAACAGCGGGTGTCCAGTTATGTGAGACCAATGGTAGTAACCATTAACACGGGGTCAAAGGTCAGCATAAGCCAATAAGCTGTAGCGTCCGTGCTGGGAGAAGAGTGCGCAATTGCTGGACTAAAGAAAGTCCTCTCACTGTCAATTGCGTTTATTTTTCAGCAAACTTAACATGTGTAAATATTTGTATGAACGTAACAAGATTCAACAACTGAGACATAAACTGAACAAGTTCTACAGACATGTGATTAACAGAAATTGAATAATGTGTCCCTGAACAAAGGGGGGTCAAAACAAAAGTAACAGTCAGTATCTGGTGTGGCCCACCAGCTGCATTAAGTACTGCAGTGCATCTCCTCCTCAAGGACTGCACCAGATTTGCCAGTTTTTGAATGTGACATGTTACCCCACTCTTCCACCAAGGCACCTGAAAGTTCCTGGACATTTCTGGGGGAATGGCCCTAGCTTTACCCTCCGATACAACAGGTCCCAGACGTGCTCAATGGGATTGAGATCCGGGCTCCTCGCTGGCCATGGCAGAACACTGACATTCCTGTCTTGGAGGAAATCACGCGCAGATCAAGCAGTATGGCTGGTAGCATTGTCATGTTGGAGGGTCATGTCAGGATGAGCCTGCAGGAAGGTACCACATGAGGGAGGAGGATGTTTTCCTATAACGCACAGCGTTGAGATTGCCTGCAATGACAACAAGCTCAGTCCGATGATGCTGTGACAACACCGCCCCAGACCATGACGGACTCTCCACCTCCAAATCGATCCGCTCCAGAGTACAGGCCCTCGGTATAACGCTCATTCCCACGATGATAAATGCAAATCCGACCTACACCCCTGGTGAGACAAAACCGCGACTCGTCAGTGAAGAGCACTTTTTGCCAGTCCTGTCTGGTCCAGCGACAGTGGGTTTGTGCCAATAGGCGACGTTGTTGCCGGTGATGTCTGGTGAAGACCTGCCTTACAACAGGCCTACAAGCCCTCAGTCCAGCCTCTCTCACCCTATTGGGGACAGTCTGAGCACTGATGAGGGATGGTGCGTTCCTGGTGTAACTGGGCAGTTGTTGTTGCCATCCTGTACCTGTCCCGCAGGTGTGATGGTCAGATGTACCGATCCTGTGCAGGTGTTGTTACACGTGGTCTGCCACTGCGAGGATGATCAGCTGTCTGTCCTGTCTCCCTATAGCGCTGTCTTACACGTCTCACAGTACGGACATTGCAATTTATTGCCCTGGCCACATCTTGCAGTCCTCATGCAGGAAGAGTAATAGTTAGTATTACTCTCATAGTACAAAAGGCAGGTCTTAATGAAGAGAAAGGAAATGGCTGATTTTAGACCGAAAGAGGGGGGATAGAGAGAGTAGAGAGACAACTAAGAGAGAGAGAGAGAGAGTGAGTTATGTCATCAACAGAAGCAGAGGTGAGGAAGATTGGTCATGTTTCTGAATCCTGATTCTGTCCTGTAATTTGTCAGCATTAAAACACATGCAGTAGAGACTTCCCTATGGGCATACAGTAAAACTGTCTTCAACTCCAACTAGGCTATTCATTAGATCCAGCATATCTGAGGTGCTGACCTGTTGCACCCTCGACAACCACTGTGATTATTATTATATGACCCTGCTTGGTCATCTATGAACATTTGAAACATTTTGGCCATGTTCTGTTACAATCTCCACCGGCACAGCCAGAAAGAGGACTGGCCACCCCTCATAGCCTGGTTCCTCTCTAGGTTTCTTCCTAGGTTTTGGCCTTTCTAGGGAGTTTTTCCTAGCCACCGTGCTCTACACCTGCATTGCTTGCTGTTTGTGGTTTTAGGCTGGGTTTCTGTACAGCACTGAGATATCAGCTGATGTAAGAAGGGCTTTATAAATAAATTAGATTTGATATAAGACCAATAAACAAAAAAGCATCCTTTATCCTCATAATAGCTCTTCTTTTTGAATGTTTCTTCAGCATTCCGTTCATTCAGCTGCGTCTCCACAGACGCGACAACCGAAGAGTGCTCTCTCTCCCGCGCACCAAATGAACGTATTCAACATCTTCAAAGCAGCTCATTTACTTATTATGTTTGATACCTCGCCTTTTCACAGACGAGATCTAATTACGTTCATGGCTCGAGTGTACCTTCTTATTTAAGAGAAAAAACACATCTCTAGAGGTTTCTCTACCGTTAACAGAACTAATCACAGTCGTGTGCACAAAAGTAGAAAATACCATCCTACCAAACAAGACTGAGAGATAGGGAAAAAGGGGGGAAAACGGGGGAGAGAGAGGCATTGAAGCTGTTCTGTGCCCTGGCTGACACACAAACAGGATTTTAGAGGGGAAATGTGAAGACTACACCATGCCCGGTGCTTGCTTGTGTGGCACGCATGTATATGTGTGTGCTGAAATGAATAACAGCAAATGCCGACCACACCTCTCTGGTGAAAGACAAAGCAAATGCAGCCTCTCTCTCATTACATTTCATCTCAGGTAATGGATCAGGGCTATTGATTCATAATAACATGTAGACGATCAGACATAAGTTATATGTATGCACATGCTTGATGATAACATGTCTGTAGCTGATTAGATGGGATCTGATTAATTAGATGAGATTGATTGTGTGTAACTTCCTGTTAGCCTGTGTCCTTGATGTGGGACGTGTGTGTGTGTGAAGAATGCTCTGGGTGCTGCATAATGGAATGACCTGTTGTGTCTGAGTGAGTGACAACTCCATCTCTTTCCCTGCCTGTCTCTCTCTCTCTCCCTTCTCATCGACATAAAACATAGACCAGTAGATCTCCTTCATTTACTCAGACAGAGAGAAGGATAAAGACAGGATAAAGACAGGGAAAGATTGAAAGAGAAACAGAAAGGGAGCAAGGTTCCTGGGAGATTGACAATGTGAAGTTTTGAACACAATCCTGTGGTGTTGTGTGTGTGTGTGTGTGTGTGTGTGTGTGTGTGTGTGTGTGTGTGTGTGTGTGTGTGGTGTGTGTGTGTTGTGTGTGTGTGTGTGTTGTGTGTGTGTGTGTGTGTGTGTGTGTGTGTGTGTGGTGTGTGTGTGTGTTGGTGTGGAGAGAGAGAGAGAGAGAAGAGAGAGAGAGAAGAGAGAGACAGAGATCCAGAGCGAACAGAGAGAAGCGAGAGATTCCACCACCCACCACCCTGTCCGTC
>NC_036864.1:6416580-6425966 GCF_002910315.2 Salvelinus sp. IW2-2015
TAGCATTGTCATGCTGGAGGGTCATGTCAGGATGAGCCTGCAGGAAGGGTACCACATGAGGGAGGAGGATGTTTTCCCTATAACGCCACAGCGTTGAGATTGCCTGCAATGACAACAAGCTCAGTCCGATGATGCTGTGACACACCGCCCAGACCATGACGGACTCTCCACCTCCAAATCGATCCGCTCCAGAGTACAGGCCTCGGTATAACGCTCATTCCCACGATGATAAATGCAAATCCGACCATCACCCCTGGTGAGAACAAAACCGCGACTCGTCAGTGAAGAGCACTTTTTGCCAGTCCTGTCTGTCCAGCGACAGTGGGTTTGTGCCATAGCGCACGTTTTTGCCGATGTGTCTGGTGAAGACCTGCCTTACAACAGGCCTACAACCCTCAGTCCAGCCTCTCTCACCCTATTGGGGACAGTCTGAGCACTGATGAGGGATGGTGCGTTCCTGGTGTAACTCGGGCTGTTGTGTTGCCATCTCTGTACCTGTCCCGCAGGTGTGATGTTCAGATGTACCGATCCTGTGCAGGTGTGTTACACGTGGTCTGCCACTGCGAGGATGATCAGCTGTCTGTCCTGTCTCCCTATAGCGCTGTCTTACACGTCTCACAGTACGGACATTGCAATTTATTGCCCTGGCCACATCTGCAGTCCTCATGCAGAAGAGTAATAGTTAGTATTACTCTCATAGTACAAAAGGCAGGTCTTAATGAAGAGAAAAGGAAATGGCTGATTTTAGACCGAAAGAGGGGGGATAGAGAGAGTAGAGAGACAACTAAGAGAGAGAGAGAGAGAGATGAGTTATGTCATCACAGAAGCAGAGGTGAGGAAGAGTTTGTCATGTTTTCTGAATCCTGATTCTGTCCTGTAATTTGTCAGCATTAAAACACATGCAGTAGAGACTTCCCTATGGGCATACAGTAAAACTGTCTTCAACTCCAACTAGGCTATTCATTAGATCCAGCATATCCTGAGGTGCTAACCTGTTGCACCCTCGACAACCACTGTGATTATTATTATATGACCCTGCTGGTCATCTATGAACATTTGAACATTTTGCCAGTTCTGTTACAATCTCCACCCGGCACAGCCAGAAGAGGACTGGCCACCCCTCATAGCCTGGTTTCCCTCTAGGTTTCTTCCTAGGTTTTGGCCTTTCTAGGGAGTTTTTCCTAGCCACCGTGCTTCTACACCTGCATTGCTTGCGTTTGTGGTTTTAGGCTGGTTCTGTCTTACAGCACTGAGATATCAGCTGATATAGAAGGGCTTTATAAATAAATTAGATTTGATATAAGACACAATAAACAAAAAGCATCCTTTATCCTCATAATAGCTCCTTCTTGAATGTTTCTTCAGCTTTCCGTTCATTCAGCTGCGTCTCCACAGACGCGACAACCGAAGAGTGCTCTCTCTTCGCGCACCAAATGAACGTATTCAACATCTTCAAAGCAGCTCATTTACTTATTATGTTTGATACCTCGCCTTTCTCACAGACGAAGATCTAAATTACGTTCATGGCTCGAGTGTACCTTCTTATTTAAGAGAAAAAACACATCTCTAGAGGTTTCTCTACCGTTAACAAGACTAATCACAGTCGTGTCACAAAAGTAGAAAATACCTCCTACCAAACAAGACTGAGAGATAGGGAAAAAGGGGGAGAAAACGGGGGAGAGAGAGGCATTGAAGCTGTTCTGTGGCCCTGGCTGACACACAAACAGGATTTTAGAGGGAATGTGAAGGACTACACCATGCCCGCGTGCTTGCTTGTGTGGCACGCATGTATATGTGTGTGCTGAAATGAATAACAGCAAATGCCGACCACACCTCTCTGGTGAAAGACAAAGCAAATGCAGCCTCTCTCTCATTACATTTCATCTCAGGTAATGGATCAGGGCTATTGATTCATAATAAATGCTAGACGTCAGTGCTACCAGCCATACTGCTTGATCTGCGCGTGATTTCCTCCAAGACAGGAATGTCAGTGTTCTGCCATGGCCAGCGAGGAGCCCGGATCTCAATCCCATTGAGCACGTCTGGGACCTGTTGTATCGGAGGGTAAAGGCTAGGGCCATTCCCCCCAGAAATGTCCAGGAACTTTCAGGTGCCTTGGTGGAAGAGTGGGGTAACATGTCACATCAAAAACTGGCAAATCTGGTGCAGTCCTTGAGGAGGAGATGCACTGCAGTACTTAATGCAGCTGGTGGCCACACCAGATACTGACTGTTACTTTTGATTTTGACCCCCCCTTTGTTCAGGGACACATTATTCAATTTCTGTTAATCACATGTCTGTAGAACTTGTTCAGTTTATGTCTCAGTTGTTGAATCTTGTTACGTTCATACAAATATTTACACATGTTAAGTTTGCTGAAAAATAAACGCAATTGACAGTGAGAGGACTTTCTTAGTCAGCAATTGCGCTAGCGCTAGTTAGCAACTTCCTTCAAACTGCACTTAGAGATATAAAATGATATCCACAAGTTCATCTGACTCTGAGGAAGTAGAGAAGTGCCAAAATGGCCAAAATCCTTCATTGCCATGTCAAAGCTGTCCCAAAAAACAAGCTCAATCAAAAGGTACAATTATGATCATCAATCAGAGATAATGTCCATCCCGGCTAACAGTGTGGATGTTGTCATTCCCTTCACCGTCACAGCTGAAGAGTAGAGCTGCCAGATGCCAAGTCAGTATAGCAGACTGTCCTTACTGATGTTGTGAGACGTTAGCGAATCACAAATCCAGTCTGTCACACTCCCATGGGGGGAGCACAGTGTTCCTTTTCTCTCCACATGGCGTCCAGTAGGACCCGGGATGGTCAGCACTAATCTGGCTGGAGAGTATAATCTGTACGTTGGCACTATCTAGCCCTGCTAGAGAGCACATAATGTACATTGGCACTAACATTGGCACTATATGCCCATTGTAGAAAGGACAAAAGTAGAACTGTTTAACCAAACTAAACTTAGCCACCTCAACCAGGATCATAAGCCTTGCATTGATTAGGAATAAATAGCTCAGAATGTGAATGCTAAAGTTCTGATGATATTCCCGGGGAGTCCTTTCTGGCATGCCTATTTAATGTCGAACCATAGGACCCCCTCTGAGCGTCACACTCCCTCTCAGCGTGAAGCTCCAGGGCTGCGCTGTCCCAGGGCCGGGTCTGTCAGCACTCTGCCCGGACCAGGGAGCTCTAGTTGGGCTTTGAGCTCAGTGGGAGATGGCCTTTATGAACAGGAAGTCCGCAGCTGGCAGGCTTCATCTCTATCCATCTGAGACTGCAAACTGGGGTGTCCTAAATGGCACCCTATTCCTTATATAGTGTACTACTTTTGACCAGAGCCCTAGTGCACTATAAAGGGAATAGGGTGTGATTTGGGACGTAGGCTGTCAGGGCTGTGAACCAGTAGAGCAAACGAAACAGCTACGATAACTCAACACCCGCTAACTGAACACAGTGGAGGCAATCGAGACAATCGAGGTACTCAGGGGCAACAAAGGGACCGAATCAGCAGTAGAGACAGAAAAGGAAAAGAACACGTGAGGCCGGGGCCCTCTCGCCCATACAGAGTAGAGGTCCCTTGCCATCTTTGGATGACTCTGCACCGCATGCTTTGCCAACGATCAATGCCCACTGCCCATAGAGCAGGAGGGTGAAAACTAGCTACAGAGGGATTCTGTGCCCTATCAAAAAAGAAAACTAATATTTTTCAGGAAGGTTGAAAGGTTTTTGTGGGGTTTTGGTTGCATGACTTTTATTCCTTTATTGATGTATTTATCTGCTTTCAGCCAGCCAGAAGATGRCTCCTCCTGGTGAGCTGAAGTCCTGCAGAGGCTGAGGCTGTTTGGATGCTCTTTCAGGTGAATAATACCGTCCCTGAGCCCATGCAGGCAATCTCTCTCTTCCTTGTTCTCTCTCTCCATCCTGCCCCTACCCTCCCTGCCCCCCCGCTCTCTGCCCTCCACCCACTCTGTACAATTGGATCTGGGAAAACAAACAGAAACAAAACAAAGAAAAGCAAGTAAACAAGTAGCTCCCCGCCAGGCGTGACGGCTGGCAGCCTTGGCCTGAGGTAGCAGACTCACTATCGTCAGCCTTTTCAGAACACTCTCACAACCCTCTGTCTGTCCTCTATTTCTTTGTCTCACTTGGGTCTCTCATCAGTGTCTCTCTGTTTTCTGTCTCTCTGTCTCTGTTTCTGTCTCTGTCTCTCTCTCTGTCTGTCTCTCTCTCTGTCTCTCTCTGTCTCTCTCTGCCTCATCTTTGTATCTCTCTCTGTCCTCTGCTCCTCTCTGTCTTGCTCTCTCTCTCTGTCTGCTCTCTTGTCTCTCTCTGCCTTACCTTTGTCTCTCTCTCTGGTCTCTCTTCTGTCTCTCTCTGCCCTCTATTCTTGTATTCTCTCTCTGTCTCTGTCTCTCTCTCTCCGATCTCTCTCTTCTGTCTCTCTCTGATCTCTTCTCTGCCTCTAAATTCTTTTGTATCTCTCTCTGTCTCTGTCTCTTCTCTCTGTCTGTCTCTCTCTCTGTCTCTCTCTGTCTCTCTCTGCCTTCTATGCTTTGTACTCTCTCTCTTCTCGTGTCTCTCTCTCTGTGTGTCTCTGTCTCTGTTCTCTCTCTTGTCTCTCTCTGCCCTCTACCTTTGTCTCTCTCTCATGTCTCTCTTTGTCTCTCTCTGCCTTCTAATCTGTATCTCTCTCTGTCTCTGTCTCTCTCTCTCTCTGTCTCTTCTCTGTCTCTCTCTGCCTCTTCTCTGCCTTCTAATCTTTGTATCTCTCTCTGTCCCTTGTCTCTTCTCTTGTCTGTCTCCTCTCTGTCTCTCTCTGTCTCTCTTGCCTCTACCTTTGTTCTCTCTCTCTGTCCTCTCTCTGTTCTCTCTGCCTCACTTTGTATCTCTCTCTGTCTTCTGTCTCTCTCTCTCTTGTCTCTCTCTCTGTGCTTCTCTCTTGTCTCTCTCTGCCTCTATCTTTGCTTATCTCTCTCTGTCTCTGCTCTCCTTGTCTGTCTCTACCTCTGTTCTCCTCTGTCTCTCTCGTGCGCCTTCTACTGTCCTTGGTCTCCTCTTCTCTCTCTGTCTCTCTGCCTCTCCTTGTCTCTCTCTGTCCTCTCTCTCTTCTGCCTCTACCTTGTCTCTCTCTGTCTCTCTCTGTCTCTCTCATGCCTCTACCTTTGTTTCTCTTCTCTTCTGTTCTCTCTGCCCTCTGTCTCTCTTCTGCCTCTACCTTTGTCTCTATCTAGTCTCTCTCTGTCTGCTACTTTGTCTCTCTCTGTGTACTCTGCCTGTCTCTCTTGCCTCATCTATCTGTCTCTGTCTCTGTCTCTACCTTTGTTCGTCTTCTCTCTGTCTCTCTCTGTCTCTCTCTGCCTCTATCTTTGTATCTCTCTCGTCTCTGTCTCTCCCTCTCTGTCTCTCTCTCGTCTCTCTCTGTCCTCTCTGCCTCTACCTTGTGTAATCTGCTCTTCTCTGTCTCTCCTCTGTCTGTCTCTCTCTGCTCTCTCTGCCTCTACTTTGTCTCTCTCGCTCTCTCTCTTGCTCTCGCTCTGTCTCTCTCTGTCTCTCTCTTGCCTCTACCTTGTCTCTCTCTGGTTCTCGTCTACTCTTGTCTCTCTCTGTCTCTCTCTGGTACTCCTCTCTGCCTCTATTCTCTTCTGTCCTCTCGTCTCTCTCTGTCTCTTCTCTGTCTCTCTCTGCTCTCCTCTCTCTGTCTCTCTCTGGTTACTTCTCTCTGCTCCTGCCACTCTTGTCTCTCTTGTCTCTCTCTGTCTCTCTCTGCCTCTTCTCTGCTCTCTCTCTCTCTCTCTGTCTCTCTTCTGTCTCTCTCGCCTCATACCTTGTCTCTTCTGTCTCTCTCTGCCTCTCTCTGTTCTCTCTGTCTCTCTCTGTCTCGCTGCTCCTCTGCCTCTCTCTGTCTCTCCTGTCTCTCTCTTGTCTGCTCTCTGCCTCTACCTTTGTCTCTCTGTTTCTCTGCTCCTCTGTCTCTCTCTGTGTCTCTCGTGTCTCTCCTGCTCTCTCTGTCTCTTCTGTCTCTCTCGGTCTCTCTGGCCTCTACCTTTTGTCTCTCTGTTCTCTCTCTGCTTCTCTCTGTCTCTCTCTGTCTCTCTCTGTCCTCTCTGCTTCTCTCTGTAACTTCTCTCTGTCTCTCTCTGCCTTACCTTTTGCCTCTATTCGCCCTCCTTGTCTCCTCTGTCTCTCTCTGTCTCTCCTCTCCTCGTCTTCTCTCGTGCTCTCTCCTCGTGCCTCTCCTTCTTCTCCTGGCCCTGTCTCTCTCTGTCTCTCTCTGCTCCTTCTTCTCTCTCGCTTCTCGTCTCTGCTGCCTCTACCTATTGTCTCTCTGTATATCTCTAGGTCTCTCTCTGTCTCTCTCTGTCTCTCTCTGTCTCTCTCGTGTCCTCTCTGTCTTCTCTGTCTCTCTGTCTCTCTCTGCTCTCTTCGGCTCTCTTCTGTCTCTCTCGTCTGTCTTCTCTCTCTGTCTCTCTCTGCCTCTCTCTGCCTCTCATCTTTCTCTCTCTGCACTACTTTTTCCTCTGTCTCTCTCTGTCTCTCTCTACTCTTCTGCTCTCTCTGTCTCTCTCTGCTCTCCTCTCCTTGTCTCTCTGTCTCTCTTGTCTCTTCTCGTTCTCTCTGCCTGCTTTCTCTCTCTGCCTCTACCTTTGTTCTCTTGTCTCTGCCTCCTGTGCTCTCTCTCGGTCTGTCTCTCTTGGCTGTCTCTCTCTTGCGCCTTGCCTCTTCTCTCTTGTCCTCTCTGCCTCTACCTTTGTCTCTTCTGTGTCTCCCTCTCTGCCTCTCCTTTTGTCTCTCCTCTGTGTCTCCCTCTCTGCCTCTACCCTTTGTCTCTCTCTGTGTCTCCCTCTCTGCCTCTACCTTTGTCTCTCTCTGTGTCTCCCTCTCTGCCTCTACCTTTGTCTCTCTCTGTGTCTCCCTCTCTGCATGCTGAGGGTTTTTGGTGCATGCTGGGAATTGTATGAGCGTCCCACATGGGGACGCCGTCCCTGTCACTTCGGCACGGCTTTAGGTCTGTTACTGAAGCCACTGTCACTGTGGAGGAGTTTATGGTTACCGTAGGAGAGAAGGTACAGTAGGTTATGAAAATGTTGCTTATGTGTCACGGATGAATAAAGAGTAGGTGGTGTTTCTTAATTAATAAAGAAGAGCGTCTTGTTGATCAGATGGTTGAGCATGGCGTACTTCTTAAAGGTATGCTCGCCTCCCTACCTCTGAGGAAGTACAGTTCCCGCTCAGCCCAGTCAAAACTGTTCGCTGCTCTGGCACCCCAATGGTGGAACAAACTCCCTCACGACGCCAGGTCAGCGGAGTCAATCATTATGCTATTAAAAAAAGTTTGCAGTGCATCAACTCTTCATTTAACGTATTACAGTTTGAATCGGACAGCAGCCAATCAAATTGTGCCAGCTGAGAAAAAGTTGTGCGAGGCAGTGCAGAGGAACGTTGGCGGGTGAATTCAGATGGAGCCCTTGGAAAGATGATACCCCAAATGAATATTTTCGGATATAAAGACGACGCAGTATCAGCAAAAAACATATTGCAAATTGCAAAACATCCGGGAAGAAAATTACAGACGGAGGCGCAACAATTTCAAACTTTGTTCGACATTTGAAGCTGCACAAAGAACGGTAAGTCGTGGCTAATATAGCCGACAGCTATATATTTTATTACTTTACTAGTGTATCATGTAGACTAACCTAACGTTAAATCAATGAGCCTCCAAACAGTCAGTCAGTGCAGGAACGTGATCATTGCAGCCAAGATTGAGCTACAACTGGCTAGGCAGTCGGTAGCCTAAATCCTGCATGATGTTACTGCTGTTGGGTCGATTGTGTACAAGCCTACATCGCCCGATTTGCGTAAATGTAATATACTAACTATTACTCTTGTTAAAAATATGAAATGGTATTACATTTGGTGAAGAGCATATTATGACTTGTTTAGGACTCAAAACTCAAAGTTTAGGACTTGAGACTTAACTTGATACTTGACGGTCTTGACTTGAGACTTGACTCGGACTTTCCTGTCTTGACTTGGGACTTGACTTGGGACTTGAGTGCTAAGACTTGAGACTTACTTGTGACTTGTAAAACAATGACTTGGTCCAACCTCTGGAACCGAAACAGGTTATGTCGTTTCAAACGCCCGGCTCTGAAACAGGTTATGTCGTTTCAAACGCCCAGCTCTGAAACAGGTTATGTCGTTTCAAACGCCCGGCTCTGAAACAGGTTATGTCATTTCAAACGCCCGGCTCTGAAACAGGTTATGTTGTTTCAAACGCCCAGCTCTGAAACAGGTTATGTCGTTTCAAACGAAACAGCTGGTGACGACTCAATTTACAATTTAGAGGAGGTAAATGGGTTCCTGGATCAGACTTGGCAGATTTCTTTGATGTTGATAAGTTTGTGAGGTCAGCTGTGGTGTTACAGAAGACGGTGGGGTTAGATCAGTTGAGTGTGAAGAAGCGTTTCCGCTTGAGGAAATTTGTTACTGCTGTTACGGCAGAAAAAGGTAGTGGGAAACACGGTTAGGTTAAGAGAAAATTAAAACAACGATAGTGATCATGCCTCAAAGGGTGTTTTTTCTCTTTGTCTTGTTTCTTCTGTTGTCTCTTCTGTTTTTCCTTTCTCTTTTCTATATGGCAATCAATTGCAAGGATCCTTAATCAACGTAGACAAACTGAGCGTGATATATCATCGTACAGTACATAGCAAACTCACTTGGATTAAATTGTCTTTGAGGCGAGCCTTGCATTTAGTTTTCAAAGTGGGTGACAAAAGCAAAACGGACACCTTTTACCGAGATGTGCTCGGCATGAAGATTTTGCGTCACAAAGTGATCTACAATTACGGAGTGGGAGGATATCGCCTAGCCAATGACTTCCTCGGTTTGACTCTGCAGTCTAGCCAGGCTGTCAGCAATGGTAAGCGGCTTGCTTGGCCCCTCACTGACGTTGGAAAGGGCCTCTATCTGGCTGAGGCTCCAGGAGGTTATCGCTTCTACCTGGTGGACAAAGATCAGCCTCCCAATGATCCTGTACAGAYGGTGTGTCTGGCAGGGTCTGACCTGCAGAAATCAATTCACTGCTGCTCCTCCCTTCTGGGGATGAAGGTGAAAGAGAGAAATGAGGAGAAGAAGACTGTGCTGATGGGATTCACAGACACTCAGTGTAAACTACAACTTCACAACATTGTTGGGGCAGTAGATCATGGGACAGCCTTCGGGCGGATAGCATTCTCCTGTCCACGTGAGCAGTTGGCAGATCTTGAAGCCCTGATGAAGAAGTGAAACCACAAAATCCTTACTATCTTGGCTACCTGGACACCCCTGGAAAGAATACGGTAGAAGTGGTCATTTGGCCTGATTCAGATGCTCATGAG
>NC_036864.1:6426970-6428073 GCF_002910315.2 Salvelinus sp. IW2-2015
GAGGTCTTTGAAACCTTGAATAAGGGTTTCATATTTGGGGAAATTACACTCTCAAAATTGTTTTATATTTTTCACATTTTGTCAGGAAATGCAGCTCCGTCTCAGGTTCTGCTGTTGTACAGTGGTTGCACAGCCTTTCCTCTACAGGGAGMCAGGTTTTCCTGTGTCTACCCTTTTCAATGGCCAGGCTGTGCTCACTGAGCCTGTACTTTGTCAAGGTTTTTTTAAGGTTTTGATCAGTAACCATGGTCAAATAGTTAGCCACGGTGTACTGTCAATTTAGGGCCAGAGCACTGCATTTTGCTTTGTGTTTGTGCTTGTGTTTCCAAATAAGTAATGTAGTTTTGTTTTGACTGTGTTGTAATTTGGTTTATTTGATTGATTGGATGTTCTGGTCCTGAGGCTTCAGTGTGTTAGTAGAACAGGTTTGTGAACTCAGCCCCAGGACAAGCTGGATGAGGGGACTATTTTCTTTGCTCAGCTCTTGGCATTGCAGGGCTTGGTAATAATATGAGAGGGGGTCACTGTATTTTAGATGTTTCCAAAACTTAATTGCTCTTTTTATTATTAGTGGATATTGGCCTAATTCTGCCCTGCATGCATTGTTTGTAGTATTCCTCTGGACATGTAGGAGAATCTTACAGAACTCTGCATGGAGGGTTTCAATGGGGTGTTTGTCCCATTTGATGAAATCTTATTTAGCAAGTGGCTCCCACACCTCGCTGCCATAAAGTGCAATTGGTTCAATGACATATTCTATTAGTTTTAGCCAAATTTTAATAGGTATTTCAATTTGAATTAGCTTTTTAATGGCGTAGAATGCCCTGCGTGCTTTCTCTCTCAGTTCATTCACTGCCTCATTAAGGTGTCCAGTTGAGCTTATTTTTAAACCTAAGTAATTGTAGTGTATGCAGTACTCTATATATTTTGTACCAATTGAGAACTTTGGTCTAATTCCCTGAGATCTGGATCTTGTCTGGAAAATCATTATTTGAGTCTTTTTGGGGTTTACTGCCAGGGCCCAGGTCTGGCAGTACTGCTCTAGCAGGTCCAGGCTCTGCTGTAGGCCATGTGCTGTGGGTGACAGCAGGCATAGGTCATCT
>NC_036864.1:6429433-6465600 GCF_002910315.2 Salvelinus sp. IW2-2015
AGTTAGAAACAGTATGGCCTGTAATAAAGCTGTCCCCTCGTGTGCTCGTTAGATCAGGTAGTCTTCCTGTGCGCGCATTTGTGTCCCCGCAGATGAGCACATTTCCCTGAGCCTGGAAATTGCACGTCTCTTCCTCATGGGTGTGGAAGATCTCCTCTGAGTAATATGGGGATTCTGAGGGGGGGATATATATTGCGCAAAGGAACACATCTTTTTCTGTCAGTATAAGTAATTTTTTCAGTTTTAAACAAATGTGATATTTACCAATTTTGAGGGGATCAATTAGATTTTGTAGTTCAGATTTGTACCAAATGATCAGTCCTCCAGAGTCTCTGCCTCTATTGACAGAGCTGTGTTTCTGTGATGACACAATTACCTTTCTGTAGCCTGTGGGACAGTGAGTGACAACGTCAGCCTTTACACCATGTCTCCTGCAGAATGATGACGTCAACATCTTTCAGATTTTTGTTGAACTCCAGTGCTAAACTCTTCAGTCCAAAGGTTGATGAGTTTACGCCCTGAATGTTCCACATGCTAACTGATAGTGATTTCATGTTCCAAAAGAAAGAATAGCAGTCAGAAATACAGTATTTACTAACTAATAAGTTGTTAAGAGTGAGATAAACAGGATAACAATTTTTTTCTGTTATATATATATATATAAATATTCCTATTCATTGAACAAGTAAACTTTTAGTACAATAGGTGTGTGTGTGTGTGTGTGTGTGTTTAGTGCAGTTTAGTGCAGATGTATTGGAGGAGCTGTTTAATCTCACTCAACCCTACAGGCTTCTCCTGTCCTCCGACGACCTCTGTGTAGCTGCGCTGGTCCTGCTGTTGGGCCCTGTGGAGTGGAGGAGGGACAGTTCTGGGCCGTGGGTCTTCCTCTCTGGTCTGGTAGAGGTGGTGGTCTGGTGCGGGGTAGTAGGCTGGGCCCGGTCCGGTCTGGCTAAGCCGATGGAAGTGGTGATGCTCTGGTGGTGGGTGAGGCCTGTGGGGTGCGCTGGGTCTGGTGGGGTGTTGAGGGGGCAAGGGGCTCCTTGGTGGTGCAGTGGTCTGGTCGGGGTCTATGGGTGGTCCTCTGTCCAGTGCGGCATGGGGTGTTTGTCTACCAAGTGCCACGTCCTTTAGAGACTTGGCAAACATCCCTACTGTCTGCTTCCTCAGGTGGGAGTGGTCGTGCAGATGCTCTGGGGTGATTGTTGGGTGGTGAGCAACGTGTACGTTTGGGAGTAGGCCACGCCCTCTGGTGATGTCAGTGTTGACTTTCTGAATGGTACGGGGAGGAAAGTCTTTGCGGGGCAGCAAAGTGGAGATGGTGATGTGGGAGTTGAGGATCCACTCAGAGGCCCTCTCTGCTACTCTGTTGACCAGGCTGCCTACTCTCTCCTGCTCCTCTAGCAGGTTGTTGGTGCCGGTGTGAATAATAATGTGGCCTGGTGTGCCAAAGTCAGGCTGGGACAGGATGTGGAGTGCCACCTGTGTTTTTGGGCACCATATTTTGCACACCTTGTGGTGGGGGAAGAGTTAATCTTCTTGGATAAATTTCCCATTTGAGTCAATGAGGATGGCCACCTCAGTGGGTTTTACCAGATTAGTGCGTTTACGGTCTGGGGCTGGAGTACACAGGGCCTGTGTACATGGAGGGGTGTGTGGGGGTGTGTCAGGAGGGGCCAGAAAGTTTCTCTCTGTAGTAGGTGTCCCCACGTGAGCCTCCTTGTTGACTGGGGGTGTGGGTAAAGTGTTGTCGGTATGGGGGGGGATTGTGGGTAAAGGTGGGTCAGTGGGGTTGTTAGGGGTGGTGAGGGGCTGCAGCTTCTCTCTAGGAGTCTCTACAGTCTGCTCTCTGTGCTGCAGCACCCTCTTGATGGGACAGACAACTCCTTTGCCATCTCCTCCTTTACCTGCACCAGCTCTCTCCTCATGGTGGCCTTTACCTCCTCCAGCGCTGTGTAGGCTCTCTCTCAGCTCCTGGACAGAGTTCTCCAGCTGGTCCTGCACTGGTTGATCTGGTCCTGTAGAAGCTCTGTGTCTGGGCTTCTACAGACACAGAGCTTTAGCTCCTTAGCTCAGTAACCCATACCTCTAACAGAGCCAGCCTGTCTCTCAACAGGCTGATGGTAGTGTGGTCTTGGCTCTGGTGGTTGTAGGCAGGCAGGGGGGAGGATAGACCTGTGTTGTGGGTGTGGGTCTGGGCTCCTGCTGTTGGGGTGCCTGAGGTGAGGGGAGAGGTCGGGGTGCTTTTCTTGTCTTTTTTGCTTCTCTGCTGTCTTCCCTAGGTTGGGGAAGTCCTGCACAAAAGAGCTGAGTGCAGCCTCACTGCCCTGGACCATGACAGTACCGTTCTGGTACATGTTTACCGTCAGAAACCTTTTTTCCTGGTCCTCAAAAATGTGGATTTGCCTTTTTTGTGGTATAGCTGAAATGCCTGGTTCCAGCTGTATGCCAGGCAGTAGTGTGGGCTGTGTAAAATAACAGGTTGTAACAGTCCTGTTTGTGAGCAGTCGGCAAACAACGTTTCTGGTTTTCCCTCAGAATTCTGTGTTTAAAATTGATTCTTCCCTTCTCAGATTTGATTTCTGCTGGTATTCCAAAAAAAGGGGGGGTCTCGCAGTCTCTGCTGCTGCTGGTGCTGCTAGTGCTGCCTCAGTGGCCATGTTGCTATGGTTACCACCAGTAAACAGTTGGAGCTAGAAGGCAAGCAGCTGACAGATTTGAATTTGGCTAGCTACCACGATGAGGATTGGTCTTTTAACTCACTCTCTGTCAATCTTTTCCTCCTGTGTTGATCTTCAGTTGTACAATTTGATACACTATAAATGTGTTGCTAATTTAATCGTGTCAATCTCGCTCTTAACAACCAAAAAGTTATAACAAGTCAGGAGCCGTTCTTCTGCATGACTTCTCTCTCAGAATTATTTGTATTATTATTATTATTATTGTTCTCTCTCTCGTCTCTCTCTCGTCTCTGTCTCTTTCATTTGTCATTTATCTTGTTATCTTTCCTCTTCTCTATCTCTATGCCTCTCCTCTCTCTCCACCGTCGAGCAGAGTAACACATCACCAGCAGGTTGTAGGTTAAGTAGGCTAACGCTAATTATCCCATAGGTTTTAGAGGAGTGAGGGGGAAGGGGGAAGGGGGAAGGGGGAAGGGGGAGAGAGGATTAAATAGAGGTCTGATTTGATGACCCTCTCCCATTCTGTTCAGGCCAGGGAGGGACTTGGCTTTTACATACATCCACACACACACAGACACACTCATGCACGCACACACGCACTCACACACAAGTCAAATCTAATGAATATCCACACATCTTAATGTTATTTCATAGCCGTGCCGCACAGTAACACGTTAATGTATTTTCATGTGGTCAACAGCTGTCGAAGCATCACAACGTGTGCTTCCCGTGCCAAGGCATTTTATATTACGCTTTTTTTGTGCCATTGGTCTGCCAAACTATGTAGCAGTCACATAACTCTTCCTTCACTGCTCTGTAACAGTATCCTGGTGCTAGGATACAGTAGAGCAGGGGTCCTRGAGACCTACAAGATGTGTAGGTTTTGTTCCATCCTGCACTAACACCTAATTCAACGAATCAAGGAAATCATTGGTGATTATCTCTGAACGACCAGCGTTGGTGAATGATGGTGAGCACTTAAGGTAGACCATGGTCCAGAGTGTACATACAGTGCCTTGCAAAAGTATTCATCCCCCTGTCACGGGTTACTAGGAGTGGAAGGTAGGAGTCAGAAGCAGAGATCAGAAGGTTAAAAAAAAAATTCCGAGGGCGACCTGGGGGGCGATCCGGGTGGAGGCGGTGGAAGTCCCTCAGAAGTGAAACAAGTAATTTTTTTCATTTCCCTTCACCAATTTGGACTATTTTGTGTATGYCCATTACATGAAATCCAAATA
This sequence comes from Salvelinus sp. IW2-2015, assembly GCF_002910315.2. NCBI lineage: Eukaryota > Metazoa > Chordata > Actinopteri > Salmoniformes > Salmonidae > Salvelinus > Salvelinus sp. IW2-2015. The sequence goes on from NC_036864.1 coordinate 6,433,347, forward strand.
AAAATCMATTTAAATTACAGGTTGTAATGCAACAAAATAGGAAAATCACCAAGCTGGTGAATACTTCTGCAAGGCAYTGTTTATACACCTGTTTTGAAAGGCCCCAGAGTCTGCAATGTCACTAAGCAAGCGGCACCATGAAGACCAAGGAGCTCTCCAAACAGGTCAGGGAAAAAGTTGTGGAGAAGTACAGATCAGGGTTGGGTTATAAAAAAATATCAGAAACTTTGAACATCCTGTTATGCTGATTAATGCGGACCCAAAAGCGACTTAAAGAAACAGCAGTCTTTATTCCAGGCAAAAACACGACAGGGCGGAACAAGGACGCAGGACAGCAAACATCAAACAAGAATCCGACAAGGACAGGAGCGGAAAACAGAGGGAGAATAGGGACTCTAATCAGAGGGCAAAATAGGGACAGGTGTGAAAGAGTAAATGAGGTCGTTAGGAGAATGAGAAACAGCTGGGAGCAGGAACGGAACGATAGAGGAGAGACGCGGGAGAGGGAGAGAGGGAAGGGAGAGAGAGAGAGAGAGAAAGAGGGAAAGAACCTAATAAGACCAGCAGAGGGAAGCACAGGGACAAGACATGAAAATAAATGACAAAACATGACAGTACCCCCCCACTCACCGAGCGCCTCCTGGCGCACTCGAGGAGGAACCCTGGGCGCAACGGAGGAAATCATCAATCAACGAACGGTCCAGCACGTCCCGAGATGGAACCCAACTCCTCTCCTCAGGACCGTAACCCTCCCAATCCACTAAGTACTGGTGACCACGTCCCGAGAACGCATTATCCATGATCTTCCGTACTCTGTAAATAGTGGTGCGCCCTCGACAAGGACGGGGGGGAGGGAAGACGAACCGGGCGCGAAGAAAAGGCTTGACACAGGAGACATGGAAGACAGGGTGGACGCGACGAAGAGATGTCGCGGAAGAAGCAATGCCACAGCGACAGGATTGACGACCTGAGGCGACAGGAACGGACCATGAACCGCGGAGTCAACTTGCGAGAAGCTGTCGTAAGGGGGAGGTTGCGAGTGGAAAGCCACACTCTCTGACCGCGACAATACCTAGGACTCCTTATCCTACGTTTATTGGCGGCTCTCACAGTCTGCGCCCTGTAACGGCAAAGTGCAGACCTGACCCTCCTCCAGGTGCGCTCACAACGTTGGACAAAAGCCTGAGCGGAGGGAACGCTGGACTCGGCGAGCTGGGACGAGAACAGAGAGGCTGGTACCCAAGACTACTCTGAACGAGAGATAGCCCGGTAGAGACGAAGGAAGCGAGTTAATGACGCTGTGTACCTCAGCCCAGGGAGCTGTTCTGCCCCCAAGACGCAGGGTTTCGAAACTGAAGGCTGCCCGTAATATGCCGACCAATCGTACACCTGATTTGGTCCCTTTCTGCTTCCGTTTAGATTGGCGGATGAATACCGCGAAGAAGAGATATGACGGCAAGCACCGATCACAAGAAAGACCACTCCCTCCAAACTGCGTGACGTGAACTTGCTGGACCTTCTGCTCTGAGAACGGCGGATCTAACGGGGAGCCATGAATTCTGAACACTATTTCTCAATGCATGAATCTGTTGGCGTCTCCTTAGCGGAAGTGAAATGCTTCGGAGGGGAATGATACGCTGCCGCTTTAGAGAATCTATCGATAACCGTAAGACATCACAGTCTTTCCTCCGAGACGAAGGCAGACCGGTAGACTAAAGTCGTAAGGCGATGTGATGACCATCAGGACTCGAGAAGTGCAACTTCGGTAAGCGGTCTGAGACGACCGGCAGGAGGAGAGTTACCTGACTTAGTCTGCGCCGGCAGTCACCACAAGCACCACGTAGAAACGGCGCGTGTCACGCCTCCTGAGTAGGCCCCACCAACAACTTGCTTGGCCGAATAGACAAGCAAGCTGTACGCCTCCGAACGCCGGGTTGGCCAAGCTTAATCTGTTTGGGATGAAGAGTGAGCTGACCATGAAGAACAGCCAGTATCACGAGTAGAGACAGCGAAGACGCGCCACAGAAGGCTTACTTGGCACAAGCGCGCGGGACTGACGCTCAGTGTGGGTGCATTTGCGTTTGCTTTTACTCGACTGTCTTTCAATTCCCCGACAGTCTCAACCGGACAATACGCCTCAGGGCGATCCCCTCGGCTCTCGCGTAGAAGCCACAAGAACTTAAAGTACGACGAGGATAAGCATCAGCTTTTGGGTGTCTTATGTCATCGGGCGATAGGAAATCATGGACGGACCACTTCGCACGAGCGGAAAAACCACCAACGTACCAACGAGGCTTGACGCTGCATTAAGTCGTTGGATGCGATATACGATGTACTCAAGGTATTTATGGTCCGTCCAAACGACAAAAGCGGACGGCGCCCCCTCAACCACTGTCGCATCATGTCGCCTATGCCTAAGCGTGGATGGCCGAGCAGTTCGCGGTTACCCACATTCCATTAGATTGCGTTTCCGATGGCGCACAGGCTCGCATGAGCAAAATAGCGCAAGTGGATCCCTTATCGTCAGATAATGAACGCTGGGACAGACCATGCCCTCCCACGTCCCCACCTCTGAGCGTCAACTCGACATATGATTGTTTAGTGACGTTCAGCCGTTTAGTAACAAGGATAGTGGGCCGGATGTAAAAGCCTATGCAGCAGTCAAAAGCTCCCTGGCGTACTGCGGACCACATATAAAGCAAGACTTTGACAGAAGTCAGAGCTGTTGGAGAGGGCAGCCATCTGCCGAAACTTACGAATGAAACGCATAGAAATTAGCCGAAACCGAGAAAGCTCGCTGCCAACTCGCACACGTTACTAGGAACCCGGGACTCCAATCGCCTGGACAGCCTGGCACCTTAGCGGGAGTTGCCATACTGAACCTGCCTTCAGCGGAAAATAATCAGAACCGAGAAATTTGACAGAGGAGCACATGAAAGTGCTTCGCACTCTCAGCCTTCACGTAGAGGACAATTCTCAAAAGGCGCTGGAGTACACAGTCGCACTTGCGGAACATGAATCTCGAGAGACGGATGGAAAAAATCAGGATATCGCTCAAGGGTAAACGAATACAAAGAATGTTCGCATGTCTCTCAGTACTATCTTTTAACTAATGCCTGAAAGGACAGCCTGGACATTTGCGAGACCGAACGCAAAATCACTGGTATTCAAAATGCCCCTAACGGAGTGTTTTAAACGCTGTTCTTCCACTCGTCCTCCCTTCTGATGCGTACGGAGAATGGTTATAAGCTTTTACGATAGCCTCAACTTATTCCAAATACCTGGCTCCCTGCAAAAATCTCGAAGGCCTGACGTACATAAGGGCGTGAAGCGCGATAACGATTCTGTGAACCTCTTATGTCATTCAGTCCCTCGCAGTAATCCACGCAGGGGTCGCAGAGTGAGTACTCGTCCTCGTTCTTAACATAATAAGAAAACCGCATCCCGGCGGGAGAGGAAGAAGGCTCACCACGGCTACCGGCGTCGAGAGAAACAGACAAGATAATCCTCGAGAGCCTTATACTGTTTCGGGTAGCCGACAGAGAGTATATAGTTTCCCCGAGGGGGAGTGTGCCCCGGAAGTGAGATCAATACAACAATCATTACGACCGGTAGGAGGGAAGGGTGAGTTGACTCTTGCCGATCCGACTGAAGACCCTTGGTGCCGCAGATCGATGATTATTCCTCGGCCACTCCTTGCACAATCACCAGGCTTCCTCCTGAGTAGAGGGCGACAGAAAGAAACAGGAGGCCGATAGACAGACATTTAAACACGTCACATGACAAGAAACGTTCAGGTTAGGATAGAATTACTAGTCCAATTTAATAGAAGCGCATTATGACATACTAGCATGGTGACTCCAAAACAAACAGCGTGTAAAGGTGAACTCGAAAAATCACAGAAATTGACAATAGTCTCACTGTGATTATACCAGATACTCTGAGGTTAAAGGTTACGTGTCGCCTACATCTTATACTGGAAGAGGCTACCTACCATTAAGGCGAACATGTGGGCGTGGATTTCTCTAACTGTCTGAGACGTGGATGTCATTGTTCCCGAGCGCCTATGCTTCGCTCCATAAACAACCTCAGTCCCCAGAGTCATCAAGCGCACTGCAGGAAGTCAGCCGATAACCGGGTCCTGCGTAGATGGACCGATCTCATAAGGTAGCTACAGGATCTTTGATGGAGAGACTATAGGTAGCGCTCACCAGTAGCCCTCCGCTGTACTATCGAGCTCTGCCTTTACTGGACATGACATGACAAATATGTCCAGTCAGAACCGCAATATGAGGCAAATGGCGGATTGGTGATTCTCTCGTTCCCTCTTCCGTAGTCGATGTGCCGATATACCTCCCAGCTGCATGCCGGCTCAATCTTTGCGCGGAGATGGTGAGATGCGCGAGCAGGGGAAACACCAGTTAACGCGGATGCCTCTCCTCCACGAGCTCGCCGTGACGAAGATCTACCGTCGTCTATACGATGGCGAGCTGCAATCAAAGAGTCCACGCTGGAAGGAATCCTACCGGGGAGAGAATTCTTATCCTTTAACCTCAGCGTGGAGTCCTCCGAAAAACAAGCGAACACGCCAACGCTCGGCTCGTCCAGTCACTGGAGGCGCAAGAGTGCAAACGTCTTATGAGCAGAATCCGGTTATGGGATCGATCAAACCTTGAATAGGAGAAGCCAGGAACCCTGAAGCCTGCCTCCCACAACAAACTGAAACTGAATCAAAAGCCGTATCATCTCCCTTTTTAGTTTCAAGATAATCGATAGGGAACACGTCAGTCCCTTGCCTCCCAGATGGCTGTTGCCCCACTCCCGCGACGCCGACCAGTAACAGGAAGTGATATTGAGTAGCGATCCGAGCTCTCTCTCTTAGTACGTGTTGGGTGGAGCTAGAGAACACAATATCACACTGGGTGTAGAAACGGAGCCGACACTCTCAGTGGGCCTGCCCAGAGTAACAAGGTGGGTATATAACCTAGGTTCCTCGGGAGACTTGGAAGACCAGGAAGTATCTTGGTGCCACGTAGATCGAAGACTCTGAAACTTTGTCCAGGAGAGATGCGGAGTACCTGAGGCGTGCCAGGGTTTTCAACGGCATGACGAGCAGCTAACAATTCCTGCTTCGTGTCTGCCGAGCCATTGCTCTCCTGGAACGTCGATCGCAGTTTGAGAGATCCGTTAGTCGCTGGGTATTCATTTGGTCGATTCTTTCTGTTATTGCGTTGGTGCTGTGTTGGTATGATTAATGTGGGTACCCAAAAGCGACTTTTTGAAGAAACAGAGTCTTTGTGAGACTTCCAGACAAAAACCGACAGGCGAACAAGACGCATGGACAGCAAAACATCAAACAAGACAAATCCGACAAGGACATGAAGCGGAAACCAGAGGGAAATATGGGACTCTAAATCAGAGCGCAAATAGGGACAGGCTGCTGAATAAGAGTAAATGAGCGTCGCTTGGAGTATGGAGAAACAGCTTGCGAAGCAGGAGAGCGGATAGTAGAGAGGAGAGAGCGGAGAGGAGAGAGGGAAGGAGGAGAGAAGAGAGAGAAGAGGCGAAAGAACCTAATAGACCAGCAGAGGAAGCACACGACACGACTGAAAATAAATGACACAAACATGACAATGCCCACGGAGCACCATTAAATACATTATTAAAAAATGGAAAGAATATGGCACCACAACAAACCTGCCAAGAAAGGGACGCCAACCAAAACTCACGGACCAGGCAAGCAGGGCATTAATCAGAGAGGCAACAAAGAGACCAAAGATAACCCTGAAGGAGATGCAAAGCTGTCCATAGGACCACTTTAAGCCGTATACTCCACAGAGCTGGGCTTTACGGAAGAGGGGCCAGAAAAAGCCATTGCTTAATGAATAAAATAAGCCAACACCGTTTGGTGTTCATCAAAAGGCATGTGGGAGACTCCCCAAACATATGGAAGAAGGTTCTCTGGTCAGATCTTCCAGAGATTTCAGTCTTCCAGAGATTTGAGACTGGGGCGGAGGTTCACCATCCAGCCGGACAATGACCTTAAGCATACTGCTAAAGCAACACTCGAGTGGTTTAAGGGGAAACATTTAAATGTCTTGGAATGGCCTAGTCAAAGTCCAGACCTCAATCCAATTGAGAATCTGTGGTATGACTTAAAGGTTGCTGTACACCAGCGGAACCCATCCAACTTGAAGGATCTGCAGCAGTTTTGCCTTGAAGAATGGGAAAGAATTCCAGTGGCTAGATGTGCTAAGCTTATAGAGACATATACCAAGAGACTTTCAGCTGTAATTGCTGCAAAAGGTGGCAAAGTATTGACTTTCTACAAATTATGACTTTGGGGGGAGGGGGGGGGGGGGGTAATTATGTCTCTATATGACAAGTGGGTTGGCAGGAACAGTTTTAGACTTTGTGTACATGAGAGACTCAATCCTCATGACCAAGCTGTATGTTCATTATAATTCCACCACGTGGACAGTGTTACAGCAGTCTGAGATGAATTGGTTTTGACTAATGCGTGCGACAGTTTACTACAGAATTGTCACGCCCTGACCTTAGAGATCCTTTTTATGTCTCTATTTGGTTGGTCAGGGTGTGATTTGGGGTGGTATTCTATGTTCTTTCGTTCTATTATTTGTATTTCTATGTTTTGGCCGGGTAGGGTTCTGGTCAGGCACCGTGTTATGCGGTGGAGCGCCACGGTGTCCCCAGTACGTGTTCTTAGCACGTGTTGCTACATTCCAGCTCCCCGCATCTCCGGGCTAGGGTGAGCATCCAGCCAGGACGGGTTGTGCCAGCTCTAAGCTCGAGACCTCCAGTGCCCTCCACGGCCCAGTGTATCCGGTGCCTCTGCCAAGGACAAGACAAGCGAGGCTGTATGTCTCTCCAGCCTGGTGAGTCCTGTGCGCGCCAGAACTAATCCTCCTGTATGTCTCCCCAGCCCGGTGAGCCCTGTGGCAGCTCCACGTACCAGACTGCCCATAAGATCTCCTCACCACTCCAGTGATGATCCATGGCACGAAGCCTCCAGGGATGATCCATGGCACGAAGCCTCCAGTAATGATCCATGGCAGGAAGCCTCCAGTGATGATCCATGGCACAAAGCCTCCAGTGATGATCCATGGAAAGAAGCCTCCAGTGATGATCCATGGCACGAAGCCTCCGTTATGATCCAGGGCAAGAGCCTCAGTATTATCCATGGCACGAAGCCTCCACGAGGAGTCATGGCATGACGCCTCCAGCGTCCCCAGTCCGGGGCCCGCAACGAGGGTCCCCGCACCAGAGGTGCCACCACGGATAGATGCCCACCCAGACCCTCCCCTATGGTTCAGGTTTTGCGGCCGGAGTCCGCACCTTTGGGGGGGTACTGTCACGCCCTGACCTTAGAGCATCCTGCAGGCCCAGAACGGCATTCCAGGCCCGTCTACTCAGAGCATCCGCAGAACAGCTGGCATGGTCGTGTGTTTACGGACAGTATTCAATCAATCCTTTATCCCAGTCTGCTGTTTCCCACATGCTTCGGAAGATGGGCACCATTTGTTCCTTGTTCCCAAGAAAGCTAAGGTAACTGACGCTAACGACTACCCGCCCGTACACTCACTTTCACGTCATACGATGAAGTGCTTTGAGAGTACTAGTCAAGGACCGCAAGTCGACCTCACCCTACCGACACCCTAGACGCGCCACTCCAATTGTGCTTACCGGATCCCTAATAGCGTCCAACAGACGGACGCAATCGGCAACCGCACACTGCCACACTGCCCTAATCCCATCGTCGGACAAGAGGAATACTCTAATGTGTTAGAAAGCTGTTCATCGATCCACGTAAGCTTCAGCCATTTAACCCAATAGGTACACCTCATCTAAACTCGTCATTAAGGCCTCGCGAGACCTGGGTCTCGACCCCGCCCTGTGCAACCTGGGTTCCTGGACTTCCTGACGGGCCCGCCCCAGGTGGTGAGGGTATGTAACCAACATCTCCACCCCGCTGATCCTCACACTCGGGGCCCCACAAGGGTGCGTTCTGAGCCCCTCTCTCGTTGCTACTCCCTTTTCACTGCACACGACTGCGTGGCCAGGCACGGTGCCTCCAACTCAATCATCAAGTTTGCGGATGCCTACGACTAGTGGCTAGCTTGATTACCCCAACAACGACGAAACGGCTACAGGAGGAGGGTGGCGGCCTCGGGTGTGGTGTTTTTTTTCTCAGGAAAATAACCTCACACTCAACGTCAACAAAACAAAGGAGATGATTGTGGACTTCAGGAAACAGCAGAGGAGCAACCCCCCTATCCACAGTCGACGGGTCAGTAGTGGAGAAGGTGGAAAGTTTTAAGTTCCTCGTGTTTAACATCACCGCGACAAACTGAATGGTCAACCTCATATGAGTTCGTCACCACACAGACAGCGTGTGAAGATAGGCGCAGCAGCGCCTCTTCACCTCAGGAGGCTGAAGAAATTCGGCTTGTCACCAAAAGCACTCACAAACTTCTACAGATTGCACAATCGCTGAGCATCCTGTCTGGCTGTATCACCAGCCTGGTACGGCAACTGCTCCGCCCACAACCGTAAGGCCTCTCCAGAGGGTAGTGAGGTCTGCAGAACCGCATCACCGGGGCAAACTGACCTGCCCTCCAGGACACCTACACCACCCGATGTCAACAGGAAGGCCATAAAGATCATCAAGGACAACAACCACCCAAGCCACTGGCCTGTTCACCCCTGCTATCATCCAGAAAGGCGAGGTCAGTACAGCGGTGCATCAAGGAGAAGCACCGAGAGACTGAAAAACGCTTCTATCTCAAGGCCAATCAGACTGTTAAACAGCCACCACTAACATTTAGCGGCCGCTGCCAACATACTGACTCAACTCCAGCCACTTTAAAAATGGGAATTGATGGACAATTATGTAAAAATGTACCACTAGCCACTTTATTATAAACAATGCCACTTTAAATAATGTTTACAATGTTTTACCCTACATTACCCATCTCATATGTATATGTTATATACTGTAGCTCTATATCATCTACTGCATCTTGCCATCTTTATGTAATACATGTACCACTAGCCACTTTAAACTATGCCACTTTATGTTTACATACCCTACAGTACTCATCTCATATGTATATACCGTACTCTATACCATCTACTGCATCTTGCCTATGCCGTTCTGTACCATCACTCCATTCATATAATCTTTACTGTACATATTCTTTATCCCTTTACACTTGCGTGTATGAGGTAGTAGTTGTGGAAATGTTAGGTTAGATTAGTGTTGTTATTACTGCATTGTCGGAACTAGAAGCACAAGCATTTCGCTACACTCGCATTAACATCTGCTACCAGTGTAGTGACTAATAAAATTTGATTTGATTTGATTTGACCCAGCGCTCCCTTATAGGTTCAGGTTTTGCGGCCGGAGTCCGCAGCCTTTTGGGGGGGGTTACTGTCACGCCCTGACCTTAGATCCTTTTTATGTCTCTATTTGGTTTGGTAAGGTGTGATTTGGGGTGGGTATTCGATGTTCTTACGTTTATTATTTGTATTTCTATGGTTTGGCCGGGTAGGTTTCTCCATCAGGGACAGCTGTCTATCGTTGTCTCTGATTGAGAACCATACTTAGGTAGCCCTTTTTCCCACCTGTGTTTGTGGGAAGTTGTCTTTGTTTGTTGGCACTATAGCCTTTAGCTTCACGTTWTTTTGGATTGTTTATTGTTTTTGTCAGCGTCATATAAATAAAGTAATATGTACGCTTACCACKCTGCACCTTGGTCCTCTTCATTCAACGGCCGTGACAAGAATGCTACAGTACTTACTATAGAATTCTGTAGTAAACTGTATTTTACTGTAGAATACTATACTACACACTGTAGTATCCCTCATGTGTAGTACTTACTTTGAAATGTTGTATTATATTGTAGAATGCTATAGTGCTGTAAATACTACAGCATACTACAGACCACAAAAACACAACAGTAAATACTACAGTAATGTCCGCAAAAACACTACAGTCCGCAMTATAGTATACTACAGTATTTCATTTGCATATACCCTGCCCATTCCCCTCCCCATATCCCAATTTGTGCCACCCATAAGTGAGAACTGCCAATGCAGACCATATTTTGTGTTCCCTACAGGTTATAGAAAATAGCATAAACTCTGAACTATCTGTTCAGAGTTGTTGGAAAATTTGCCCTTTGAGTATTTCTCCAGTAGGTTTCCTCAAGGAGAAAGCCCCCACTGCTACAGTGCATACGGAAAGTATTCAGAACCCTTGACTTTTTCCACATTTTGTTACGTTACAGCCTTATTCAAAAATGGATTAAATAAACTGTACTCCTCATCAATCTACACACAATACCCCACAACAACAAAGCAAAAACAGAAATACCTTGTTTACATAAGTATTCAGACCCTTTGCTATGAGACTCGAAATTGAGCTCAGGTGCATCCTGTTTCCATTGATCATCCTTGAGATGTTTCTACAACTTGATTGGAGTCCACCTGTGGTAAATTCAATTGATTGGACATGATTTAAAAGGTACACACCTGTCTTTATAAGGTCCCACAGTTGACAGTGCATGTCAGAGCAAAAACCAAGCCATGAGATCGAAGGAATTGTCCGTAGAGCTCCGAGACAGGATTGTGTCGAGGCACAGGTCGGGGAAGGGTACCAAAAACATTCTGCAGCGTTGAAGGTCCCCAAGAGCACAGTGGCCTCCATCATTCTTAAACGGAATACGTTGGAAACAAACTGAGCAATCGGGGGAAAGGACCTTGGTCAGGCAGGTGACCAAGAACCCGATGGTCACTATGACAGAGCTCCAGAGTTCCTCTGTGGATATGGGAGAACCTTCCAGAAGGACAACCATCTTTGCAGCACTCCACCAATCAGGCCTTTATGGTAGAGTGGCCAGACAGAAGCCTCTCCTCAGTAAAAGGCACATGACAGCCCACTTGGAGTTGCCAAAAGGCACCTAAAGGCACCTGAGAAACAAGATTCTCTGGTCTGATGAAACCAAGATGGAACTCTTTGTTCTGAATGCCAAGCGTCACGTCTGGAGGAAACCTGGCACCATCCCTACGGTGAAGCATGGTGGTGGCAGCATCATGCTGTGTGGATGTTTTTCAGCGGTAGGAACTGGGAGACGAGTGAGGATTGAGGGAAAGATGAACGGCGCAAAGTACAGAGAGATCCTTGATGAAACCTGCTCCAGAGTGCTCAGGACCACAGACAGGGGCAAAGGTTCACCTTCCAACAGGGACAGCGACCCCAAGCACACAGCCAAGGCAATGCAGGAGTGGCTTTGGGACAAGTCTCTGAATGTCCTTGAGTGGTCCAGCCAGAGCCTGGACCCTTTACCCGATCACATCTCTGGAGAGTCTGAAATAGCTGTGCTGTGCAGCGACACTCCCCATCCAACCTGACAGAGCTTGAGAGGATCTGCAGAGAAGAATGTGAAACTCCCCAAATACAGGCGTGCCAAGATTGTAGTTTCATACCCAAGAAGACTCAAGACTGTAATCTTTGCCAAAGGTGCTTCAACAAAGTACTGAGCAAAGGGTCTGAATACTTATGTAAATGTTATATTTCAGTTTTTTATCTTTTATACATTTGATAAAATTTCTAAAAAACCTTTTTTCTTTGTCATTATGGGGTATTTGTGTGTGGGTAATTAGAATGTAATCAATATTAGAATATGTCTGTAAATGTAACAAAATGTGGAAAAAGTCAAGTGGTCTGAATACTTTCCGAATGCACTATATGTCAAAGATAATAACACAAAAACACTACAGTAAATACTACAGTATAACTACAGTCGGCAAAAACCACTACAGTAATTACTATAGTACTGTCATTTCTTTAATATGGATTCAATTATATATGACATGCTATTTTTATCAAATAAATTCTTTGTAATTAATATTGACCTTGATTAAACTAATCATGTAGATGTAATTAACTAGGAAGTCGGGGCACCACGGAAGAATGTTTATGGAGCTGTTGTCTTCTGAAAACTCTTAAAGATATGGTCATCTTTTATATCAATGGCAGTCAATTATTAATCGTCACCTTATTCAGTCTCATCTGAACGTCGTAAAATTCTTGGTTATCTTCACGAACCCTGGCTAACAAGTTGAATCAGCAATACAAAATGTSGTTTCATTATTTATTTACTAAATAAATAACTGATCTGACATCATATTCTTTAAGTACCAACGGACACTTTCAACTGGTTGGATTACCGAAATATTGTTCCATTCCCAACCTTTTGATGTTGCCATACTCTCTCTATGTTAACAAAGAGTCCATTCTGTAGAGTAGAGAGAGAAAAGGGGGAAAGGTMTTTATGGAGGGTCATCAACCTCAACACTACAGTCATCTCCACAACACTACAGTAAAGTCTGSAAGTGTATAATATAGTGTTTATACAATCATATACTATATATATTTTTTCATGTTGGCTGATTTGATGAGGGAATCTGCCAGGTTCGTTTTACATAATTTTGTATTATTTTTAGCCTTGGTTAATAAACCATGATGGGGCACATTTTTTATGAACAATCATTTTGCAAATGCCTGGAGGGGATATTAGAGTTGTTTAAGCTAGCTATGCCCCACAACAAAACTCACTCTCCTGTTAGATACAAAAAACGTGAGTCAAGATGGTTGAAGTCAAGAAGACAGAAGCCTTCACATTGCGTATTGGAGTGTGACATGATACATTGTTGGGAATCATGTCACACCGCATTTCTGAATCACTTACTTGCACAATGCTATTTTTACACCCCATCATGGCAGGAGTATGGTTTGGTTAGGTTTTTCTAACGCAGWGCTCCCCTTCGCGAATTTAAACTGTATTTGCTCCAGATTCTGTGACTATCTTGGCACCCACACACGGAYTGTGTCCCAAATGGCACCCTCTTCCCTATATAGTGCACTACATTTGACCACTGCGCTATGGGCCTCGGTTAAAAGTAGTCGGAGCTGTATGAAGAGGAGAGCCAGCACTTGCAAAGTGAGAGCTCCTTCCTTCTCAAGGAGGTTGAGTGAATGTGTTTATAGACGGAGTAGCACAGTATGAAACAACCCATCCTTTAGCCTATCTGAGGGAAACACTGTAGTTTCCACACCACTCACCGCTGAGATGGATGGCTTTAGTGATGATGTGAAATACCTCACTGAGTACAGCAGTCAGCATAGGTTTCATCCCATAATTGGGGTGATGGAAATAATATATATATTACATTGCCACAGGGCTCTCTACCATGTCATGTCATRTCATATCACATATTTGTGTTATTTTCAGGCTCTCTCATTTTGAAAGAAGTGTGCATAGCAACATGAYGTGCTGGAGACAGGTTGGAATTTCCCCTGATCTCCACAGGTGTCTCCAACATCATGTAAACAAATGATGAATATTCAGTTTCAAGATGTATGTGGTTCTTCCTGTGGGGTATAGGCCTAGATGTTCCATGCATGCTCCGCTCAACACGACCTTTCCCTGTCTTCTCACCCTCCTCCTCGCCTCTCTCTCTCCTCCCACTCCCACCTCTCCCTCACCCTCTGATGCCATTACTGCGGTGTCCGCCCCCACATCTCCACCCCTAAAGACTCTCATTATCTCATTCTTTCCTACCACTCTATCTATCTATCTATCTATCTGCCCGCCCGCCCGCCTGCCCGCTCGCCCGCCCGCCTGCCTGCCTGCCTGTCTATCTATCTTTGTCTCTCTCTCTGTTCTCTTGTTCTCAAACAGACACATACATTGAAATCCCCCTTTGCAAGCAGCAAACAGTGAGTGGACAGTTTCTCTCTATCCTGAGTCAAAGCAGACCATCATTTTGATGGAGGTTGATCCACAGAAGAACGAATGTGTATAATATCAGACATGCATCACAGACTGAGCTTGTTTCATTCCAGGTCTGTGCATAGTTCATATAAGGCATCCATAGGCCAGGTTAATAAGATCACAAGTGAGGAACATTGTCACTTAGCATAAAGCATGGCCATGTTTGAGTATGTGTGTGCAAGCGYCACAGCTGCACTTGCCTCATACACAGCTCTATAGGAAGTCTAAATATTACATATATTCATCCCATTSAACATCCTGCTTGACTATTCATCACTCTGGCTTCCACCCAGAACCATTCTGCTCAGACACAGGAGTTGATGAGTCTTATGAAAAAATGATATGTCATAAGAAATGGAACCAGAATGGTTTATTTCAACAGCTTAGGAATTCTCAAAGTCAGCTGTTAGGCAAGGTTTCTTACGAGGAAATGGGAGTGTGTGAGGGAATTGTTTGAGAACTGATTTCCCACAATAGATTTTTTCTAGAAAGTTACTGTTATGTTCTCCTCAAGGCCACGGAAGCTTTTAAAAGTCCAGGTCTCCATCCCCAGACATATTGGATAACTTAATTGGGAAAACCAAAGCCCAAACTATAGACACTAGATTCCTCAACAAAACTATCAGACTTCTATTACAGCTCTAGAGATCAGGTGTTTTTACTCGGGTCCATTTACACCACCTTTGATGATAACTACCTGAGGTAAAGCGTTTTGTTTGTGGCCCTCCAAATAGGATACTTAATCAGTTGTCTACATAGCAGCAGCTCGATAAAGATGCCCCGTGCTGCATTGCACCGTATCAGACACAGGTTGTATCCCAAATGGCACCCTATTCCCTACACAGTCCACTACTTTYCACCAGCGCCCAGCACTATATAGGGAATAGGGTGCCATTTGGGATGCACTCACATTCTCCACCCTACTTTGTTTCTYTTGGAGGTGGAGCCTAATAGATCTCTGCTGTGATCAATAACAGAATAACATTATCATCTCACGCTGTGCCAACTCGAGGATGACAGGGAGTTTTATATTTGACCATCCGTTTTGTAACCGAAATGGACATGGCAGACACACGCAAGCCGTTATGCAGGCACGCATGCTCACACAGACACACAATTATGTGTTGTCAAAATGACAAAGAGTAGGATTGACCTGTGGCTGGCAAAGCAAACATAACATTAAGGATGACTTGAATGGTGTGTCTTGACTTTCCTAAGAGAGCAGCATTTAGCACCTTTCAATCAACCTTTTATCATTTGACCTTCAACAAGCCAACAAGCCTTAATAATTCAGGACTGAGACGATTGCAGTTGGCTCCTGTACCAAATAACAAAAGCGTCACATCACAAAGGCCAATCATGGACCATCTCTCTTTGCATCTCTTTTTAAACGCTTCCTGACAATTGATCGATCTCTCACACACACGCACGCACACATGCACATGCACACACACACACACACACCAAGAGTCTCGTTTTACTTCTGGCATGGTTAGCTTGTGATTTCTGGGTGGCACCGCGGTAATTGGCCTGATGATTAATCACGCAGTGCCACCATTAGAGATCGATCGATCGCAGCAAACCGTCCAAATCTCTGATGTATAAATTCCCAGGCCTCACCTAGAGTTTAGACCTGTCTCTTATACACATCTAGATGTGTATAAGAGACAGGTTCTGTACCACCAATCATCCATATATCTTTATGTACATATTCTTATCCCTTCACACTTGTGTGTGTGTGTAAGGTAGTAGCGTGGAATTGTTAGGTTAGATTACTGTTGGTTATTACTGCATTGTCGGAACTAGAAGCACAAGCATTTCGCTACACTCGCATTAACATCTGCTAACCATGTGTATGTGACTAATAAAATTTGATTTGATTTGATTTTTAATAATCAAGCCCTTTCCTAGGTGAATCAGGTGAGCTAATTTAGGGACACAACAAAATTGTGAAATGTATAGGGGTCCCGGGGAGAGGTTTGAGAACCACTAAAAGTATGCCTGTCCGTCATGTAAAGTGGGCTATAATAGATCTGTACCCTACGTTTTAGTACCTGTAGGCAGTGGTGTAAAGTAGTTAAGAAAAAATACTTTAAAGTACAACTTAGGTMGTTTTTTGGGGTATCTGTACTTTACTTTACTATTATATTTTTGACTACTTTTACTTTTACTTCACTACATTCCTTAAGAAAATATTGTACTTTTTACTGCATACATTTTCCTTGACACCCAAAAGTACTCGTTACATTTTGAATGCTTAGCAGGACAGGAAAATAGTCAAATTCACGCACTTATCAACAGAACATCCCTGGTCATTCCTACTGCCTYTGATCTGGCAGACTCACTAACACACATGCTTCATTTGTAAATGGTGTCTGAATGTTGGAGTGTGCCCGTGGCTTTCAGTAAATAAATAAACAAGAAAATGGTGCCATCTGGTTTGCTTAATATAGGGAATTTGAAAGTATTTATGCTTTTACTTTTGATACTTAAGTATATTTTAAACCAAATACTTTTATACTTTTAATCAAGTAGAATTTTACTGGGTGACTACTTTACTTTTACTTGAGTCATTTTCTATTAAGGTATCTTTACTTTTACTCAAGTATGATTGTTGGGTACTTTTTCCACCACTGCATTATAGGGATTATCCATTGTATTGAGGGTGGATAAAACTMCATGCTGATAACTAGGAAAGGGTTGTGTTAATTTGATTTAATTAGAGAGGAACAATTACGACGGTGCATGTCTCGATCTGGGCAGAGGGTAGAAAGACAGGGCTCCTGGGGGTGGTTTTGATTTATTAGGATCCCCATTAGGGAAAGGGAAAGGGGGATACCTAGTCAGTTRTACAACTGAATGCCTTCAACTGAAATGTGTCTTCCACATTTAACCCAACTCCTCTGAAAGAGAGAGGTGCGGGKGGCTGCCTTAATCGACATCCATTAGACRACGCCAATGGCGACAGCTAGTCTTACTGGTGTCCGACACATAACGAAAAAGACATTACAGACAAAAGACTTTAYAGTTTGCATACATTTAAAAACATTAACATGTAGCATGTGTGTGCATCTATCAGTTACGCATACACGTCAGTGTCACACCCTGATCTGTTTCACTTGTCTTCCTGATTGTCTCCACCCCCCTCCAGGTGTCGCCCATCTTCCCCATCATCCCCTGTGTATATATACCTGTGTTCTCTGTCTGYCTGTTGCCAGTTCATCTTGTTTGTTCAAGCCTACCAGTGTTTTTTGTATCAGCTCCTGCTTTTCCCCCGTCTCTCTTTTCTCGTCCTCCTGGTTTTGACCCCTGCCTGTCCTGAGCCCGCCTGCCTGAACACTCTGCCTGCTCCTGACCTTGAACCTGCCTCCCTGCCGTCCTGTACCTTTGCCCCACCTCTGGATTACCGACCTCTGCCTGACCTGACCTGACCTGACCCTAAGCCTGCCTGCCGTCCTGTACCTTTGCCCCTGTTGCTCTAATAAACATTGTTACTTCGACACGGTCTACATCTGGGTCTCACCTGATTCCTAATAGTCAGTACATACACACAAGTAGGTCACATGGGGGAGAGGCGTTGTGCCGTGAGGTTTGCTGTTCAGTTGCGCTATATAAGATGGAAGAGTTCCATGCACTCATGGCTCTGTATAATACTGTACTTTTCCTTGAATTTGTTCTGGACCTGGGAACTGTGAAAAGACCCCTGGTAGCGTGTCTGGTGTGGTAAGTGTCAGTGCTATGTGTAAGTTGACTATGCAAACAATTTGGAGTTTCCAACACATTAATGTTTCTTATAAAAAACAAGAAGTGACGCAGTCAGTCTTTCCTCAACTCTCAGCCAAGAGAGACTCGCGTGTATAGTATTAATATTAGCCCTCTGATATTAATGAAGAGCAAGACGTGCTGCTCTTTTCTGGGCCAGCTGCAGCTTAACTAGGTCTTCCTTTGCAGCACTTCACCTGACTGGACAATAATCAAGATAAGATAAAGTTTTATCCTGCAGGCTTTGAGCCTGCAGGCTTTGTGCAGTGTGGTGTCAAGAAAGCAGAGCATCTGCTTTATTACGGACATACCTCTCCCTATCTTTACAACCTTTGAATCTATATGTTTTGACCATGACAGTCATTTAGTCTCAACTTGTTCAACAGCAACACCATTCATTACCAGATTCAGCTGATGTCTATAACTTAGGGAATGATTTGTACCAAATAAATAATCTTTGTTTTAGAGATGTTCAGGACCAGTTTATTACTGGCCACCCATGCCAAAACAGACTGCAACTCTTTGTAAAGGGTTTCAGTGACTTCAYTAGCTGTGGTTGCTGATATGTATATGACTGAATCATCAGCATACATAGAAACACATGTTTTGTTTAATGCCAATGGCAGGTCACTAGTAAAAATAGAAAAGAGTAGAGGGCCTAGAGAGCTGCCCTGCATTACACCACAATKTACATGTTTGACATGAGAGAAGCTTCCAATTAAGAAACACCTCTGAGTTTTATTAGACAGATAGCTCTGAATCCACAATATGGCAGCGGTTGAAAAGCCATAACACATACATTTTCTCAACAACAGGTTATGATAATAACATCAAAGGCTGCACTGAAATCTAACAGTACAGCTCCCACAATCTTCTTATTATCAATTTCTTTCAACCAATCATCAGCCATTTGTGTCTAAAGTATGCTGAAAGTCTGTTGTTAATTTGATTACAGAGAAATACCATTGTGTTTGGTCAAACACAGTTTGCTAAGAGCTAGCAGCAAGCTGATAGGTCTGCTGTTAGAACCAGTTGTCACGACTTCCTGCCGAAGACGGTTCCTCTCCTTGTTCGGGCGGCGTTCGGCGGTCGAAGTCACCGGTCTTCTAGCCATCGCCAATCCACCTTTCATTTTCCATTTGTTTTGTCTTGTTTTCCCACACACCTGGTTTACATTCCCTCATTACTTGTTGTGTATTTAGCCCTCTGTTTCCCCCATATCTGTGTGTGAAATTGTTTATTGTCGAGGTTGGCACGCTTCTGGCTGGTTAGCGCCAGGTTTTATGTATACCTGTGTTTTGTGGCAGCCTTTACTTTGTACTTTGTTTGTGGTTCTTTGTGCTGCCTTACTTATTTTGGGCATTTGGTTTTGGTGACGCTGTTGCGTTATGGTCTTACTATTTGCCTCAGTAAAGTGCTTCGTGTTCCCTCATCTCTGCTCTCCTGCGCCTGACCTCCATGCACCAGCTACACCCACCCCTTGACACCAGTAAAGGCCGCTTTACCACTCTTGGGTAGCGGAATTACTTTGGCTTCCCTCCAGGCCTGAGGTCAAAGACGTTCCTCTGGGCTCAGATTAAAGATATGACAGATAGGAGTGGCTATAGTGTCAGCTACCATCCTCAGTAGCTGTCCATCTAAGTTGTCAATGCTAGGAAGTTTGTCATTATTGATCGATAACAATACTTTTTCCACCTCTCCCAACTATAAAAATTCTAACTTACAATGCTTTTCTTTCATTATGAGTTTTTTTATGTATGAGTACGATGGCTCACTGTTCGTTGTTGGCATTTCCTGCCTAAGTTTGTCCACTTTGCCAATGAAGTAATCATTAAAATAATTGCCTACATCAACTGGTTTTGTGATGAATAAGCCATCTAATTCGATGAAAGATGGAGTTGAATTTGTCTTTCTACCCATAATTTCCTTTAAAGTTCCMATCATTMTTTATRTCATTGATCTTGGATTCATGATACAGTTGTCACGCCCTGATCTGTTTCACCTGTTCCTGTGATTGTCTCCACCCCCTCCAGGTGTCRCTTATTTCCCCCAGTTTATTTATCCCTGTGTTTCCAGTCTCTCTGTGCCAGTTCATCTTGTATGTTTAGTCAAATCAACCAGYGTGTTWTTCCCATACTCCTTTTTGCTATTCTCCTTTTTCTAGTCCYCCCGGTTTTGACCCTTGCCTTTTTCTGGACTCTGTACCCGCCTGCTTGACAATTCTGCCTGCCTTGACCACGAGCCTGTCTGCCACTCTGTACCTCCTGGACTCTGATCTGGTTTTGACCTTTTTGTCTGTCCACGACCAYTCTCTTGCCTACCCCTTTGGATGAATAAACATTGTAAGACTCCAACCATCTGCCTCCTGTGTCTGCATCTGGGTCTCGCCTTGTGCCTTGATAAAAGTTTATTTTTTATTTTTGTTGAGTTTAGGCACGAAGTTTCTCAATTTGCAGTAAGCCAGCCAGTCAGATGTGCAGCCAGACTCCTTTTGCCTCATCTCTTTCAACCATACAGTTTTTTTTTTTCAATTCCTCATCAATCCATGGAGCCTGAACAGTACAAACAGTTTCTTAACAGGTGCATGTTTATCAATAATTGGAAGAAGCAATTTCATAAATGTATCAAGTGCAGCGTCTGGATACTCCTTATTCATCACATCAGACCAACAAATATGTTTAACATCATCCACATAAGAGTCACTTATACACTATTTTAGGCCCAGCTTTTGGAACTTTGTCTTTCCTGGATATAGCCACTATATTGTGATCACTGCATCCAATGGGGACGGATACAACTTCAGAACAAAGTTCTACAGCATTAGTAAAAATGTGATCAATACATGTGGAGGATCTTGTTCCTGTAGTGTTTGTAAACACCCTGGTAGGTTGATTAATAACCTGAACCAGATTACAGGCACTGGTTGCAGTGAAAAGCTTCCTCTTGAGCGGCCAACTTGATGAAAACCAGTCAATATTCAGGTCCTAAAGAAAGTAGACCTCTCTGTTTACATCACATACACTATCAAGGTTTTCACACACATTATTTAGATACTCACTGTTAGCACTTGGTGGCCTATAACAACAGCCCAAAAGAAAAGGCTTTAGATGTGCCAAGTGAACCTGCAACCACAACACTTCAATAACACTTGACAAAAGATCTTCTCTAAGCATTACAGGGGTGTGGCTCTGAATACAGCAACACGTCCCCCATAAGCATTCCTGTCTCTTCTAATAGATGTCGTATCCTTGTATTGCGGCAGGTAGCCTAGTGGTTAAGAGCGTTGGGCCAGTAACCAGACGGGCGCTGGTTTGAATCCCCGAGCCGACTAGGTGAAAAATCTGTCGATGTGCCCTTGAGCAAGGCACTTTACCCTAAATGCTCCTGTAAGTCGCTCTGGATAAGAGCGTCTGCTAAATGACAAAAATGTCAAATGTAAAAATGTATTGCTACTGCTATATTATATAAGTGAGTCTCAGAAATTGATAATGGGAAAGGAAAATATCCCATATTAATATGTGTAGCTTTTGAAATAAGGTTCATGAAATCAATAACTTACTAACATCAGATAACATTTATATACATGTATATATGAATGTTATCTGATAGCAAGTTATTGATTTCAGAGAAAGACATAATATGGAAAAGAGCAAACAAAGCAAGAGAAAAAAATCTACATTCAGAAGTCCATTAATGGAGTGTGTGTGTGTGTGTGTGTGYGTGTGTGCGTGTGTGTGTGTATTGTGGCCAAAGACTCTATTCAAGTGATTACATAACCTGTAAAAGGTAGGGAACACATAGCACACTGCAATCTTTGCACCCATGTGCTTTATAGACAATGTTTTGACCCTCAGGACTTGAAGAACGTTATAGTATGCCTATGCTGCATTTACACACAAAATAGCTATTTCCACAATGCTTTTGGTAGTCTACTCCCACCTGCTGCTCCATTTCTATGTTCTCTGGTTGTGTTCCCTGACTGTCCTCAGTTTAACTAGGACAGCATCATTCATTAGAGAGGATAAGAACCCTACTCATTGGAATGTGTGTGTCAGTAGGTCTGAGGTTAAACCATACCCTCTTGTTTCTGACCAGAACGATCTGAACCTCACACTACAATAATAGTAGTGCAGAGGAGGGTGAGCACATAATGACCAATCTGCTCTCCACAGATGTGTGTGTGTGTGTGTGTATGCACATGCGTGTGTGTGTACCCACACAGTGATTAGTGTAGGAAACAAACCCAGACGACAGGCCCTGTAGCAGCACAGCCACAGTTTAACTCCCGCCACACTATCTAACCTCTGACAGCTCTCTCTCTCTCTATATATACGTATATATATAAATATATTTCTCTCTCTCTCTCTCTCTCTCTCTCTCTCTCTCTCTCCTCTCTCTCTCTCTCTCTCTCTCTCTCCTCTCTCTTCTCTCTCTCTCTCTCTCTCTTCTCTCTCTTCTCTCTCTCTCCTCTCTCTCTCTCCTCTCTCTCTCTCTCTCTCTCCTCTCTCTCTCTCTCTCTCTCTCTCTCTTCTCTCTCTCACACATTTAAACTAGGATACAGTTAGCAGTTCATGTAATCAGTCTCCGCAGTCGCCACCATCATACTGTATCTTTCAGCCAAGGTTGTGCGGCTGTACTCCAAACAAACCACAGACCACTACAAGAAGGTTATGTGGAATCATTTGAATATTGCTAGTTTGGATGTTTTGGGAGTTTAGAATCTTAAACTTTCCCGTACAATTATGGGTTTGAGTGTTGGTGCTTGTAGCCACTACGGCTCTATGAGGTCATATGTGGCTCAGCCATAGACAGTATATATAAATGGACAAAGCCATCGATGATGTCACCCCATTCATTCCTATGTAAAATCTCATTGTCGCATTTGAAGATCAGCAAATCGATTTTATCTTACTAAAATGGTGTCTCATGGGGGGGATTCTCAAGACATAACATGCGCAGTTTGAGCTGGTCCAGGAAGACATTGCAGGCTGCAACCAGGGGAGAACGACTGCCCCCTCTCATTGAGGATCTGAAGTTGAAGGTCGACCAGGATAATGCAGGCTGCCGGTGGCAACTAAATTATCCTTATAACTTCTGCGTGCGATTTTAAAATAATCAGGTCATCTGGTGTTATAGAAACAATTAATGGTTCCTTGATTGTCTTCAACTTCCTTCTTTTTCACACAAATGTTGTCCAGGAACATTGCCATTTTCCCAATGACTATAATGGGTGATCCTGCTTTTTAGATACAACAGCCTGCAGTACCGCGTTCGGCCTTGAACTTCAGAGCATCAATGAGAAGGGGCAGTCGKTCTCCCCTGGCCAAAACAGACAGTCAGGTTGATATTGTGGTTTGAATGAGAGAATCAGACCTCATAGGAATGGCAATAGTCACAGAGAAGCGACAAAGTGTGACATTTATTCACAGATTAACAACACAGCGTTGGACAATGTGAGGAAGGGAGGGGGCTTTTTGTCAGGGCTGTGGTACTCACCCCTTTTTTATGTGGGTACTTAAACAACCAATAAAAAAATCCAGTTTTTATTTCGACAGTATCTTTACTTCAAGCGCCGTGTGGGTGTCAGCCAGGGAAATCTGTAGCTCTCAGAGAAGAGAGGAAAAGTGGTTGTGTGGTTTTTCATCGTCTCCGTCTCTCCACATATTAGGTCAATAGTAAACACAGGCTCTCTCTCTGTTACAGCCTGATTGCATGATAATTGTATTTGCTGCTGCTTAATTGGGTTGAAATATGCCTTGTTCCCATGGTTTCTATTTGGGTTCTTGCCGTATCATTAGTGCATGATTGTTCACGTTACTAACGAGAGAGTGATCCAGATTGGGGCTGTAGAGTTATGTGTTTGGAGAGCAATGCTAATATTTGAATGTGTGATACACACACTACACAAGCACACATGCACGCACCACACACATATCCCGACTTGCTCTATACATGCATGTATTTCCCATTTTTCTTGAGGGGATAGAACTATATTGTAATGTTTTCCCTTCACTCTGACCCAGAAAACTAGACGRCACTGAAACGTTCCCTTCTAATCTCAGTGACAGGTCCCCTCCATATGTTTGGTGGGAAACAGCCTCAGCTTGGGGACTGTTACTGTAGATCTTATTTGTATAGAGGGAACCAGTGTTTGCATTGAGTATATATCAGACTATATACATTACAGTAGTTGTTCGTCTTACCACAATGATCCTTCAGCTAGCTGTGTGGCACCAGACCAGGCTGCTGCTTTCACATGCCGCAGCGTCATTGACATGTATCGACACACACACACACATACACGCTCGCACACAGTCACACACGCACACACACAGTATTGCGCAGCTAACCTTGTGGGGGACATACAATTCAGTCCCATTCAAAATCCTATTTTCCTTAACCCCTAACCATAACACTAACGCTAACGCTAACCTTAACCCAAAAACCTAACCTTAACCATAACCCTAGCTCCTAACCCTAACTCTAAAATTAACCCTAGCTCCTAACCCTAGACCTAAATCTAATCCTAACACAAATTCTAACCTTAACCCTAAATCCCCTAGAAATAGAATTTGAAGTGGGGCCCAAACAAAATGTTCCCAGTGGTCAAATGTTAGTTTGTTGAATAAACTAGTTAACAGTCCCACACACATATACACACCACACACACACACACACACACACACACACACACACACACACACACAACACACACACACACACACACACACACACACCACACACACACACACACACACACACACACACACACACACACACACACACACACACACACACACACACACACACACACACACACACAACACACACTCTGCAACGGCTCAATCTGAGCTACTGTTCTAGTTTCTGCAGTGTTCCCACAGGAGACTCTCACTCTCTTTCCAACACAGAAAAACAAAAACTACTGGACACTATCCAGTATGTTCTCAAAAAACAACATTAGTCAGCCCTCCCATGTCCCAGTGTGTATTAACTTCACGCTAATAGTTATATCAAAACAAACAATGCTTCACAGGACAAATTCTATGAAGCGATCAGAGAGATAAAGTACTCTGCCTGTTTTGAGTTTTGAAAGGGAGAAAAACAAATCCACGCACTTCGTCTGACCCCGTCTTCTCACAATGCCCTCATAGTTGGTGACCAGAGCATCTTGATTGGTTTAGACTCCACTGGGCCGGGGCATATCGGAAATGTCAACGCGTTGATTGGATTAGAGCAGAATACCAGCGCCAGGCCCAGCCATGGAGCAACAACCCTGCTCTCAGCCTGACCATCTACTGTATGAGTAAGGTTAGAGACAATACGCGCAGCAGGGAGGACATATGTTACATGTCAAATTAGGAGCGTTATAAGTCACATTCCTAAAGCACAAAGGTCGAGATCAGGTCAGGAGCAGAGCAGTAAAGATGCTGTGTTCAGATACACAGCACAGTGAAAGATGTCAGTGGCTAATATATTTATTTGCGCCAAGGGACAGTACATTGTTTCTCCTGGCGGAGTGTGTAGAGAGAGAGCCTTGTCATGCCTGGCTGTCCGTTATTTCTCTTTCTTTTTCTTCCTTTATTTCTGTCTCGCTCTCGCTTTCTCTGTGTCTCTCTCTACAAACTGTCCCCTGGGGTCATGTCTCACTCCCGCGCCTGGCCCCCTGCACGCACACACACACACGCTCTCTTTGCTGGCACCCACACACCTGTGGCGGTTCTCGCGGAGCAGCAGCAGAGCAGTGGGAGAGCTTTGAAGATGGTTCAGAAATGCTAATATCACCTCTGCTGCTAGAGACAGATAAACATCCTCGATCTGAGGTGAAGAGTTCAAGAGGCTCTGCCTCTCTCTGTTCTTCTCTCCTCACCCTGTCCCTCTCCCCCTCTCGCTCCTTCTCTCTCTCGATCCTTCTCTCAATTCAATTTAATTCAAGGGGCTTTATTGGCATGGGAAACATATGTTAACATTGCCAAAGCAAGTGAGGTAGATAATATAATAATATAATATAATATACAAAAGTGAAATAAGCAATAAAAATGAACAGTAAACATTACACTCACAGAAGTTCCAAAAGAATAAAGGCATTACAAATGTCATATTATGTATACATACAGTGTAACAATGTACAAATGGTTAAAGTACACAAGGGAAAACAAATAAGCATAAATATGGGTTGTATTTATAATGGTGTTTGTTTTTTACTGGTTGACCTTTTCTTGTGGCAACAGGTCACAAATCTTGCTGCTGTGATGGMACACTGTGGAATTTCACCCAGTAGATATGGGAGTTTATCAAAATCGGGTTTGTTTTCAAATTCTTTGTGGATCTGTGTAATCTGAGGGAAATATGTGTCTCTAATATGGTCATACATTGGGCAGGATGTTAGAGTGTGCAGCTCAGTTTCCACCTCATTTTGTGGGCAGTGTGCATATAGCCTGTCTTCTCTTGAGAGCCAGGTCTGCCTACGGTGGCCTTTCTCAATAGCAAGGCTATGCTCACTGAGTCTGTACATAGTCAAAGATTTCCTTAAGTTTGGGTCAGTCACAGTGATCAGGTATTCTGCCACGGTATACTCTCTGTTTAGGGCCAAATAGCATTCTAGTTTGCTCAGTTTTTTTATTAATTCTTTCCAATGTGTCAAGTAATTATCTTTTTGTTTTGTCATGATTTGGTTGGGTCTAAATGTGTTGCTGTCCTGGGGCTCTCTGGGGTGTGTTTGTGTTTGTGATCAGAGCCCCAGGACCAGCTTGCTTAGGGGACTCTTCTACAGGTTCATCTCTCTGTAGGTGATGGCTTTGTTATGGAAGATTTGGGAAACGCTTCCTTTTAGGTGGTTGTAGAATTTAACGGCTCTTTTCTGGATTTTGATAATTAGCGGGTATCGGACTAATTCTGCTCTGCATGCATTATTTGGTGTTCTACGTTGTACACGGAGGATATTTTTGCAGAATTCTGCATGCAGAGTCTCAATTTGGTGTTTGTCCCATTTTGTGAATTCTTGGTTGATGAGCAGACCTCACAACCATAAAGGGCAATGGGTTCTGTAACTGATTCAAGTATTTTTAGCCTGATCATAATTGGTATGTTGAATTTTATGTTGGTTTGGATGGCATAGAATGCCATTGTTGCCTTGTCTTTCAGATCGTTCATAGCTTTGTGGAAGTTACCTGTGGCGCTGATGTTTAGGCCAAGGTATGTATAGTTTTTTGTGTGCTCTAGGGCAACGGTGTCTAGATGGAATTTGTATTTGTGGTCCTGGCGACTGGACCTTTTTTGGAACACCATTATTTTGGTCTTACTGAGATTTACTGTCAGGGCCCAGGTCTGGCAGAATCTGTGCAGAAGAACTAGGTGCAGCTGTAGGCCCTCCTTGGTTGGTGACAGAAGCACCAGATCATCAGCAAGCAGTAGACATTTGACTTCAGATTCTAGTAGGGTGAGGCCGGGTGCTGCAGACTTTTCTAATGCCCGCGCCAATTCGTTGATATGTATGTTGAAGAGGGTGGGGCTTAAGCTGCATCCCTGTCTCACCCCACGGCCCTGTGGGAAGAAATGTGTGTGTTTTTTGCCTATTTTAACCACACACTTGTTGTTTGTGTACATGGATTTTATAATGTTGTTTATCCCCCAACACCACTTTCCATCAATTTGTATAGCAGACCCTCATGCCAAATTGAGTTGAAGGCTTTTTTGAAATCAACAAAGCATGAGAAGACTTTGCCTTTGTTTTGATTTGTTTGTTTGTCAATTAGGGTGTGCAGGGTGAATACGTGGTTTGTCGTACGGAAATTTGGTAAAAAGCCAATTTGACATTTGCTCAGTACATTGTTTTCACTGAGGAAATGTACGAGTCTGCTGTTAATGATAATGCAGAGGATTTTCCCAAGGTTAATGTTGACACATATCCCACGGTATATTCTCTCTCGCTGTCTCTCTCGCTGCCTCTCTCACTCTCTCTCTCTCACACACACACACTATCACTCCCCATCTCCAGTGGCGACCCGTCATTCAGGGCAGGTGGGGCGGAGCTTGAAAGTTCAAGCCCCTTGGGTGCTGCCATAGATTTGCATTAGAAGTGCCCATCAGAGAAGGCTCAAAGTCATTGGCCACAGATAAAATTATGTCAAATCACGTTGTATCTACCGTAGCTTTGATTGGACTAATCATGTCAACATCATACTTTCAAAATCTTAGCTAGCAAGCTAGAAAAGCAGTCGTCGTCATGAATCAAGGCGACAATCTACTGACAAATAATGTTCAATCCTTGTCATATGACGTAAACATTACACAACAAGTTGGAAATCAGAAATTCAACAGTGGTTTGGAAGGAGTCAGTGGCTAACTGAAAGCGTTGCAAAGCAATTACTAGCCTGCTATTCAGTGGAGAGAGTGTGTGGTCCAAGTCTGAGTTTAAGGATATATTTTCCAAGCTTAAAAGGATAAACTGTACAGCACTTTGAGATATCGGCTGATGTAAGAAGGGCTATATAAATACATTTGATTTGATTTGATTTAAACATTCACATGCAACACCATGGGCCAGAAAAGGTTGAATACATTGGGCATTCTGTCAATCCAGCATGACTTCTGCGACTTTAAAAACAACTGGAAAATTTGAACTGGGAAATCACAGAAATCACAAAAAAACTTTGACGGGGAAAATACGTTTGCATCCAACTCGGAATTCCAAGTCGGGAACTCKGGCCTCTTTCTAGAGCTCCGACMAAGAATATCACTGACGTCACGATTCAACCTTGTTTTTTTCTGAGTTCCCAGTTGTCTTGAAAGCACCATAAACCCAGAGAATGCCAGACGTTGATTATAAAGTTTGATGACAAAATATGCCCACAAGAAGGACCGCCGTGCAACCTTCCTGTTCAAGTGAGCACGACGAGGTGAGTCCAAAAATGTGTTGTATGCTGCTGCATAAATGATGTAATATGCCAGGGAGATATGTACAGTTGAAGTCGGATGTTTACATACACCTTAGCCAAATACATTTAAACTCAGTTTTTCACAATTCCTGAGATTTAATCCTAGTAAAAATTCCCTGTCTTAGGTCAGTTAGGATCACCACTTTATTTTAAGAATGTGAAATGTCAGAATAATAGTAGAGAGAATTATTTATTTCAGCTTTATGTCTTTCATCACATTCCCAGTGGGTCAGAAGTTTACATACACTCAATTAGTATTTGATAGCATTTAATAGCCTTCCACAAGCTTCCCACAATAAGTTTAGTGAATTTTGTCCCATTCCTCCCTGACAGAGCTGGTGTAACTGAGTCAGGTTTGTAGGCCTCCTTGCTCGCACACGCTTTTTCAGTTCTGCCCACAAATGTTCTATAGGATTGAGGTCAGGGCTTTTGTGATGGCCACTCCAATACCTTGATTTTGTTGTCCTTAAGCCATTTTGCCAGAACTTTGGAAGTATGCTGGGGTAATTTTCCTCCTCATGCTGCCATCTATTTTGTGAAGTGCACCAGTCCCTCCTACAGCAAAGCACCCCCACAAATGATGCTGCCACCCTCG
The DNA here is from genome assembly GCF_002910315.2 of Salvelinus sp. IW2-2015. Classification (NCBI taxonomy): domain Eukaryota; kingdom Metazoa; phylum Chordata; class Actinopteri; order Salmoniformes; family Salmonidae; genus Salvelinus; species Salvelinus sp. IW2-2015. Next base: position 6,462,500 of record NC_036864.1, read on the forward strand.
TGCTTCACGGGTTGGATGGTGTTCTTCGGCTTGTAAGCCTCCCCCTTTTTCCTCCAAACATAAAGATGGTCATTATGGCAAAACAGTTTATTTTTGTTTCATCAGACCAGAGGACATTCTCCAAAAGTATGATCTTTGTCCCCATGTGCAGTTGCAATCCGTAGTCTGGCTTTTTTATGGCGGCTTTGGAGCAGTGGCTTCTTCCTTGCTGACCGGCCTTTCAGGTTATGTCGATATAGGACTCGTTTTACTGTGGATATAGAGACTTTTGTACCTGTTTCCTCCAGCATCTTCACAAGGTCCTTTGCTGTGTTCTGGGATTGATTTGCACTTTTGCACTAAAGTACGTTTATCTCTAGAGACAGAACGCGTCTCCTTCCTGAGCGGTATTACAGCTCGTGGTCCCATGGTGTTTATACTTGCGTACTATTGTTTGTACAGATGAACGTGGTACCTTCAGACGTTTGGAAATTGCTCCCAAGGATGAACCAGACTTGTGGAGGTCTACAATTTGTTTTCTGAGATCATGGCTGATTTCTTTTGATTTCCCCATGATGTCAAGCAAAGAGGCAGTGAGTTTGAAGGTAGGCCTTGAAATACATCCACAGGTACACCTCCAATTGACTCAAATTATGTCAATTAGCCTATCTGATAAGAAAATGTTGTTCTCAAGGTACATAACCCAATTTAATTATATTACTCAGTCTGCAAACCAGAATTTGTAAGTTCCTGGTCGAATAAACAGACGGAGGACCAGCTGCAATAGATAGTCAAAAAGGTTTATTCACGGGAACGTCCTAAAGTCATGAATACAAAACAATTCATTTATACATGACTTCTCACTCCCACACATTCACACAACCATACACGCACACACACGCACACACACACGCACACGCACACACACACACACCACACACACACACACCACACACACCACAACCACACCACACACCACACACACACACACACACACACACACACACACACACACACACATCATACACACACACACACACACACACACCCACACACACACACACCACACACACACACACACACACACACACACACACAACCACACCACACACACACACACACACACACCACACACACACATGCATACAAACAGACGCACACACACACACACACCCATACAAACAGACACACACACATGTCCTGCTACCTAGCCGCCAGAGATTAGTGACCTTGTCCTTGAGACATACTCCCTGTTCTTCTCCCAAATCTCTAGTCAGTTCGGCACCGAGCTCAGACAGTCTGTGTTTATAATACCATAAAGATATATATTCTTTACCCTAATTCTGACTAGGACTACACATTTATTGATTATGATGTTATACATTCTAATCACTTCCATACAATTATATGTTTCAGGGCGGAATATTCTAATCATTCAATTAACCGACAATTCTCACCTAACAATATCAGAAGCTTCTAAAGCCATGACATCATTATCTGGAATTTTCCAAGCTGTTTAAAGGCACAGTCAACTTCGTGTATGTAWACTTCTGACCCATTGTGATACAGTGAATTATAAGTTAAACAATCTGTCTGTAAACAATTGTTGGAAAAATGACTTGTATCATGCACAAAGTAAATGTCATAACCGACTTGCCAAAACTATAGTTTGTTAACAAGAAATTTGTGGAGTGGTTAAAAAACAGCATTTTAATGACTCCAACCTAGGTGTATGTAAACTTCTGACTTAAACTGTGTACTGTATCTAAGAAAGCAATACCAAATATATTTTGAACTAAACCAAGATAGACCACAGCCTGTCATTTCAAATGGGAACAAATGAGCCATAGTGGGCAGAACAAGCAAGGAGGTGGGCAGAGCCAAGCACGAGCTAGCGAGATCCTATTGGGGCGTTCTAGCTTCGTTTGCATATTTCCGTTGTCTCTCTCTCTCGCTCGCTCTCTCTCTCCCTCGCTTTCTCTCACTCTTGCTGTCTCTTGCTGTCTCTCTCTTTGTACCCTCATAATCCTTTTCAATGCAATGTATGGGGAACACTCTTGCTCTGTACAGTAGTGGCCCAAAATTTTGAGAATGACACAAATATTAATTTTCACAAAGTCTGCTGCCTCAGTTTGTATGATGGCAATTTGCATATACTCCAGAATGTTATGAAGAGTGATCAGATGAATTGCGAAGTCCCTCTTTGCCATGCAAATGAACTGAATCCCCCCAAAACATTTCCACTGCATTTCAGCCCTGCCACAAAAAGACACTAAAGACACTGAAGCAGCAAACTTTTTGGAAATTAATATTTGTTTCATTCTCAAAACTTTTGGCCACGGCTGTAGATTTCCAACCACGAACATCAATAATCCGACGGAGAGAGTACACTCACAATAAAAGTAAGTCTTGACTTTGAGTCCTACATGGAAAATTATGACATCAAACACAGATTAAAGGGAAAATCTTTATTAAACTAGTGAAAGCATTTAGCTCATGTGTTGTTCCTGTAGTAATTTGGGTGATATTCAGTGGCACGCTATCTATCGTCCCCTCTTTTTAATTGGTAGTCTGCGTCCCAAATGGCACCTTATTCCCTATATAGTGCATTACTTTTGACCAGAAGCCCTACGGACGCAGCGCCATTCTGCACTCCAATGACAGGCATCCTGCAGAAACATCCATTTACACCCGGCCTTCACGACTAATTGTGTTTCTAATCACTGCACATTCTCATATTCTCGTTTATTGCCTGATTCAATACGGTCCGCAGAGCTTCCTAAGTGGATAGGAATATTGAACTGAAAATACCCCTGACTTGCTCTAGAACGAGAAAACAAATAAAAAGCATGTGATCATAGAGGGGACATGTGACCTCTTGTAAGAGCTAGCAGGTCCTGCTGCTGACAGGTGTAATTAAAAAGGAAAGTACGCTGCAGTGACAGTCAGGTAGAGCGTGTAATGCCCCCTCAGTACATGGCCAGAACTACAGGTTGGCAGGAAACTGTACACCTTCTGTAGTCCGTAATAGAGTGTTGACCCGAGCGGACAGACAACTCCATTTAAAATGCATGGGAGGGATAGAAACTATGAGTAGTCACAAAGTTTTGTTTGCAATATGT
>NC_036864.1:6465998-6475514 GCF_002910315.2 Salvelinus sp. IW2-2015
TGTCTTTGTCTTTCATAGACAGAGTCATTTTTCCTGTCACCCTGCAGTCCTATTCTGGGCCTGGATCTAATTTTCATTCAACAGAAACACAAAACAAAACAACAAGGGAATGCAGTGACCTTGTGTCCAAGGAGAGAATACACAGGCTGGTCTTCTGCTGCGGTGTGTGTTTGTGTGTTAGTCACTTCAGCGATCCAGCTCTGCTGTGGCGTGGAGAGTGTGTGTGTGTGTGTGTACATGTGTGTGTTTGTCTTCACTGACTTTTCTGTCCAGTCGGGGACCTGAGAAAGCGATGCAGCTTGCATCAAACCGACAACTGGACCTCTCTCTCTCTCCCACTCTCCATTTACTATTGTTGAATTCCTAGCACTATGTGTCTCACTGCAGGCCTTTTGAAACAACATGTCAGGGATTCAAGCTCTTCTAGAATGCCTGAGATTCTCTACGAGGCTATGGAGGCTTCATTTCCCTAACTACAGTCTTTAACAATGCTGCTGGCACTCTGCTGCTTAGTATTCCACTGTCCATTATATACAAATATCACTGCAAGGAGCCACTCCGCATAAAGGAAATAGCTTTCAATCTGAAATGCCCTCGCAACAGAAAAATCCTCCTTGATTGAATCATTTGAGCTTCTCCTTTTTCACTTGAGAAGTCTTTCCTGTTGTGTAGTTATTTGTCCCAGAGGAAAATGATAATGCTGAAGCATTAGGATCCTGCCATTTCTATCGTTGCTATGACGCCCTAGTAGCAGCCTATGCATGGAGCTGCTGTAAATTTGACCATATAGTTCTGGTTATTTTTAGGTGGTTTTAATTGTTGCTTTTTAATCAGTTTAATCAGTTTTTCTTGCATATACAGTTGATGTCTGAAGTTTACATACACCTTAGCCAAATACATTTAAACTCAGTTTTTCTCAATTCCTGACATTTAATCCAAGTAAAAATGTATTTTCAGTTATTTTAAGAATGTGAAATAACAAAATAATAGTAGAGACAAGGATTTATTTCAGCTTTTATTTCTTTCATCACATTCCCAGTGGGTCAGAAGTTTACATACACTCAATTAGTATTTGGTAGCATTGCCTTTAAATTGTTTAACTTGGGTCAAACGTTTCGGGTAGCCTTCCACAAGCTTCCCACAATAAGTTGGGTGAATTTTGGCCCTTTCCTCCTGACAGAGCTGGTGTACGGAGTCAGGTTGTAGGCCTCTTTGCTCCACGTGCTTTTCAGTACTGCCCACAAATTTTCTATGGGATTTGAGGTCAGGCTTTGTGATGGCACTCCAATACCTTGACTTTGTATGTCCTTTAAGCTATTTTTCCACAACTTTGGAAGTATTGCTTGGGTCATTGTCCATTTGGAAGACCGATTTGCGACTCCAAGCTTTATCTTCCTGACTGATGTCTGAGATGTTGCTTCATATTATCCACATAATTATTTTCCTCCTCATGATGCCATCTATTTTGTGAAATGCACCAGTCCCTCCTGCCAGGCAAAGCACCCCCACAACATGAGCTGGCCAGACCAATAGTGCTATGAACACTTTATTCGCCGGGAAGCCTCTTCAAGTTCCATATGTTAGGTAGAAGTTTCTAGGGATAGTGAGAGGTGAAGCTATAGTTGGAATTTTATTTAGTTTTTTACCTCTTGTTCGAGGTCGCGCGCTGCTTTTTATGGCATCGGCCAGAGACAATGTGTTTATTATGTTTATTTTTTTCAATTTTTTTTCTCTCTATTTGTGATATGCCTGTAAAGGTTGGGTTTGATCGGGGGGTTAAAAATGTTGGGGAAAGTAGGGGAACAGGGTGGGAAGTAAAGGTGCTTGCGGGGGGGGGGGGGGGGTTGGTTGGATACTGCTCGGGTGTAGGGGCTACATATGCTGATCGTGATGGTTTGGTGCGCTTTCTTACCTTTTTATTGAGTTACATGTTATGCAGGCCACTATAGGAACTACAAACTAGAGGAGGGCGGGGCTTACATTCACTTCCTGGAATGTCAAGGGTTTAAACGAACCAATTAAGAGAGGCAAGGTCCTAGCCCACTTGAAAGCACTCTCATCTGATATTATATTTTTGCAAGAAACCCATCTGAAAAATAAGTCTCATAGCAGACTTAAATGTAGGTGGGTGGGGCAAGTGTATCACTCTAACTTCTCTGCCAAAACGAGAGGCACAGCGATTCTGGTACGGAAAGGAATTCCCTTTCTACATAAAACCACTATTGTGGATAAAGAGGGTCGTTATGTGATCGTAATAGGAGAGATCCACTCTACTTCTGTAACTCTACTAAATATCTATGGGCCAAACATTGATAACCCCTCTTTTTTCAAAAGAGTCCTTGCCCTGATTCCAGATATCTCCCATACTAAAACTGAACATTTAAAATACATTTTTCACAATTCCTGACATTAAATCCAAGTAAATATTCCCTGTCTTAGGTCAGTTAGGATCACCACTTTATTTTAAGAATGTGAAATGTCAGAATAATAGTAGAGTGAATTATTTATATCAGCTTTTTTTTCTTTCACACATTCTCAGTGGGTCAGAAGTTTACATACACTCAAGTAGTATTTGGTAGCTTTGCCTTTAAATCGTTTAACTTGGGTCAAACGTTTCAGGTAGCCTTCCACACGCTTCCCACAATAAGTTGGCTGAATGTTGGCCCATTCCTCCTGACAGAGCTGGTGTAACTGAGTCAGGTTTGTAGGCCTCCTTGCTCGCACACATTTTTTCAGTTCTGTCCACAAAGTTTCTATGGGATTGAGGTCAGAGCTTTGTGATGGCCACTCCAATACCTTGACTTTTTTGTCCTTGAGCCATTTTGCCACATTTTTGGAAGTATGCTTGGGATCATTGTCCATTTGGAAGACTCATTTGCGACCAAGCTTTTACTTCCTGACTGATGTCTTGCGATGTTGCTTCAAAATATCCACATAATTTTCCTCCCTCATGACGCCATCTATTTTGTGAAGTGCACCAGTCCCTCCTGCAGCAAAGCAACCCCACAACATGATGCTGCCACCCATGTGTTTCATGGTTGGGATGGTGTTCTTTGGCTTGCAAGCCTCCCCCTTTTTCCTTMAAACATAAAGATGGTCATTATGACCAAACAGTTTTATTTTTGTTTCATCAGACCAGAGGACATTTCTCCAAAAAGTACCATCTTTGTCCCCATGTGCAGTTGCAACCATAGTCTGGCTTTTTTTATGGCAGTTTTGGAGCAGTGGCTTCTTCCTTGCTGAATGGCCTTTCAGGTTGTCGATATAGGACTCGTTTTACTGTGGATATAGATACTTTTGTACCTGTTTCCTCCAGCATCTTCACAAGATCCTTTGCTGTTGATCTGGGATTGATTTGCACTTTTCGCACCAAAGTACGTTCATCTCTAGGAGACAGAACGTGTCTCCTTTCTGAGCGGTATGACGGCTGCGTGGTCCCATGGTGTTTATACTTGCATACTATTGTTTGTACAGATGAACATGGTACCTTCAGGCGTTTGGAAATTGTTCCCAAGGATGAGGTCTTGGCTGATTTCTTTTGATTTTCCCATGATGTCAAGCAAAGAGGCACTGAGTCTGAAGGTAGGCCTTGAAATACATCCACAGTTACACCTCCAACTTACTCATATTATGTCAATTAGCCTATCAGAAGCTTCTAAAGCGATGACATCATTTTCAACTTAGTGTATGTAAACTTCTGACCCACTGGAATTGTGATACAGTGAATTATAAGTGAAATAATCTGTCTGTAAACAATTGTTGGAAAAATTACTTATGTCATGCACTAGGTAGATGTCCTAACCGACTTGCCAAAACTATAGTTTGTTAACAAGACATTTGTAGAGTGGTTGAAAAACGAGTTTTAATGTCTCTCGACCTTTTAGCCATCACTGATCCATTTTTCATTTTCCATTGGTTTTGTCTCGTCTTTCTTCACACCTGGTTCCAATCCCATCAATTACATGTTGTGTATTTAACCCTCTGTTTCCCCCCATGTCCTTGTCGGAGATTGTTTTGTTTGTAAGTGATGTGTTATTCAGTGTTGGTGCGTGACAGGTTTTTTACCCACTTTGTTATTTTGTACATTTTGGTTGTTTTGGAGTTTTGTCAGCATTTATTAAAAAACTCAGTTTATACCAAGTTCGTTGTCCTGGGCCAGGCTTCCCCAGGTACACCGGGTAACTTGTTCAAATCAAGGTATATTTGCATATCAAGGTCAAACCATGCAATGTGTCATGCAAGCTTTGGATTTTACTTGGATTCAGKACATGGAATGCAATACATTTGAGATCAGTTGTCCTAGTTTTGTGCATATTTCTCTGTTTTTTGTAACTCAGTCCAAAAACAAATTCCTGGGCCAATAGCTCAGTCAGACTCGCCAAGATACAACCATCCATCCATTCAGCNATGGAATGCAATACATTTGAGATCAGTTGTCCTAGTTTTGTGCATATTTCTCTGTTTTTTGTAACTCAGTCCAAAAACAAATTCCTGGGCCAATAGCTCAGTCAGACTCGCCAAGATACAACCATCCATCCATTCAGCATATGTTGTATCGATCCATTAGTTTCAACACAGATACGCATCCCGGACCTGCTTAATGAGTGTCTTATTGCTCTACTGTAGCATCCCAATTTCCTTTCCTTCTAACTACACAAGCTGATAATCACCCTTTATCGGCCATGACATTTAAACAGGTGTGAACAGCTATCTCCCAGACCCAGCTTAGGAATCAGGACTTAGTCTCTACAGCGATAACACTGATTGTAGATTTGCCTTCAAGCTTCAGCCCTTTAGAAGGTCGCAGTTATTCAGCCAGAAGACAGTCTTTAAAGGTGCAATCTCAGATCGGGGGAATGTGTTAAATCCCAGATTGTAGCTTTAATAAAAAGTAGTACAAACCTCAWCCTAGCCTATGTATTCAGAAACTGTCTGGAGGTCTTAATGATCCTAAATGATTTACTTTGAAAAACCAGTCAGGGTTGGAGTTATAGATTGAAGGTGCCAAAATGTGTTGTGTGAAGTATGGATTTCTTTCCCATCCTAAGGCCCACCACACAAGGGATCTGTTATAAATTAGAGGCTATGGCTAATGGTTGTTGACGTGCTGTTAATATTTCAGACCTGTTTTATTCCTGTCTAAAACTGTCTCCACAAAGCAGCCTAATACTGAGCTCTCCATAATTGCTCAAGTGCGGTTGTTAAAAGATACAGGGGGTTGTATACCAATTGAAATAAACCTGTGATTATTAGTTTGCTATAACAGGTGCCAACGCTGTTCTCAGGTGGTTGGAGCAAAGAATTGTGGGTTAGATTCCTGCATACGCCACATCTGGATATTGAATGTACTATTTGTAAGATATAAGCTTAGATATGTGTCTCATACATTACCATATTAGGATCATTGGGAGTAAAACASCAACCCCACCTTATAGGTTTGTCTAGGGACAATGGTGTWATGATCCATGCTATGATGACGTACACTGAGAATGACGATGTTGGTTTAAGGTGAGTAGGGGTGGTTGTAAACTAAAGGACGTGTYTGTGTGGTCTGTTTGCCGTCTGTCAGATCTGCAGTCAATCACCACTTTGACAGACATGACAGGAATCCAAAGCAGGGTGGAAATGAACAGAATTTTGCCCTAAAGAGAAGGGAGAGTACCTAACATCACAAAATCAAATCAAACTTTATTTGTCACATGCACCGAATATAACAAGTGTAGACTTTACCATGAAATGCTTACTTACAAGCCCTTAACCAACAGTGCAGTTCAAGGGGGCACCGGTACCGAGTCAGTGTGCGGGGGTACAGGTTAGTTGAGGTAATCTGTACATGTTGGTTGGGGCGAAGTAACTATACATAGATAGTTAACAGCGAGTAGCAGCAGTGTACAAAATGGGAGGGGGGGTCAATGTAAATTGTCCGGTGGCGATTTCATTAATTGTTCAGCAGTCTTATGGCTTGGGGGTAGAAGCTGTTGAGGAGCCTTTTGGTCCTAGACTTGGCGCTCCGGTACAGCTTCGTTGCAGGTAGGCAGAGAAGAAACAGTCTATGACTTGGTGGCTGGAGTCTCTGACAATTTTATGGGCATTTCACACAACCCCCCCCCCCCCCCCCCTTTACCACGGGTAAGAAGAGGTTATGACGAAAGTGGACCATCGTGATTACTGGTTACCCATGGTCAAATGACTCGTTTTACTTTACGTGCTCCTTGTTGAACGTGCATTTAGGTAGTATGTAATGTACATTTGACTTGGTCTTTGTAAAATAGACTGGTTGCAGTCTACATCTACCCTCTAACATTTGCATGTAGGTCAGGTTTTGACCCAGTACTGAAGCCTCTGCAACAAGCTTGGGATATTTACAGTTTTGCCTTGGTGAGGGGAGAGGAGGAAAGAGAGAAGAGAGGGATAGATACATAGATTGGGGAGGAGATGCGATAACAAAGAAGCTTGTGTGTGTAGGTACGTCACAGATCTCTGAAATGTCCTTCCATTGCGAAAAGGGCTTTCTGGGCAGAGATTCCATCTGTGTTATGTTGAGGCATTTCAGTAGAACATTAAATTGGTCTGTAAGTGAATTGTTGAGTTGGTGGTGACCTCCATTCAGTTGAGTGGTCAGCTCAAGCGTTCTCTTCAAGGGAATGGAGAAGTGAGCTAGTCAACTCTGAACGATCTTGGCCATACAGGTTCTAAAATACACATGTTCTGTTCAGTAGCAGCTGCCTTTGTGAACATGTTTATTCTCTCTTGCGCTTCACTTTCCTCCTATTCGCTCTGCACACTCAGATCAAGTTTCAAATTGATCACATGCACAAGTAGAGTGAAATGCCTTTCTTGCAAACTCAAACCCAACAATGCAATAATCAATAACAATGTAATACTTGAAAAAACATACGAGAAATAAGAAGAAATATGAAGAACACAATAAGTAAGTAAGTAAGCAGACAGGGTCAGTTCCAATACCATATTACAATGTGCAGGATACTGGAGAGATGAGGCAGATATGCATAGAGGTAAGGTTACTAGGCAACAGGATATAAGATAAACAGAGTAGCAGCAGGTGTTGTGTGTGGTGTGTGTGTGTGTGTGTGTGTGTGTGTGTGTGTGTGTGGTGTGTTGTGTGGTGTGTGTGTGTGTTGTGTGTGTGTGTTGTGTGTGTGTGTGTGTTGTGTGTGTGTGTGTGTGTGTTGCGCGTGTTAGTGCGCGTGCGTGTGTGTGTGTAGAGTCAGTATAAATGTATGTGTTTTACTATGTGGTTGGGGTTTTAACCATTTTTAGGCCTTCAGGGGTCCAGGATCCAGTTGAGAGGGAGGTGTTCAGACCAGAGGTCCTAGTTTGGTGAAAGAAATTGAGGGATAATGGTGTTGAACGCTGAGCTGTAGTCAATGAACAACATTCTCACATAGGTATTCCTCTTATCTAGGTGGGTGAGGGCAATGTGGAGAGCAATTGAGATTGTGTCGTCTATGGACCTGCTGGGGCGGTATGCAAATTGGAGTGGGTCCAGGGTGTCTGGGATGGTGGAGTTAATGTGGGTCATAACCAGCCTCTCAAAGCACTTCATGATTGCAGAAGTGAGTGCTAAAGGGTGGTGGTCATTGTGGCATGAAACCTTAGAGCTCTTGGGGACAGGAATGATGGTGGGGATTACAGACTGGGACAAGAAAAGGTTGAAAATGACCGTGAATATGCCTGCCAGCTGTTCTGCGTATACTCTGAGAACGCGCCCTGGAATAATGTCTGGCCCTGCGGCCTTGCTGGTGTTGACCTGATTAAAGACCTTCTTAAGACCTTTCTCACGGCCTCGGAGAGCGAGATCACTCCTCTGGGTTGGTTGTGGCACGCTGTTGTTGTTGTTGGCAAAGCGTCCATAAAATGCATTTTACTGGACAAGTCAGTTAAGAACAACTTCTTATTTTCAATGACAGTGGGTTAACTGCCTTCTTCAGGGGCAGAACGACAGATTTTTACCTCGCCAGCTCTGGGATTCGATCTTGCAACCTTTCGCTTACTAATACACAAAAAACATATTCCAATCAGCGCTAGCGAAGCATGTCCTGTAGCATAATCAGGAGGCAGGAAGCAGGAGGAAGCAGGAACACGGACTCATGATCTTATTTGCTGAATGGCAGATGAGGGTGCCTTGTATGCTTGCTTATGGGTAGAATAACAGTGGTCTGGGACTTTATYGCCCCTAGAGGCGTTTGGACACGTGTTGATGGACGTTGGGCATCATGTGTCTTAGTGGCGTGGAATTAAAATTGCTGGCAACCAGAAAAGCAGCCTCTGGGTGTAGGTGTTCTTGCTTGTTTATAGTTGTCGTGTCTTTGGCATCATTAAAACTGAAGACTTATTTATCAAATAACTCTCTGTAATTATTATTACGCGATTAAACTGATTAATCATGTAACTGTAATTAACTAGGAAGTCGGGGCACCAAGGAAAATATTCAGATTACAAAGTTATAATTTTCCTAATATAACTTTTAATATCTGATCAATTAGTCTTCAAATTAACAAATTATTATTTACCTCACGTCAGTCTCATTCCAAACGTCGTAAATTGTTGGTTATCTGCACGAACCCAGTCTTTTAGCTAAAACAGTTTTACTCGAGAGTCAAATATTGTTGAATGACAAATCTGGAACATGTCTTGACACTTAGCAGATATTGTTCTCTATGGTGCTGAGTTTGGACATTATTGTTTCTTTGTATTTGGAGTCGATTTAATTTGTGATAGCTACCTATGCAGGAAAAAATGGTGAAAATAAAGTTTGTCTTTTGCTATCGTGTTAGCTATATGATTTACATATTGTGTCTTCCCTGTAAAACATTTTAAAAATCAGAAATGATGGCTGGATCACAGATGGTTAATCTTTCATCTGGTGTCTTGACTTGTGATTTAATGATATTTAGATGCTAGTATTCCTTGTGAGCTATGACTTAGCAATGCTAGTCAGCTTTTTGTTTTGACTGATGGTGGTGGCTATCCATGGATCCGGGATTGTGTGCAACTAGAAGTTAAACTCTTAGACTATCGATACCGACAGAAATATAGAGAACATATCTTTTGATATTAATTACTAGTCTGCAGCTAGGAATTCGGTATCTTGAACGCGACGACCGAATAACGCCGAAACATTCAATTATAACGACACGAATGATGTCACTCTGAACTATCCATTCTAACCACGACAGAGAGAGAGAGAGGGCGGACAGACTCTCCGACGAAAACAAACTTCTCAACAGAGATCCCGACGAACACACTGAGCGTAAATATATATTATTGATTGCAATTGTTCCCGAATGAGTGAGCGTTCCTGTGCAAAGGATTAGCATTTAATTGTTATAATTATATCACTCTGTAACAAGCCGCCATGCGGTTTAGCCACTAGGGCACATCCGCTACGTTTCCTTGTAACCATATCTACTGTTTGTTATGCATTTCTGTGAGTACTTAGTTAGTAAATAAATATTTTAAGACAATATGATGTATGCATGATCATTAAGTGTA
>NC_036864.1:6475539-6514175 GCF_002910315.2 Salvelinus sp. IW2-2015
CTTGATGCATGTGACTGTTGTATACCATTCACCCTCAGACAAGAAAATATTAAACTGCACTTAACCTCTGGGTTACCCCCCTTCTTCTCAATTTCCGCCTAAAGAACATACCCTAATCTAGACGTGCCGGTAGCTCAGGCCATTAATCAGAAAGGTATATGCATATTCTTGGTATCATTGAAAGCGAACACACTCTGGATTTTGTGGAAATGTGAATTGATGTAGGAGAATAGAACACAAATAATCTGGTAGAAGAAAATACAAGGAATAAAAACATAAAAAATAAACATTTGTTTTTTATTGTTGCTGCACATCTTTCAAAATGTGCAGAACAAGCCAAACATACAATAGGATGCTGGGATGAATGATATGAAGAACGATAAGATGGCAACATAGCTGAGCAAAGTTTTCAGACAGTAACCTGAGAAATGAGCGACTACATATATGAGCATTGAAGTCACCCAGGTGCCCACACAAGTACCCAATGCTACCCAAGTGGCCAAATTGGTACAGGATACATTTTTGAAGGAAAGAAACTATATACAAAATACATGAAAATGCTATTCTAACACCACCCCCAAAAAATAATATATATAAATTTAACAATAAACAAACCAGACATAACAAGGGTAACTATTTACACATTTTCTATTTACAATATTGTGAAGACCATCAGTCTCTTACACAATATTGGGCTGCCTAGCCATGGCCGCATAGCCAGTCTCTTTCTGCTGTAAGGCGAGGTACTGAACAGTGGTGCAGGTGATGGGCAGTTCCAGTGACAAAGCGCACAACGACTGTCTCCCACTTGTGCCCGTTTGCCCTGATGCACATTCATGCCTGCCAGAGATGAATACTGGCAGGTGAACACACTGCGTTTGGAGCAGAAGGTGCGTGCAAGTGGACTTCTGTAGTAGCAAGTCCTGATGAGCAGCTCCCTGAAGGCTAGCTGTGAGATGGGGGGCTGGCCACACGTCTTGGCCATTTCCTTCTGGAGGATGAAGAATCACCACAGCATGTCAAGAAATGTAGAAAATTTTGTACCATTTCATGTTTGGTGAAGGAACTTTAAGTATCCTATCAGCGCATCTGACAGGGTCCACACCTCCCATGCTCTTTTGTAGTCTTGATGGCCTGCAGGAATGGGGACATTTTTTGTGTCCATGACCCGGAACCATCCTTACACGTCTTAGACCATGATCTCCACTAATGAAGGTACTTGTGGATACTGGAGCACATGACCACCTCTCTGGTATCCATCCATTCACAAACAGCAGGCCATCTTCACGGATCCATCGCATTGGTACCCCGCTCAGCCCGCTTAGCATGTCGTTCACCTGGTCTTCGAAATCCCACCTGTTGGTCCGAATGGTGCACAAGCCCACACTCCAGCTTCCTCAGGTTCTGCAAACAGTAGGCTTGTGTAGAAGTTTCCACAAAAGGGTGTAGGCCGTCTCCCCAGCAGTGAAAATCCCAATAACCCATAACGGAATCATAACTCAGTCCCATTACCGCGTAGCAAAACTGTTTTTTCCCTCATAAACAAAACCAATTGCAAGTGTAGGCACACACAGAATCAGCCAAAACAAACAGCTTGTAACCCATTTGGTTGGTTGTTACGCATGTATTGTTTGAGGCTGATTTCTGGCCTTTGAGGCTACCATCTCTCATCGATGGACAGGTTCTGGGCGGCGAAAATAATCTTGCAGGCATCAACGATGCTGGGTAGAGATTTTATTTTACAGAGCCTATCAAAACCTTGGTGTGCCTCTCTTCTTGTCTTCCCCCATCAACTTCTGGGTCACTGATGTGAAGCGCCCGTGAGATAGTCAGAAACTTTTAGAAGAATGACAGTCATGGAAAGCAGTTGATAGAGAGCTGACGTTTTCCAAGTAGTCCCTTAGAGTTTTCAACTTCACCAGCCCATGTAAATGACCATTGAAAAGTAGCAGAAAGGTCTGACATGGAAATGTCTTCCATGCCTCTTTCTTACCTGCCTGCTTCTTTGCCCCGTACTTATTGGTGTTCGCCACCAGGGAATCAACAACTGACGAGGTGAAAACAGTTGAAAAAGTTTGAAGGGGCTGTACTTTGCAGTCATGTCTAGTTGAGGTCTGGCTGCCTTTTGGGTCTAAAAAACTGGTGGATTTGGTTCCACATGTCTTCTAACACAGAGTGCAACGACCCTCTGCCTCTGTCTGCAGGTTTCTCTCTTCCCCACCTCCTCTTCTTGTCACTGACTTCACAACTCTAGATGCCGGGTAGGTTGGACCGGAGAAGCGGGGTCTGGGATGAACGCCTTCAGGAGATGTACACCTAGACATTGCGGCTCAAATTCAGAATCACTCACTGTGAAAGATTTTAAAAATCTAGTAACAATATTCATCGTATGAGCCTGTATCACACGTAAATAACAGATAATATAGGTCAGTGTGAACATAATCACTATGGTGAAGTGCTGTTCCATTCCATGTTTATGTAAAATAATTTTTAAAAAAATATCAACACCACACACACGGTACTTGCCAAGTGTACTTACACATTTCATTACAGATCATATTTTATACATTGCAATAAAATAGAAAATCCCCCCAGAAACGGTCTCAATGATAATATTCATATTAATTTCAAACAATGACATTTTGCAAGAATACCAACCAGCATGGTGCATCATTGCCATTGCAGAAACAGTATTCCGCCTGGAGCAAAACGAGCTGCCAAAAGATGCATCGGCCTGAAAACTGTCGGCGCGCAGGGCTTCTAGCAATGGTTCCGCTTAAATGGGGGTGAAATCTGTAGACCGAGACCTGTGGGGAATGGCCGGGATGGGAGGCCATCAGAAAACTCCCTCGGGAGGTAGAACGGTTGGCATTTGACCATCAGGCATTCCAAAACGGGTGAACAGTGGGTCGACACTTCCACCACGCTGGAGTTAAAACACCAGTTGGTGTTGACGTAGAGGCAAACCCCTCCCCCCTCRATTTCCTTGACTCCACTGTCGTGTCCGCCCGGTGAATGAGGAATCCATTGAGATAGCCATGCGGGAGAGAGAGCCATGTGTCAGAAAAGCGAAGAATATTGGAGATTCGAGAGTCCCGTTGGGAGCAAATCCRCCATCGGAGGTCATCCATCTTATTATCAAGTGACTGTTCATTGGCCAGCAGAATGGAGGGAAGARGTGGCTGGTTTTCCCTTCACCTTAATCTCAACAAGACCACCCCTCCCCCCCTTGCGTTTCCTCTTGGATAACCCGGAAATTGGGTCGGAATCACAGCGATTACATCTGCCCAGGGCAGATGAGTCGAAGCTGAAGCYGGAATTAGGGTAGGTAACTGCCGATCTGATTTTCAAATGTTCGGTTGTAAGAAATAATAGCGGCTACATTTTGTGAAGATAAAGTAAAAATGAACTACAAAATAATCATAAAATAGCCAAATTGGGTCGGAGCTTGCAAACTGGCGGCCATCCAGTACGACGCCATTTCATGTCTTGAAACTAACGCAGGTAGGCATGACAACATAAAATCTCAAATACACAAAACGCACACACAAACATGTGCCCATACACATGCACAAATGCACACACAGCCATCTGTAACCTAGTCATACCCTATTGATGCCTCTGAACTCCGCCGACTCCATAGTCCTCAAACTGTATCGGAGGAGGCATGAGATTCTGGAGCTGAGATGTCCTCCACACACTGCCTCAAGGACTAACTCAGAGGGCTTTCTCTCACTTTAACCAAGCAGCCTGCTCCACTGCACAATACTAATGTGTTACCTCAGTCACACAGGTAAAATAAGAGACAGGCATCCCCCTAGGGCTTCTCTTTACCCCCCAGCCTTAATGCTGCATAGTAGATAGTGTGAGAGGACTGTTAAATACTCCTACATGTGACTGCTCTCTCTCCTCTTCTGTTTTCTAGGGAGACTGTGACTTTCACATCCCCTTCAGTCCCTCAAAGAAGGACAATCTCTTCTCCTTTCTTTTCATTTATTCTCATCTCCTCTCCTCTCCTCTTCTCTTCTCTTCTCTTCTCTTCTGCTTTCCTCTCCTCTCCTCAACTGACAGATGAAGCTCTAAAAATTAACTCACTGACCTGGCTCTGGAGAGCAGAGTGACCAATTCTTAGACTGTGAGTTGTCCTTTACAGACACCCGCTCTTCTGAGCTGCCAGGACTGCTCATCACACACGCACACACGAACCCACACGCTCATGCACACAAGTGACCACAAATGGTCATTCTCTCCAGCACTTGACTGATGCCTCTCTGAAAGAGAGAGGGGGAGGAATGAAGTGCTCACCATTACAAAGGAGAAAGAAAGAAAGCGAGGGATAGTTTACTGGGCCTGGAGAGCTGTTGGATGAGAGAGACGTAGAGAGATGGGTCCTGGCCTGTGTCCAGACACTGCCACACTCTCACAGTCATCTGAAGAGGCGAGAGCTACATAGAGCTRCGTAGCAGGTTACTGTGTCGAGAACAGCCTCAYAATTTAACGTACAGTAATTTAAAATTAAAGAAGCTTTATAAATGTAACTTCAGTTCACTGTGGTTAAACATGTCTTGCATATTGAGCCTGAGGGTAACCAACCATATTGTCCATGATTAACAGAGTTCATTTCTTTACTGAGCACCAACCCACACACCCAACGGCTTGAACATGACCATTTACACACTGCTGCTTGTTTAGCATGCATGTTGTAATGCTTGGGATGCCCAGGCCAGCTGCTTAACCTGTTTGTGACACTGACTGGAGCTACTGTATAGGTTGGGACAGGAACTCTCAAAGCTGCTATTAGAGGAAGGGAGGAGTTTCGGCCTTGAGGGGGGAGGGCGAGTAGAGAGAGAGTGGGATTGTGAGTGAGAGAGGTGGGATAAATAGAGAGGAGAGAGAGCGAGATGGATGGGAGAGAGAGGGGGAAGAGATATAGGAAAGTGTGTTGGGCATGGGAGGCCTAATTTAGATCTCTGCACTGGCAGCATCAATGTTTATTCGTGATTAAGTAGACTAGGTGCACAATTAGGCCATACCCCAATCTCTCTCTCTCGCTCTTTACATATACAGTATATATATATATATCTTTCTAATCGCTCTGTCCTCTTCTCTTTCCTCTTCCTCTCTTTACACACACACACACACAACACACACACACACACACACACACCACACACACACACACACACACACACACACACAACACACACACCACAACACACACACACCACAACACACAACACCACACACCACCACACATCACACACACACACGTGTCCGGCTGAGGGATGCTGCCACATTGTAATTAGTCATGGTTCACAGGTGAGGAGCGTATTAGTTTTATGGTACTGCTCCGACTGATTACACAACTTATCAATGAGTCTGCAGCTTCTCACACACACCACCAACACACCACACACACACACACACACACAGCATGCTTTCACTTTGAAAAATCTGATCATAACTCTATCCTCCTGATTCTGCTTACAAGCAAAAACTCAACAGGAGTACCAATGTCACACTCAATACGTAAGTGGCCTGATGAAGCGAATGCTAAGCTACAGGACTGTTTCACTAGCACAGATTCATCCGGGATTCATCCTAACATTGATGAGTTTGTCAATCAGTCAACCGGTTCATTAATACTGTAAGTGCATCGACGACATTGTCCCCAGAGTGACAGTACGTACATATCCCAACCAGAAGCCATGGATTACATGCAACATCCACACTGAGCTAAATGCACGAGCTGCCACTTTCAAGGAGCGGGACACTAATGTGGAAACTAGGACCTCCGACGAGCCATCAAACAGACAAGCGTCAATAYAGGATTAAGATTGAATCCTACTACGCCAGCTCTGACACTCGTTTGATGTGGCAGTGCTTGCAAACTATCATGGATTACAAAGGAAAACCCAGCTGCGAGCTGCCCAGCTGCCGACCTTACCAGATGAGCTAAATGCCTTTGATGCTCAATTCGAGGCAAGCAACACTGAATCATGCAWGAGAGCACCAGCAGTTCCGGGCGACTGTGTGATCTCGTTCTCTGTAGCTGATGTAAAACAGGTTAACATTCATAAGGCCGCGTGGCTAGATTGATTACTCAGAGCATGCAGTGATCAGCTGGCAAGTGTTTTCACGGACATTTTCAAATTCTCCCTGACCCTGTCTGTAATACCTATATGTTTTAAGCAGACCACCATAGTCCCTGTGCCCAAGAACGCCAAGGTAACCTGCCTAAATGACTACCGCCCCATAGCACTCACATCTGTACCCATGAAAGGCTGGGCAGGGCTCACATCAACACCATTATCCCAGGCCCCCTGGACCCATTCCAATTCACATACCGCCCCAACAGATCCACAGTTGACGCAATCTCTATTGCACTCCACACTGCCCTTTCCCACCTGGAAAAAAGGAACGCCTATGTGAGAATGTWGTTCATACAGCGCAGCGTTCAACACCATAGACCTTCCAAGCTCATCACTAAGCTTACAACCCTGGGACTGAACACCTCCCTCTGTAACTGGATCCTGATCTTCCTGACGGGCCGCCCCACGGTGGTAAGGGGAGACAACAACASATCTGCCACGCTGACCCTCAACATGGGGGCCCCTCAGGGGTGTGTGCTTAGTCCCCTCCTGTACTCCCTGTTCACCCACGACTGCTTGGCCGTGTATGACTCCAACACCGTCATTAAGTTTGCTGACAACACAACGGTGGTAGGCCTCATTTGTGGTGCYAGGACACAACCTTTCACTTAACGTCAGCAAGACAAACGAGCTGATCGTGGACTACAGGAAACGGAGGGCCGAGCATACCCCATCCACATCGACGTGGCTTTAGTAGAGCGGGTCGAAAGCTTCAAGTTCTTCGGGGTCTATGGTCCACACACTCCAACAGAGCTGTGAAGAGGGCACGACAACGCCTCTTCCCCCTCAGGAAGATAATTTTGGCATGGACCCTCAGATCCTCAAAAAGTTCTACAGCTGCACCATTGAGAGCATCTTGACTTGCTGCTTCACCATTTGCTACGGCAACTGCTTGGCATCCGACCACAATGAGCTACACTTTTTTCAATCTTTACTAACGACATGCCACTGGCTTTGAGTGAGGTCAGTGTGTCTATGTATGTGGATGACTCAACGCTATACACGTCAGCTACTACAGCAACTGAAATGACTGCAACATTTAACAAAGAGCTGCAGTTAGTTTCAGAATGGGTAGCAAGGAATAAGTTAGAGCCTAAATATTTCCAAAACTAAAAGTATTGTATTTGGGACAAATTATTCACTAAACCCTAAACCTCAACTACATCTCATAATGAATCATGTGGAAATTGAGCAAGTTGAGGTGACTAAAATGCTTGGAGTAACCCTGGATTGTAAACTGCACACAGCTCAGACATGGTCAAAACATATTGATMCAACAGCAGCTAAGATGGGGAGAAGTSTGTCCATAATAAAGCGCTGCCTTCTTAACAACACTATCAACAAGGCAGGTCCTACAGGCCCTAGTTTTGTCGCACCTGGACTACTGTTCAGGGGTGTGGTCAGGTGCCATAAAGAAGGACATGGAAAAATTGCAATTGTCTCAGAACAGGGCAGCACGGCTTAATTGAAAGTACACGGAGAGCTAACATTAATGACATGCATGTCAATCTCTCATGGCTCAAAGTGGAGGAGAGATTGACTTCATCATTTGTTTTTTGTAAGAGGTGTTGACACGCTGAATGTACCGAACTGTCTGTTTCAAAATACTAGCACACAGCTCAGACACCTATCCATACCCCACAAGACATGCCACCAGAGGTCTCTTCACAGTCCCCAAGTCCAGAACAGACTATGGGAGGCGCACAGTACTACATAGAGCCATGACTACATGGAACTCTATTCCACATCAGGTAACTGATGCAAGCAGTAGAATCAGATTTAAAAAGCAGGTAAAATATACCTTATGGAACAGCGGGGACTGAAGCAACACAAACATAGGCACAGACACATGCATACACACACACATGATAACATACGCACTATACACACGTACACTTGAATTTTGCATTGTAGATATGTGGTAGTAGATACAGTGGGGAGAACAAGTATTTGATACACTGCCGATTTTGCAGGTTTTCCTACTTACAAAGCATGTAGAGGTCTGTAATTTTTTATCATAGGTACACTTCAACTGTGAGAGACGGAATCTAAAACAAAAATCCAGAAAATCACATTGTATTATTTTTAAGTAATTAATTTGCATTTTATTGTTCCATGTTCCATAGTTCCATGTCTATGTACATAGGGCAGCAGCCTCTAAGGTGCAGGGTTGAGTAACYGGGTGGTAGCCGGCTAGYRACAGTGACTAAGGTTCAGGGCGTGGTACTGGGTGGAGGCCGGCTAGTGATGGCTATTTAACAGTCTGATGGCCTTGCGATAGAAGTTGTTTTTGAGTCTCTCGGTCCCAGCTTTGATACACCTGTACTGTACCTGTACCTCGCCTTCTGGATGATAGCGGGGTGAACAGGCCGTGGCTCGGGTGGCTGAGGTCCTTGATGATCTTCTTGGCCTTTCTGTGACACCGGGTGCTGTAGATGTCTTGGAGGGCAGGCAGTGTGCCTGCGGTAATGCTATGGGCAGACCGCACTACCCKCTGGACAGCCTAGACAGATAGGCAGTTCACAGGGACACCATTAGATTAACACAGAGAGACTGAGTGCTAGAGCTGAGAGAGTTGTATTCAGAGTGACAGACAGAGAGGTTACACAAATCAAATCAAACTTTGTCACATTCGCCGAATACAAGTGTAGACCTTACAGTGAAATGCTTACTTATGAGCCCCTAACCATCAATGCAGATTTAAAAAATATGGATAAGAAAATCAAAGTAACAAGTTATTAAAGGGCAGCAGTAAAATAACAATAGCGAGAATATATACAGGGGGTACTGGTACAGAGTCAATGTGCGGGGGCACCAGTTAAGGTAATATGTATATGAAGGTAGTTATTGAAGGGACTATGTATAGATGATAACAACAGAGAGTAGCAGTGGTGTAAAATGCAAATAGTCTGGGTAGCCATTTGATTAGGGGTTCAGAGTCTTATGGCTTCGGGTAGAAGCTGCTTAGAAGCCTTTTGGACCTCAACTTAGTGCTCCGGTACCGCTTGCAATGTAGTAGCAGATTAAACAGTCTGACTAGGGTGGCTGGAGTCTTTGACATTTTAGGGCCTTCCTCTGACACCGCCTGGTATAGAGGTCCTGGATGGCAGGAAGCACTACCCTCTGGAGGCCGAACAGTTGCCAATACCAGGCGGTCATTCAACCCGTCAGGATGCTCTCGGTGGTGCAGCTGAGGATCTGAGGACCCATGCCAAATCTTTTCAGTCTCCTGAGGGGGAATAGGTTTTGTCGTGCCCTCTTCACGACTGTCTTGGTGTGCTTGGACCATGTTAGTTTGTTGATGATGTGGACATGATGTGGAGCTCTCAACCTGCTCCACTGCAGCCCCATCGATGAGAAKRGTGGCGTGCTCGGTCCTCTTTTTCCTGTAGTCCACAATCCTCATTTGTCTTGATCACGTTGAGGGAGAGGTTGTTGCCCTGGCACCACATGGCCAGGTCTCTGACCTCCTCCCTTTAGGCTGTCTCGTCGTTGTCGGTGATCAGGGAGGTGTTTAGTCCCAGGGTCCTTAGCTTACTGATGAGCTTCGTTGGCACTATGGTGTTGAACGCTGAGCTGTAGTCAATGAACAGCATTCTCACGTAGGTGTTCCTTTTGTCCTGGTGAGAAAGGGCAGTGTGGAGTGCAGCTACGTGATTCTTAGGATTGTTAAATACGGCAAAGCCCTATCCTTGTTTGCTCCATGGCTCAGGTGGCCAAGTGGACACAAGGCTGTTTGGCTCATCTCAGTCACAAAGAGGAATAACWTTGCAGCTGTTTCTGATTAATGAACAATGTCATGCTGGTGGGTGGTAACATTCAAATAACGCTCTGAAAAGACACRTAGGCTGAAAAGAGTGGGCAGTTCAGATTTGTCACTTTACGCCCAAATACATGAATATCATACCTTGACTAAAACATTTATTTATTGACTTAAATCGTTGTGCAACATCGTGGGTAAGCTCTGGCCATCGTCTTTCAGCTCCAAAAAGGGTCATTCTACTGGTGTGGGCGTGGGAGCACTTGTCCCCCCATCCCCCCCTTCCGCAATACACGTGTAGATATTGAACTATAAATTGTGCTTTCCTGTATTATACATATTGCTAAAATCTTTATTCAATTCTACTGCCATTTACTTTATGTTCTTAGTCTTATCTTTTCTTATTTCTCATCGTTGTTGCATTGTTGAGAAGGAACCTGCAAGTAAGCATTTTGTTGGATGTTGTATACCATGTGTATCCCGTACATAGGACTCAAACAACTTGAAATGTGAAACTAAAATCCATGCACAGTCTTTAAAGCCAACAGGGGGAGAGAGAGAGAGGAAAGAGAAAGAGAAAGAGAAAGAGAAAGAGAAAGAGAAAGAGAAAGAGAGAGAGAGAGAGAGAGTGTGTTATATAATCATAAGCGAACAGCCAAGCATACTAGAGAGTTGGTACTGAGTGCAATTAAAAGTTTCATGCTTGAGAGCAGAATAGACATGACAGAACAAACAATTATCAACAGGTGTAACCATTGACTTGCTGCCATATTCAAATAATTAATTTTAAATTAGCTCTACACTCACCTCTCCCAGCCCTGGTGCCTCAAACAAAACACACAAACACACATTCTCACACTCAAAGAGCCAGCACAACACGAGGCCACGGTCGAAGGAGAGAGGGGGAATGATCGATTGTGGGAAGATTTCCTCTGTGGCTAAGGTGGAATGTGTGTGTGTGTGTGTGTGTGTATTTGTGTTTGTGTGTTTGACCCTGCGTGCCTGTGTGTGTGTGTTTGACCACACACTTACTGAACACTGTCCCCACTCTACATTCGATTTGTCACTCTAATTGCAATTGCTACACAATGGCCACACTTTGTAACCATGGGACCAGCTCAGATGACCGGTCAGGCTATAAATAGATGTTGGAATCCAGCCAGGCTCTCTGGCCCTCTTCTGCTTGACCTGACCCCTCCTCTCCTCTCCTCTCCTCTCCTCTCCTCTCCTCTCCTCTCTCTCCTCTCCTCTCCTCTCCTCTCCTCTCTCCTCTCCTCTCCTCTCCTCTCCTCTCCTCTCTCTCCTCTCCTCTCCTCTCCTCTCCTCTCCTCTCCTCTCCTCTCCTCTTTCTCCCTCCTCTTCTTCGCCTCTCTCTTCCTCCCTGGGTTTCTCTCCGATGGTGTGCGATGGGGTTCTGACAGTAGCAGTCACGATCTTAATCAATGAGAGTATCGATGTAGCACTCATCTCTGCTGTACCCGGGGTCAATGAAGTAGAACCCACTCCCACAGAGTCCTTAGAGTGTGTGTGTGCTTGTGTCTGTGCATGTCCCAGGCCTTAGACAGCTGTACAGCACCTTGGCAGTGAACTCTGTCTCCATTCAATTCTTTCTCCATCAGAGACGATTGATTGAAATCCACTGATTTCTAATTTTCTTATTGAATATCTGTCCAAGGTGAGAGAACACCTAAATAATGTGTTTCAGGACAAGCTTATCCTCAGGGAGGATAGTAGTTTCTACTCATAGTGAGTAGAAATCCAGTGTCATACATCTACAGTTGAAGTCGGAAGTTTACATACACCTAGGTTGGACTCATAAAACTCGTTTTTCAACCAGCCACAAATGTCTTGTTAACAAACTAAAGTTTTGGCAAGTCGGTTAGGACATCTACCTTGTGCATGACACAAGTAATTTTTCCAACAATTGTTTACAGACAGATTATTTCACTTAAAATTCACTGTATCACAATTCCAGTGGGTCAGAGTTTACATACACTAAGTTGGCTGTGCCTTTAAACAGCTTGGAAAATTCCAGAAAATTATGTCATGGCTTTAGAAGCTTCTGATAGACTAATTGAGATCATTTGAGTCAATTGGAGTGCACCTGTGGATGTATCTCAAGGCCTACCTTCAAACTCAGTGCCTCTTTGCTTGACATCATGGGAAAATCAAAAGAAATCAGCCAAGCACTTTCCAAATGCCTGCAGGTACCACATTCACTGTACAAACAATAGTACGCAAGTATAACACCATGGGACCACGCAGTCGTCATACCGTTCAGGAAGGAGACGCGTTCTGTCTCCTAGAGATAAACGTACTTTGGTGCAAAAAGTGAAAATCAATCCCAGAACAACAGCAAATGACCTTGTGAAGATTCTGGAGGAAAAGTACAAAAGTATCTATATCCACAGTGAAACAAGTTCTATATTGTAACGGTTATCGTTGCATGAAAGAAGGATCGGACCAAAGCGCAGCGTGGTAAGTGTTCATGATTTTTTATTAACACTGAACACTAGAACAAAATAACAAAACGAGAAACAACGACGAACAGTTCTGTCAGGTGCAGAAAACACTAAACAGAAAATAACTACCCACAAAACACAGGTGGGAAAATGTTACCTAAGTATGGTTCCCAATCAGAGACAACGATAGACAGCTGTCCCTAGTTGAGAACCACACCCGGCCAAAACAAAGAAATACCAAAACAACTAGAAAAATGAACATAGAATGCCCACTCAAATCACACCCTGACCAAACCAAAATGGAGACATAAAAAACTCTCTAAGGTCAGGACGTGACATATATAAACATAACCTGAAAGGCCGCTCAGCAAGAAGAAGCCACTGCTCCAAAACAGCCATAAAAAAGCCAGACTATGGTTTGGAACTGCACATGGGGACAAAGATTTCTCTTTTTGTCCTCTGGTCTGATGAAACAAAAATAGAACTGTTTGTCCATAATGACAATCGTTATGTTTGGAGGAAAAAGGGGGCGGCTTGCAAGCCAAAGAACCCATCCCAACCGTGAGGCACGGGGTGGCAGCATCATGTTGTGGGGTGCTTTGCTGCAGGAGGGACTGGTGCACTTCACAAAATAAAAGGCATCATGAGGGAAGAAAATGATGTGGATATATTGAAGCAACATCTCAAGACATCAGTCAGGAAGTTAAAGCTTGGTCGCAAATGGGTCTTCCAAAGGTCTATCCCCTCC
Source organism: Salvelinus sp. IW2-2015 (assembly GCF_002910315.2). NCBI lineage: Eukaryota > Metazoa > Chordata > Actinopteri > Salmoniformes > Salmonidae > Salvelinus > Salvelinus sp. IW2-2015. Next base: position 6,488,662 of record NC_036864.1, read on the forward strand.
TCTCTTCTCCAGACCATTTCCGGAGACCTTCTCCTTACCTCACCTCGCTCATCAACTCATCCTTGACCGCTGGCTACGTCCCTTCCGTCTTCAAGAGAGCGAGAGTTGCACCCCTTCTGAAAAAACCTACACTCGATCCCTCCGATGTCAACAACTACAGACCAGTATCCCTTCTTTCTTTTCTCTCCAAAACTCTTGAACGTGCCGTCCTTGGCCAGCTCTCCTGCTATCTCTCTCAGAATGACCTTCTTGATCCAAATCAGTCAGGTTTCAAGACTAGTCATTCAACTGAGACTGCTTCTCTCTGTGTCACGGAGGCGCTCCGCACTGCTAAAGCTAACTCTCTCTCCTCTGCTCTCATCCTTCTAGACCTATCGGCTGCCTTTGATACTGTGAACCATCAGATCCTCCTCTCACCCTCTCCGAGCTGGGCATCTCCGGCGCGCCCACGCTTGGATTGCGTCCTACCTGACAGGTCGCTCCTACCAGGTGGCGTGGCGAGAATCTGTCTCCGCACCACGTGCTCTCACCACTGGTGTCCCCCAGGGCTCTGTTCTAGGCCCTTCCTATTCTCGCTATACACCAAGTCACTTGGCTCTGTCATATCCTCACATGGTCTCTCCTATCATTGCTATGCAGACGACACACAATTAATCTTCTCCTTTCCCCCCTCTGATAACCAGGTGGTGAATCGCATCCTCGATGTCTGGCAGACAATCAGTGTGGATGACGGATCACCACCTCAAGCTGAACCTCGGCAAGACGGAGCTGCTCTTCCTCCCGGGAAGGACTGCCCGTTCCATGATCTCGCCATCACGGTTGACAACTCCATTGTGTCCTCCTCCCAGAGTGCTAAGAACCTTGGCGTGACCTGGACAACACCCTGTCGTTCTCAACTAACATCAAGGCGGTGACCCGTTCCTGTAGGTTCATGCTCTACAACATTCGCAGAGTACGACCCTGCCTCACGCAGGAAGCGGCGCAGGTCCTAATCCAGGCACTTGTCATCTTCCCGTCTGGATTACTGCAACTCGCTGTTGGCTGGGCTCCCTGCCTGTGCCATTAAACCCCTACAACTCATCCAGAACGCCGCAGCCCGTCTGGTGTTCAACTTTCCCAAGTTCTCTCACGTCACCCCGCTCCTCGCTCTCTCCACTGGCTTCCAGTTGAAGCTCGCATCCGTTACAAGACCATGGTGCTGCCTGCGGAGCTGTGAGGGGAACGGCACCTCCGTACCTTCAGGCTCTGATCAGGCCCACACCCAAACAAGGGCACTGCGTTCATCCACCTCTGGCCTGCTCGCCTCCCTACCTCTGAGGAAGTACAGTTCCCGCTCAGCCCAGTCAAAACTGTTCGCTGCTCTGCACCCCAATGGTGGAACAAACTCCCTCACGACGCCAGGTCAGCGGAGTCAATCACCACCTTCCGGAGACACCTGAAACCCCACCTCTTTAGGAATACTACGGATAGGATAAAGTAATCCTTCTAACCCCCCCCCCCCTTAAAAGAGTTAGATGCACTATTGTAAAGTGGTTGTTCCACTGGATATCATAAGGTGAATGCACCAATTTGTAAGTCGCTCTGGATAAGAGCGTCTGCTAAATGACTTAAATGTAAATGTAAATGGACAATGACCCCAAGCATACTTCCAAAGTTGTGGAAAAATGGCTTAAGGACAACAAAATCAAGGTATTCAAGTGGCCATCACAAAGCCCTGACCTCAATCCTATAAGAAATTTGTGGGCAGAATTGAAAAAGTGCCTGCGAGCAAGGAGGCCTACAACCTGACTCAGTTACACCAGCTCTGTCAGGAGGAATGGGACAAAATTCAGCCAACTTATTGTGGGAAGCTTGTGGAAGGCTACCCGAAATGTTTGACCCAAGTTAAACAATTTAAAGCAATGCTACCAAATACTGAGTGTATGTAAACTTCTGACCCACTAGGAATGTGATGAAAGAAATAAAAGCTGAAATAAATCATTTTCTGTACTATTATTTTGACATTTCACAATCTTATAATAAAGTGGTGATCCTATCTGACCTAAAACAGGGATTTTTTTACTAGGATTATATGTCAGGAATTGCGCCAGCAGCATATCCCACTGCTGGCTTGCTTCTGAAGCTAAGCAGGGTTGGGCCTGGTCAGTCCCTGGATGGGAGACCACATGCTGCTGGAAGTGGTGTTGGAGGGCCAGCAAGGAGGCACTCTTTCCTCTGGTCAAAATAAATATCCCAATGCCCCAGGACATGATTGGGGACATTGCCCTGTGTAGGGTGCTGTCTTTTGGATGGAATGTTATACGGGTGTACTGACTCTCTGAGGTCATTAAAGATCCCATGCACTTATCGTAAGAGTAGGGGTGTTAACCCCGTGTCCTGGCTAAATTCCCAAGCTGTCCCTCTACCATCACGGTCACCTAATCATCCCCAGCTTACAATTGGCTCATTAATCCCCCTCCTCTCCCCTGTAACTATTACCCCAGGTCATTGCTGTAAGTGAGAATGTGTTCTCAGTCAACTTACCTGGCAAAATAAAATAAAAACTTTGTTTAAATGTATTTGCGTAAGGTGTATGTAAACTTCTGACTTCAACTGTATAATAACTGATGTCTTATTTAACAAGCAGGGGACATTTACAAAGTGTTAGTAGGATACAGAGCCATAATGATCAGTTTGGGGAAGCAGAATCTCTCTAGTCAACTAAGATCAGAAGGCTAGGTCGTACATTTACATGTTATATTACCCTACAGGTCCTGCTCTTTGATTCATCAACGTATTCACAGGAGTTTTACAACATCTCAAGGCAAATGGAACACTTGTATTTCAATGAGCTAAATGATTTACAGCTGAGGGACTCTCGTAGAAGCTGTAAGAGAGCACGGCAGTGAAAAGGGCAACTTGATCATTTTATGATTTTATGGAGGGGATCTGCAGTATCTGGAGACCAGGGGGAATGTACATGTACCATTTTATAAGAGGAGAATTGGCATGGTCAGACTACCAAGGGACTTCTCATTTTACAGTTTAGTGCAGAGTGATGACATCTGATAAGTGCATTAAAGTGCATTGCACTGAAATAGATCTCTGTATATCTGCGTTCTCCAGTTTGGTGTACACCTTCAAAGCAGCGACACGCCATTAAGTTTGTCGGAGTTGACTGTGCTCTTATTATACTTAGATGTCAAAGGCGTTGGCAAACAAATGTCCCTCCACTGACAGTGCCACCAGGTAAAGGGTCCCTTTAAGGCAGCCCCCCGCACCTCTCTGATTCAGAGGGGTTGGGTTAAATGCAGATGACACATGTCAGTTGAATGCATTCAGTTGTACAACTGACTAGGTATCCCCGTTCCCTTCCCTTTCCATTCTAAGAGGTCAATTACACCCTCTTATACCTCTTGGGGTGGCAGATAGCCTAGTGGTTGGGGTGTTGGACTAGTAACTGTAAGGTTGCTAGATCAAATCCCCGAGCTGACAAGGTAAAAATCTGTTCTGCCCCTGAACAAGGCAGTTAACCCACTGTTCCTAGGCTGTCATTGTAAATAAGAAGTTGTTCTTAACTGACTTGCCTAGTTAAATAAAGGTAAAAAAWATATATTAAACAAATTAAATAATCATAATTCATCATAACCATGCTTACTCTGCCCACTCTGTTGTGAAAGCACAAACACTTTACGTTCTACAGACAAAGCTAGCAGTCATTGATGGTTGGCTGGTAGTGGTACCCCTATTCCCTATATATAGGTCCTGGTCAAAAGTAGTGCACTATAAAGCCTACAGTGTGCCATTTGGGACACAGTGTCTGTGACTTCCCTCCTCAGTCAGGAGTAGTGTGAAGAGAGCAGGCGGTTTGTCCATCCACTGAGCATCTGTACTGACCTCATCGGTAAACATCTTCCTAACTCATTCTTTGTGTTGTTATGAATGCCTTGCCTTGGCCCATTGGAAGCCACCCATAGTCAATTGTAACAGGGCAAGAAGAAAAACAACTAAATGAGAAGCATTAATTATTGAGCTGTCATCGTTGGTCCTCCTGTCTTGCCGGAGTGGGAACGCATTATTAGTTTACGGTGGCACCACTACCACAGGTTCTCTCTTGAAGTGTAACTTTGGCTCTGAACTGACTTGTTATTTAATGCAGCGTTGCTTTGTAGGAAACTCCGATGTCTCAGACGGCTCTCCAAAAGGAAAGTGTGTGATGGACTGACTGGTTCCAAGTAAATAATGGTAAGGAGACCCAGGCTGGTTTCCTCTTTAGATCCTTAGTAAACAGCAGATGATGGTTAAAAGCACTCAGCAGGARTGTGTCACCTCTGTGTACTCTGAAAATTGGTAATTTCTCTGGTGAAAGTGCCCATTACTGCTTTCTTCATACTTTCAAGGTAAGTGCCCATCATGTAGACAAGACAACACTGGGGTCATTTCTCTCTGTGGCCCCCAACATGAACTCGGGTCCATCACAATACTCTTAAATGGTTTCTTCTCCTCGTCTCCTCTCCTTCATCTGCAAGGATATGAAATTACTAACCCGTATGACACCTAATGCTCRCTGACCAAATGCCCTCCATGGCAGTAGCCAATGACATCTTGACACATCACACAGGCTTGGGCTTCTCTCCAAATGCAATGTCTATTGTCTGACATTGGCATGGGCTCAGGAATGGCAACCTGATGCTGACAACACTGTCATGTCGACGTGTGTGTGTGTTTGTTTGTGTTTGTGCGATGATGTGTTTGTGAAGGTCTATGTGTATTTACATGTGTGTCCGTTCAGCTTTTATAGTCTTCTTCTCTCTATTGGCTGTGTCCTGAAGATCAAAGAGCACTTAAAAGGCTGGAGGCAAACGTCCACTGAATGTTAAAGTCATGGTTGTGAATGGGATGCGTGTCATGAATTTAAATCTTATGGCAATCGTACGGGCAATAGGATTCTGTCCCTTTCCCCATCTCCATGGGATTTACATATAGAGCTTTGAAATGCATGAGAGACAGAGGATTTCTATGTGGGAGAACAATTTTGATCCACAGAAAGCAAGGAAGCACTGTCTTTGCTATGCAATGTAGCATGAGGGTGATGTTGAAAGAGAGAGAGAAATGGAGAGATAGCAAGTGAGATGAGAGGGAGAGAGAGATGGGGAGAGGGAGAGGGAGAGGGAGAGGGAGAGGGAGAGGGAGTGAATGTGAAAAGCTACAGATTATGACTAAATGGTGGAGAGGTAAATTAATATGTCGAAAATAAACCAGCAACGCTATATGATTTTTATTACATAGCAGAATCAGACAACTAGGTTAAGTTTCTATTTTAGCTTCTCTAATGTCTTCCCTCTAGCTGGGACAAAAAGTTAATCGCTTCCCAGTTATTATACTCTGGGGGAGAAATAATCGTTTTTCTTCTGGAATTAAATGTGTTTTTCACATCTGCAAATGACAGTCAGCTAATATTTCTGGAGATGATTGAGGCCCTGGTTGTGCTGGAAGCTGAAGTCTGTATTTAAATCTGTGGTCTAGAGTCTACACACACACACACACACATACACTACACACACACATATACAGACACACACACACACATATACAGACACACACACACACACATATACAGACAAACACTACGCTATAGACCACAGACAGAGAAGAGACAGAGTGGGGAAAGGAGAGGAGGACAAGTTCATTTTTAGGGACGTCTGGACAACTAATTAGACTGTGGTTATATAACCATCTCTGTGTGTGTTGCTGTGTAAGACAGGCAGTCTCTCAGCATATGTAGAGAACTACATCAAATCCAATCAAATTTTATTTGTCACATGTGCCGACTACAACAGGTGTAGACCTTACAGTGAAATGCTTACTTACAAGCCCTTAACCAACAATGCAGTTTTAAGAAAATACCTAAAAAAAAGTTAGAAATAAAAGTAACAACTAATTAAAGAGCAGCAGTAAAATAACATTAGCGAGGGTATATACAGGGGATACCAGTACAGAGTCAATGTGCTGGGGCACCGGTTAGTCGAGGTATTTATTTTATATATATATAAAAAAAAAGGGGTTCATATATATATATATATGAACCCCTTTTTCACCCCAATTGGTAGTTACAGTCTTGTCTCATCGCTGCAACTCCCGTACAAACTCAAAAGAGGCGAAGGTCAAGAGCCGTGAGTCCTCCAAAACACAACCCAACCAAGCCACACTGCCCACCTAACCTGGGCAATGTACACCTTGCGAGTGTGTCWGCGTGCACTGCGCCCGGGCTCACCACAGGAGTTGTTAGTGCGCGATGGGACAAGGACATCCCTGCCGGCCAAACCCTCCCCTAACCCAGACAACGCTGGGCCAATTCTCCTTCGCCCCATGGGTCTCCCGGTCGTGGCCGGCTGCGACAGAGCCTCGAACCCAGAATCTCCAGTAGCACAGCTGGCACTGCGATGCAGGGCCTTAGACCACTGCACCACTCAGGAGGCCCCTAGTCAAGGTAATTGAGGTAATATGTACATGTAGGTAGAGTTATTAAAGTGACAATGCATAGATAATGACAGAGAGTAGCAGCAGCGTAGAAGACTGGGGGGCATTGGAATTAGTCTGGGTAGCCATTTGATTAGATGTTCAGGAGTCTTATGGCTTGGGGGTGGAAGCTGTTTAGAAGCCTCTTGGATCTAGACTTGGCGCTCCGTACCACTTGCCGTGCGGTAGCAGAGAGAACAGTCTATGACTAAGGTGGCTGGAGTCTTTTTTTTCTTGTTTTTTACTTGTTTAACTTTTATATATTTTTTTCATATATTTTCTTCTTTTTTTACCCCTTTTTCTCCCCAATTTCGTGGTATCCAATTGGTAGTTAACATAAACTCACCCCATTCCGTACAAATGTGCGCAACCGCGACATTCAAACGAGGCTGCAACGAAAACTAATGGGACTGTAGCGACTGTGTTGACTTCAAAATCTGTGGTGTGAACAACACGAAAAGACCAACAAAATAGGTTGGTTACGAGCCAATAAAGCAGCAGCCATCCTCACCGGCGCTATCATCTACACTGATTGAAGTGGATTGTGTGTGTGTTTGTGTGTGTGTGTATTTGTGTGTACATGCACTGTGAACATGCAGAAACATGGATGTATTGATGAACAAGCTTTCATCTTGCAGGTAGACTTCAGGTCATAGCAAAAGGTTCAGACTATTGTAGATGAAAGGGTGGTCCTACCCTATGGGGTGTAAAGGACCGCTCCTTTCTGGCCTGCTCACACAGCAACACCTCAGGTCACACACACCTTATGAGTCCCAGAAGCACAGAGAAGCCAGAGGCGCGCACACACACACACACACACACACACACACACACACACACACACACACACACACACACAGTGGTGTAAAGTACTTAAGTAAAAAATACTTGAAAGTACTACTTTGGGGTATCTATACTATGCTTTACTATTTATATTTTTAAGAACTTTTACTTCACTACATTCCTAAATAAAATGATGTACTTTTTTTCTACACCCAAAAGTACTCGTTACATTTTGAATGTTTAGCAGGACAGAAAATGGTCCAATTCGCACACTTATCAAGAGAACATCCCTGGTCATCCCTACTGCCTCTGATCTGATGCACTCATTAACACAAATGCTTTGTTTGTAAATTATGTCTGTGTGTTGGWGTGTGACCCTTCCTATCAGTAGATAAAAAATAAATAAAAATTGTGCCATCTKGTTTGCTTAATATAAGGAATGTTTTATTATTCATACTTTTCACTTTTGCATTTTCTATTCAGGTATGTTTACTTTTACTCAAGTATGAGAATTTAGTATGTGTGAGGTCTGTGTACATGGCATGCAAACCATGGGAAAATGGAGCCGCCACACTATATCACAGGCTTGAATCTGCCTCCTTTTTATGAGTCATTCCATTAAACTACAACCTGTCAAGAGTAATAACTCACCAAATACATACACTACATGACCAAAAGTATGTGGACAACTGCTGGTCGAACATCTCATTCCAAAATCATGGGCATTGRTATAGATTTGGTCYCCCCTTTGCTGCTATAACAGCCTCCACTCTTCTGGGAAGGCTTTCCACTAGATGTTGGAACATTGCTGCGGAGACTTGCTTCCATTCAGTCACAATAGCATTAGTGAGGTCAGGGCACTGATRTTGGGCGATTAGCCCTGGCTCGTAGTTCATCCCGAAGGTGTTCAATGGGGTTGAGGTCAGGGCTCTGTGCAGGCCAGTCAAGTTCTTTCACACCGATCTCGACAAACGATTTATGTATGGACCTTGCTTTGTGCACGGGGGCATTGTCATGCTGAAACAAGAAAGGGCCTTCCCCAAACTGTTGCCACAAAGATGGAAACACAGAATCATCTAGAATGTCATTGTATACTGTAGCGTTAACATTTCCCTTCACTGGAACTAAGGAGCCTAGAAAAACAGCCCTAGACCATTATTCCTCCTCCACCAAACTTTGTAGTTGGCACAATGCATTGGGGCAGGTAGCGTTCTCCTGGCATTCGCCAAAACCATATTCATCTGTCGGACTGTCAGATGGTGAAACATGATTCATCACTCCAGAGAAAGTGTTTCCACTGCTCCAGAGTCCGATGGCGGCRAGCTTTACACCACTCCAACGCTTGGCATTGTGCATGGTGATCTTAGGCTTGTGTGCGGCTGCTTGGCCATGGAAATCCATTTCATGAAGCTCCCGACCAACAGTTCTTGTGCTGAAGTTGCTTCCAGAGGCAGTTTGGAACTCGGTAGTGAGTGTTGCAACCGAGGACCGACAATTTTTTCAGCACTCGACTGTCCCGTTTTGTGAGCTTGTGTGGCCTACCACTTCGCGGCTGAGCCATTGTTGCTCCTAGACGTTTCCACTTCACAATAACWRCACTTACAGTTGACCGAGGTAGGTCTAGCAGGGCAGAAATTAGACAAACAGACTTGTTGGAAAGGTGGAATCCTATGACGGTGGCATGTTGAAAGTCACTGCGCTCTTCAGTAAGGCCATTCTACTGCTAATGTTTGTCTATGGAGATTTCATAGCTGTGTGCTCGATTTTATACACCTGTCAGCAATGGGTGTGGCTGAAATAGCTGAATCCACTATTCTGAAGGGATGTCCCAATACGTTTTTATGTATAGTGTACATACAAAATATCAAAGGAAAAGGTCAAATAAGAATCACAGAGCTTAATAATATCCTTGACTCCCTCCAATAACGTTTTCCCCTCCAAATCGTAGTACAATCCTACTGAATGTCCCTGGACAGTGGTCAAAGAAAATGTCTTTGACCACCGCGGACAGTCAATTGCCCTCCAATTTCACTTTGAATCACATGCATGATAACAAAAGACAGAGAGCTATGATTAGCCATGGTGTGTAGAGAGGCTTTAGTTAAAGGGGGAAATGAGAGAATATGGAGCGTGTGTAGGGCGTTTGTACCACTCAGTACCACTGCAGAATGAGTCTATGTAATTCCCTTCATTTACATAAGAGGTCATAATGGGCGCGCAACTCCATTAATCTTCCCCCAATTTAATTTGTATTTGTGGTGACAGGATATTTCCTGTCGGAACCATTATTATATAACACTGCTGATGAAACAGGCCAGGGCAGAGCAGGCTAATAAGTACTGAGCCTGTAGTTAGTTGATGATATGGAGTGAAGCTAAATACAAATCGATTTAAAACAAAAAAATATGTTTTAAGTGAGCATAGGCATTGGTCTGAAGCCAAAAAATAAAGTCAATTCATATTTTTCCMGTTTACTCCATATTGGCTTAAATTGGTTTCTGTTTTTTCTTCCCTCTGGAAAATCAGCTGTTAATATTAAATAAATAATAACTACAKTATTTCTGTCATTATTGTTTACTTTTACTTAACTTTTATTGCTGTGTTATGCTGTATTATAATGCTGTAAATTGATGTTGCATAATCACCTTCCGGTGTAAAAATAAACAAAAAATGTTTTAAGTGAGAATAKGCATTGGTTTGWTGCCGAAAAATAAAGKAAATTCACATGAGTACCACAATGCCTATTCCACCCATGCTCTACYAAGGTTTTCCATCCCACAGCTTTGATCCACTACAGTAGYTGTCAAGTTGACCTCTTTCTTGTGCAATTCCCCACTTGAAAAGGACAGTCCCTCCACATGAAGATTTTAACTGGATTTCACTCAATAAACAGCCATGGAATCAGTTGTTTGTCTTTTATTTASCATTCTTTGGTTGGCAGTAAACAGGTGAAAAACCTCAAAAAAGAGATGACAAATACAAGTTATTATTTGAGTTGACAGCCTAATTAAATACACAAAATTATCCACATTCACCTCAGATAAACACATTTCTGCCATTATAAAATACAAGGTTTCCACTTTTAAGCAAATGTTTCCCAAAATAGAAACCCACCATTCTGCTCATTTAAATGAGCAGAATCAGTATATTTGTATCTAAATTTGCATTTTAGCCAAATACATTCAAAATATTTTTAGTAGTAAAAAATTACATTTATTTTCTAATCAGTAGTTTTAAACAGACAAATCTTTCATTTTTTTGCCAAAGATTTTTTAGACTATACATTTGTTACTGAATTAAGAACTTGGTTTACTAAGATTTCTACAAAGTTTAAATTACTTTTAACCATTTCAAACAAGTTCTTTGTCAACAATGAATTGGCTCTCTTCTTACTTTTCCTTTCTACCCACAAACAACATTTGAAGTTATAAATACCACTGCAAAAGTCCTATCAAAGTTAAGAGTTAAGAGTCTGTGTTTTCCAGAGTATCATTAGCAGTGCACTGCTTAAGTCAGTCTAGCCAAGCTTGGCTAAATATGGCGCTTACCGGCTGTCTTTCACAGTTTTGTGGAGGGCTTGGACTTGCACAGTCACCTTGATCACAAAGATGAAGTTTCCTTGGTCTTGTGGTGTTATAAATGCTCCTTTCACTGCGGTCTAAAGACAACAGCAGAGCCAGGTGCTGGCACRCCCAGATTGCCTGGAAGATTTGTTCCACCTGGTTCACCACTGATTGAAGGAGGAGGAGTTTCACCACTGAGGAGCTCCCAGGCAGTTTGTCAGCACACCTCCCACTCAATCTTCCCAGGCAGTTTGTCAGCACAGTAGCTATGTTGGTATTGTACTTAAAACTATGTGTAGGAAGGTTGCTTAGGATTAAAACCTTCTCAAACAGCYATAGTCAGAAATGCTGCAAAAAGGTAGCACATCTTTACTGGACAGAAGTGTGCATTTTATGGATGCTATAGCCTGGTTTWAATCCGACATCTAGAATTTGAGCTAGGTAGCCGCAAGAAATACTCTTAAAACTMAATTGCGAATAACCCTGTTAAAAAAATCCAGAATGTGGTTCTCTGTAACAGATGGACGGCTCATAACGAGAGGCGGGAGTGTGTTGTGTATCTCCAATCAAGTTGATTTGCTAATTTCCATTGAGATTGGTGTCATATGGGCTTAGATATTATGGTAGGGAGAGCTTGTGAAAATCTAGATGGCGCCAACAGAGAAGGGCAACATCTTTCGAGTTTCAACCAAACTTTGCTATACAGTGACGTATCGTGTTTATCTTTACTTTTCTTGTACAGACAGTTCATAGTATTATCACATAGGACCTCCAAGCACTTCTGGACGTTAGATCRACAGTTACTACCTTGGTTTTGACTTCAAATGCAACTTCAACTCCGACTCAGCTGTTACACTTTTCATACCAGACCCTATTTCTTTGTTCCACGGGCTACCAAAACGCCGTAGGGTGTAGACGAGGTGGAGTCCTAGTGAAATTGAGGCAAAGAGAAAACCGAATGGCGCTCCCCTCCGTTCTATTGGCAAATGTCCAGTCACTCGAGAATAAGATCGATGAGCTTCAGTTGAGAGTCTCCTATCATAGAGGCTTGAAAAGCTGCAATATCATATTACTGACATGTGGCTGTATGATGACGCTATGCACGTAGTACCAGGTGGATTCTCCAWACAGCGCCAGGATCAAACTGGTGTCCTTTTTTTTTAAGTGAAGAAAATATTGAGCTTTTGCTCACCTGATATAGAATACCTCATGGTAAGCTGCAGACCCTTTTATCTACTGAGAGAGTTCTCATCCGTAAYTATCACRSCTGTCTACATCTCTCCMCAAGCCAACACCACTCTGGCACTCAACAAACTGTATGGGGCCATAAAAAAACAAGAAACTACTCACCCAGAGGCAGCATTTCTGGTGGGCGGAGACTTTAACACGGGGCGACTTAAAACCATCCTACCTCTTCTATCACCACTAGGGGCTCTAAAACTCTAGACCACTTTTATTCTACCCACAGAAACGCATGCAAGGCCCTCCCTAGTCCTCCCTTTGGCAAATCTGACCAGGACAGTACACTGCTTCCTGTTTACAAACAAAAGCTCAAACAGGAAGTACCAATGATGCGCTCAATACGGAAGTGGTTGAATGAAGCAGACAAGAGGCTACAAGACTGTCGTCCCCACAGTGACTATAAGAACGTATCCAAACCAAAAACCATGGATTACAGGCAATATCCGCACTGTGCTAACTTCTAGAGCTACCACTTACAAGGAACGGGACATAGACATTGACACATACAAGAAAGCCCACTACGACATCCGACGAGACATCATGCAAGAAGACAATACACTGAGTGTATAAAACATTTTAAGAACACCTTCTTAATATTTAGTTGCGTCCCCCTCTTTTGCCCTCCGTACAGCCTCATTTCGTCAAGCATGGACTCTACAAGGTGTTAAACGAGTTCCACAGGGATGCTGGCCCATGTTGACTCCAATGCTTCCCACAGCTGTGTCAAGTTGGCTGGATGTCCTTTGGGTGGTGGACTATTCTTAATACACATGGAAAACTGTTGAACGTGAAAAACCCAGCAGTGTTGCAGTTCTTGACAGAACTCAAAGGCACTTCAACTTTTGTCTTGCCCATTCACCATCTGAATGGCACACATACACAGTCCACATATATTAAAATGAAAATATATATTAAAAACTTGGAAATCAATGAATCCGCCATCATTAACACAATGCAAAAATCGAATGATTTATTATTGAAATATTGAAATAGCATGGGCGACTGAGAAAATCAAAATTGGTACAATATAAGGCCATGTGGCAAATAATAATGCAGACACTAGGGATGGGGGTGTGAGCATGCGGGTTTGGGCAGATGAAATGTAGTCATTGTTTGTATGTGTCTGTAAGTATTTGTTTGTATGTGTATGTTTGTATTTTGTGTGAAAAATATATGTACAAATTAGAAAAATATTTTGGGGGTTAAATAATATGATTAATATGATTTTAAGCACTTCTACGTTCATGTGGATGCCATCATGATTATGGATAATTATGAATGAATCGTGAATAATTATGAGTGAGTGTCACACCCTGACCTTAGAGATCCTTTTATTTCTCTATTTTGTTAGGTCAGGGTGTGATTAGGGTGGGCATTCTATTTTTTTGTTTCTATGTTGGCCGGGTATGGTTCCCAATCAGAGGCAGCTGTCTATCGTTGTCTCTGATTGGGGATCATATTTAGGCAGCCTTTTCCCACTTGTTGTTTGTGGGATCTTGTTTTTGTGTAGTGCCTGTGAACACTGCATTTACTTCCCGTTTCGGTTGTTCTGTATTGTTTTTGGTGAGTTTAATTTATTAAAACATGTGGAACTCCACGCACGCTGCGCCTTGGTCCATTTATTCCCAACGATCGTGACAGTGAGAAGTTACAGACACAAATATCATACCCCCAAGACTCCAACACCATCATCATGTTTGCTGACGACAGCACGGTGGTAGGCCTGATCACGCGACTGCGATGAGTTAGCACAGGGAGGAGGTCAGGACAACAACCTCTCCCTCAACGTCAGTAAAACCAAGGAGCCATAGGAGAAAGAGGGGAGTGCACGCCCCCATCCACATTGAAGGGGCTGTTGTGGAGCGGGTTGAGAGCTTCAAGTTCCTTGGCGTCCACATCACTAAGGACTTAACATGGTCCACACACACCCGCACAGTAGTAAAGAGGGCATGCCATTTCCTCTTCCCCCTCAGGAGGCTGAAAAGACTTGGCATGGGCCTTCGGATCCTCAACAGCTGAACCACCAAGAGAATCCTGACTGTCTGCATCACCGCTTGGTGTGGAAAATGTACCGTTCTTGACCGCAAAGGTGTGGTGCGGACAGCCCAAAACATCACTGGGGCCGAGCTCCCTGCCATCCTGAAAAATTGCCAAAGACTCCAGCCACCCAAGCCATAGACTGTTCACTCTGCTACTGTCCGGCAAACGGTACCAGAGCATCGGTTCTCGGATCAACAGGCTCCGAGACAGAATCTTCCCCCAAGCCATAATCCTGCTAAATAGCCAGACTGCTAAAAAGTCAATTAATGATAGCCAAACTGTCTGCACTGACTATATCATGCACTGACCCTACACACACTCACTAGTCTTTATAAACAGACCATATACAAACTCGCTGGATTATATATACACTCCATATACACACACACACTACACTATCACTCCCACACAAAACCCACATATTAACATGCACTACATATGCACACACACACATAACCCACACACGCATACCGACACAAACACACAGCACAAACACATACATACACATTACACGCATTGCCACTGTTACTCTGTTCTTTATTTTACTCTTATTATTATCTATCCTGATGCCTAGTCACTTTACCCTGCCTTCATGAACATATCTACCTCAAATACCTTATCATTATCTATCCTGATGCCTAGTCACTTTACCCTGCCTTCATGTACATATCTACCTCAAATACCTTATTATTATCTAACCTGATGCTAGTCACTTTACCCTGCCTTCATGAACATATCTACCTCAAATACATTATTATATTATCTATCCTGATGCCTAGTCACTTTACCCTGCCTTCATGAACATATCTTACCTCAAATACCTATTATTATCTACCTGATGCCTAGTCACTTTACCCTGCCTTCATGAACATATCTACCTCAAATACCTTATTATTATCTATCCTGATGCCTAGTCACTTTACCTGCTTCATGTACATATCTACCTCAATATACATTATTATTATCTACCTGATGCCTAGTCACTTTACCTGCTTCATGTACATATCTACCTCAATACCTTATTATTATCTATCCTGATGCCTAGTCACTTTACCCTGCCTTCATGTACATATCTACCTCAAATACCTTATTATTATCTATCCTGATGCTAGTCACTTACCCTGCCTTCATGTACAATATCTACCTCAAATACCTTATTATTATCTATCTGATGCCTAGTCACTTTACCCTGCCTTCATGTACATATCTACCTCAAATACCTTATTATTATCTATCCTGATGCCTAGTCACTTTACCCTGCCTTCATGTACATATCTACCTCAAATACTAATTATTATCTATCCTGATGCTAGTCACTTTACCCTGCTTCATGTACATATCTACCTCAAATACTATTATTTCTATCCTGATGCCTAGTCACTTTACCCTGCCTTCATGAACATATCTACCTCAAATACCTTGTATCTCTCCACATGTGATCTAGTACTGGTACTCCCTGTATATAGCTCACACTTGATCTGTTACTGGTACTCCCTGTATATAGCTCCCCACGGATCTGGTACTGGTACTCCATGTATATAGCTCCACATTGATCTGGTACTGGTACTCCCTGTATATAGCTCCACACTTGATCTGGTACTGGTACTCCTGTATATAGATCATTCTTGATCTGGTACTGGTACTCCCTGTATATGATCCATTCTTGATCTGGTTGGTACTCCCTGCATGTAGCTCCACATTGATCTGGTACTGGTACTCTCTGTATATAGCTCACATTGATCTGGTACTGGTACTCCCTGTATATAGCTCCACATTAACTGGTACTGGTACCCCTGCAAATAGCTCCACATTGATCTGGTACTGGTACTCCCTGTATATAGCTCCACATTGATCTGGTACTAGTGTTCCCTGTATATAGCTCCACATTGATCTGGTACTGGTACTCCCTGTTATACTCCACATTGATCTGGTACTGGTAACTCCCTGTATATAGTCCTACATTGATCTGGCACTAGTGCTCCTGTATATACTCCACATTGATCTGGTACTGTATCCCTGTATATTAGCTCCACATTGATCTGGTACTGGTACTCCCTGTATATATCTCCACATTGATCTGGTACTGGTACTCCCTGTATATAGATCCACATTGATCTGGTACTGGTACTCCCTGTATATAGCTCCACATTGATCTGGTACTGGTACTCCTGTATATGATCTCCACATTGATCTGTATACTGGTACTCCCTGTATATAGATCCACATTGATCTGTACTGGTACTCCTGTATATAGCTCCACATTGATCTGGTACTGGTACTCCCTGTATTAGATCTCCACATTGATCTGGTACTGGTACTCCCTGTATATCGATCCAATTGATCTGGTACTGGTACCCCTGTATATATCTCCACATTGATCTGTTACTGGTACTCCCTGTATATGATCCACATTGATCTGGTACTGGTATCCCTGTATATGCTCCACATTGATCTGGTACTGGTACTCCTGTATATATCTCCACATTGATCTGTACTGGTACTCCTGTATATAGATCCATTTGATCTGGTCTGGTACTCCCTGTATATATCTCCACATTGATCTGGTACTGGTACTCCCTGTATATAGCTCCACATTGATCTGGTACTGGTACTCCCTGTATATATCTCCACATTGATCTGGTGCTGGTACCCCTGTATATAGTCTCCACATTGATCTGGTACTGGTCTCCCTGATATAGCTCCACATTGATATGGTACTGGTACTCCATGTATATAGCTCCACAATTGACTGGTACTCCCTGTATATAGATCCACATTGATCTGGTACTGGTACTCCCTGTATATAGATCCACATTGATCTGGTACTGGTACTCCTGTATACAGCCCACATTGATCTCGGTACTGTACCCTGTATATAGACCATTTATGTGATCTGGTACTGGTACTCCCTGTATTAGTCCATTCTTGATCTGGTACTGGTACTCCCTGTATATTAGATCCATTATGATCTGGTACTGGTATTCTCCCTGTTATAGATCCATTATTATCTGGTACTGGTACTCCCTGTATATAGATCCATCTATTGATCTGGTACTGGTACTCCTGTTATAGCTCCACATGATATGGTACTGGTACTCCCTGTATATAGATCCATATTTATCTGGTACTGGTACTCCCTGTATATAGATCCATTATTGATCTGGTACTGGTACTCCCTGTATATAGCTCCACATTGATCTGGTTCTGTACCCCTGTATACAGCTCCACATTGATCTGGTACTGGTATCCCTGTATATAGATCCATCATTGATCTGGTACTGGTACTCCCTGTATTAGCTCCACATTGATCTGGTACTGGTACTACCCTGTATAATAGATCCATTATTGATTCTGGTATGCTGGTACTCCCTGTATATATCTCCACATTGATCTGGTACTGGTACTCCCTTATATAGATCCATTATTGATCTGGTACTGGTACTCCCTGTAATATATCTCCACATTTGATCTGGTACTGGTACTCCTGTATATAGATCCATTATTGATCTGGTACTGGTACTCCCTGTATATAGATCCACATTGATCTGTTCGGTACTCCCTGTATATAGCCCACATTGAATCTGGTACTGGTATCCTGTATAAGCTATTATTGATCTGGTACTGGTACTCCCTGTATATAGATCCATTATTGATCTGGTACTGGTACTCCCTGTATATAGCTCCACATTGATCGTGTACTGGTACTCCCTGTATATAGATCCATTATTGATCTGGTACTGGTACTCCCTGTATATAGCTCCACAATGATCTGGTACTGGTACTCCCTGTATATAGCTCCACATTGATCTGGTACTGGTACTCCCTGTAATAGCCCACATGATCTGGTACTGGTACTCCTGTATAAGCTCCCATTGATCTGGTACTGGTACTCTGTATATAGATCCATTATTGATCTGGTACTGGTATCCCTGTATATAGATCCATTCTTGTCTGGTACTGGTACTCCCTGTATATAGATCCATTATTGATCTGGTACTGGTACTCCCTGTATTAGCCACATTGATCTGGTACTGGTACCCCTGTATAAGCTCATTATTGATCTGGTACTGGTACTCCCTGTATATAGATCCATTATGGATCTGGTACTGGTACTCCCTGTATATAGCTCACATTGATCTGGTACTGGTACTCCCTGTATATAGATCCATATTGATCTGGTACTGGACTCCCTGTATTATAGATCCATTATTGATCTGGTACTGGTACTCCCTGTATATATCTCCACATTGATCTGTACTGGTACTCCCTGTATATAGATCCATTATTGATCTGGTACTGGTACCCTGTATATCTCCATTGATTGTTACTGGTACTCCCTGTATATAGCTCCACATTGATCTGGTACTGGTACTCCCTGTATATAGCTCCCATTGATCTGGTACTGGTACTCCCTGTATATATCTACATTGACTGGTACTGGTACTCCCTGTATATAGTCCATTTTGATCTGGTTGTACTCCCTGTAATATATCTCCACATTGATCTGGTACTGGTACTCCCTGTATATAGTCCAATTGATCTGGTACTGGTACTCCTGTATAATTCCACATTGATCTGTGCTGGTACTCCCTGTATATATCTCCAATGATATGGTACTGGCTTCCCTGATATAGCTCCAATTGATTGGTACTGGTACCCTGTATATAGCTCCACATTGATGGTCTGGTACCCTGTATATAGTCCACATTGATCTGGTACTGGTACTCCCTGTATATAGATCCACATTGATCTGGTACTGGTACTCCCTGTATAAGCTCCAATTGATCTGTACTGGTACTCCCTGTATATATCCATTATTGATCTGGTACTGGTATCCCTGTATTAGTCCATCATTGATCTGGTACTGGTACTCCCTGTATATACTCCACATTGATCTGGTACTGGTATCCTGTATATAGATCATTATTATCTGGTACTGTACTCCCTGTAATAGTCCATTATTGATCTGGTACTGGTACTCCCTGTATATAGCCCACATTATTATGGTACTGGTACTCCCTGTATATAGACATTTATTATCTGGTACTGGTACTCCCTGTATATAGATCCATTATTGTCTGGTACTGGTACTCCCTGTATATAGCCATCATTGATCTGGTTCTAGTACTCCCTGTATACAGCTCCAATTGATCTGGTACTGGTACTCCCTGTATATAGATCCATATTGATCTGGTACTGGTACTCCCTGTTAAGTCCACTATTGATCTGGACTGGTACTCCCTGTATATAGATCCATTATTGATCTGGTACTGGTACTCCTGTATATAGTCTCACATTGATCTATGGTCCTGGTACTCCCTGTATATAGATCCATATTGATCTGGTACTGGTACTCCCTGTATATAGCTCCAATGATCTGGTACTGGTATCTCCCTGTATATAGATCCATTATTGATCTGGTACTGGTACTCCCTGTATATAGTCCACATTGATCTGGTTCGTACTCCTGTATACAGCTCCACAATTATATCGGTACTGGTATCTGTATAAGCTCCATTATTGATCGGGTACTGGTACTCCCTGTATATGATCCATTATTGATCTGGTACTGGTACTCCCTGTATATAGCTCCACATTGATCTGGTACTGGTACTCCCTGTATATAGACTCCTTATTGATCTGGTACTGGTACTCCCTGTATATAGTCACAATGTATCTGGTACTGGTCTCCCTGTATATAGCTCCACATTGATCTGGTACTGGTACTCCCTGTATATAGCACATTGATCTGGTACTGGTTTTTCTGTCCTAGCTGTAACGCTCACATTATCTGGTACTGGTACTCCTGTATATAGATCCATTATTGATCTGGTACTGGTACTCCTGTATATAGATCCATTCTGATCGGTACTGGTACTCCCTGTATATAGATCCATTATTGATCTGGTACTGGACTCCCTGTATATAGCTCCACATTGATCTGGTACTGGTACTCCCTGTATATCAGCTCATTATTGATCTGGTACTGGTACTCCCTGTATATAGATCCATTATTGATCTGGTACTGGTATACTCCCTGTTTAGCTCCACATTGATCTGGTACTGGTACTCCCTGTATATAGATCCATTATTGATCTGGTACTGGTACTCCCTGTATATAGATCCATTATTGATCTGGTACTGGTACTCCCTGTATATAGCTCCACATTGAATGTACTGGTACTCCCTGTATATAGATCATTATTGATCTGGTACTGGTACTCCTGTATATAGATCCATTATTGCTATGGTACTGTACTCTCTGTATATAGCTCCACATTGATCTGGTACTGGTACTCTCTGTATATAGATCCATTATTGATCTGGTACTGGTACTCCCTGTATATAGCTCCACATTGATCTGTACTGGTACTCCCTGTATATAGATCCATTATTGATCTGGTACTGGTACTCCCTGTATATAGATCCATTTTGATCTGGTACTGGTACTCCCTGTATATAGCTCCACATTGATTGGTACTGGTACTCCCTGTATATAGATCCATTATTGATCTGGTACTGGTACTCCCTGTATATAGATCCATTATTGATATGGTACTGGTACTCTCCTGTATATAGTACTCCACATTGATTCTGTACTGGTACTCTCTGTATATAGATCCATTATTGATCTGGTACTGTACTCCCTGTATTAGCTCCACATTGATCTGGTACTGGTACTCCCTGTATATAGCTCCACATTGATCTGGTACTGGTACTTCCTGTATATAGCTCCACATTGATCTGGTACTGGTACTCCCTGTATATAGCTCCACATTGATCTGGTACTGTACTCCCTGTATATAGCCCACATTGATTCTGGTACTGGTACTCCCTGTATACAGCTCCACATTGATCTGGTACTGGTACTCCCTGTATACAGCTCCACATTGATCTGGTACTGGTACTCCCTGTATATAGATCCATTCTTGTGTATTTAATGTTATTCCTCTTGCGTTACTATTATTTATTTAACTCTGCATCATTGGGAAGGGCTCGTAAGCAAGCATTTCGCGGTGAAGTCTACACCAGTTGTAGCGACCTCAACACAACACTTAGAGCCATTGTCAAGAAGTATGGACCTCTTGGTGTAATGGTTAAGGTATTGGCTTGATAGCACCTGGACCTGGGTCTAAGTCCTGGTTGGGGCTGCCCCCTGAATTTGGTATAATATATTCCACACAGTACACAAAAAATTGTAAAAAAGGGGGGTTATTTGAGTACGACAAGAGAGCATTCTTCTGGACTGTGTGTGTTGATTTTTTTTCGTAWTTTTTTTTATTTAACATTTATTTAACTAGGCAAGTCCGTTAAGAACAAATTCTTATTTACAAGGACGGCCTACCGCAGCCAAACCCTAACCCTGTCACGATGTTCGTAGTAATGATCGGACCAAGTCGCAGCGTACGTTGAGTTCCACATAATTTTAATGAAAGTGAAACTTAAGCAAATACAAAAACCAAAATAAAGAACAAACGAACCGTGATGACAATGCAGTGCTAAACAGGCAACTACACAGAAACAATATCCCATAACCCACAGGTGGAAAAAATGCAACTTAAGTATGATCCCCAATTAGAGACAACGATTACCAGCTGCCTCTAATTGGGAATCATACACAAACACCAACATAGAAAAATAAACCTAGAACCCCACATAGAAATAATAAACTAGACTAAACATCCCTAGTCACGCCCTGACCTACTCTACCATAGAAAATACAGGCTTTCTATGGTCAGGATGTGACAAACCCGGACGACGCTGGGCCAATTGTGCGCCACCCTATGCGACTTCTAATCACGGCCGGTTGTGATACAGCCTGGAATCGAACCAGGGTATGTAGTGACACCTCTAGCACTGAGATGAAGTGCCTTAGACCACTGCGCCACACGGTTTGTTTAACACAAACAAAAGGCCGACAACAAACACACCAGTGTCTGGTGATGGACAGATCTTTTTCACATGGTCTGTCATACAGTACACACATACGCAAGCACGCGCGAACATACGCACACACACCGACTTGTTTACTTCTTCAGCGCGATACAAACCACACACACACATCCATGCTAATGTGTGATCAGTGCTGATTTAAACTGCAGCAGTGTGTTTGTCTGCTGTAAATATGTCCACCAACAAAACCATTAGGAAAAGCCAATTACAGTGAGAATGATTAGCAATGTTTCTCTCTCTCGTTCTCTGCTTTCCTCAGCAGCTGTTCAGCCTGCTCTGTCTGATATGAATCATGTTAGAGCCAGATGCTCTATACCAGCGGATTGACTTAGGCAGTAAATGCCTCAGGGTAGAGCAGTAGCGGTTGTGTGTGTGTGTGTGTGTGCTCTGTGTGTGTGTGTGTGTGTGTGCTGTGTGGTGTGTGTGTGTGTGTGTGTGTGTGTGTGTGTGGGTTGCGTGCGTGCGCTGCTGCGTGCGTGCGTGCGTGGCGCGGTGCGTGCGTGCGTGCGTGCGTGCGTGCGTGCGTGCGTGCGTGCGGCATTGTTATGAATCTGCACTATTTGCATGTATAGGAGTTGCAAAGGAATTCCAAATCCATTGGGAACAGGTTAAAGTTTGCCGACTTCCCAACCCATGTTCCCTCCTTCATTGCTGTCTCGTTCGCTCACACTTCTGTGGGAATGTTTTCCTCATCAGCCTGGATTAGTATTCAAGCACACTACTTTTCTAGAATTGAACGACAACACCGGACCCCAAGTTATCATCTATAGGTGTGTTCGTAAATTCAATCTGGTTTGCTGGAGTGCTGGAGTGCGCTCTGGGCGTTGTAAATTTAGAGCGTTGTCAGATGTCCATCATAAAATTCATAGCAGGGTAAAGGGAAGTCAAGGTAGGAGTTCAGGGGCATGCAAATTAGCACAACACAAGCCTTGGACTGAGAACACTGTGTGGGCTGGTCTTAATCTCAGGTGGAAATTGCCTCTAACATTTGAGAAGTATCACTGCTTTCACAACTAATTAGGAACATCAGTTAGCTCACCATATTCTGGTCTCACCCGGGTCTTTGAAAGAGTGTTGAACGTTCTGCCTCAGTGGTTTCCTGTGGTGTCTCATCAACTGCCACCCGGGACAATACAGCCCACACTACACTCGTAGCCCATTACTCACATTACACCAGATTCACACCTTCTAAGATGCCATGTTTTATCATCTCTCTAGAGATGTAGCCGTCTATAAAGACATCAAGCCATTGCCCTGGGAGACAAACATGGGAATTAAATGATTACGCATCTTAATCAGCCTTGTTATCTCCACTGCCCAGTTATCTTCTAGTAAACACACACAAGCACACACATGGATGCATGTGAGTGGATAGTGTTCTCTACGAATGCCCTCTAATCAGTCACACACACAGCACACATATATGCACACACACAGATCCACGCACACACACACATGTACATATGCATGTATGGACAGACACATAAACATATCCCTTTTTAGCATTCCATGGCCTGGTGGAGATTGATGTTGTTAAGCAATGCCGACAGTATATGCAGTGTGTGTGTGTGTGTGTGTGTGTGTGTGTGTGTGTGTGTGTGTGTGTGTGTGTGTGTTGTGTGTGTGTGTGTGTGTTGTGTGTGTGTGTGCTGTGTGTGGTGTGTGTGTAGTGTGTGGTTGTGTGTGTGGTTGTGTGTGTGTGTGGTGTGTCAATCAGGGCCTCTCGCTGCTCCATCGGTCATGCAGATCTACTTATCCCCCAGAGGACAGTGTGAGATAAGGTGCGTGTACAGGATACCTCAGGCTACTGTCGACATTGTTTACCAACATCAATCTCCACCCAGCCATGGAATACTAAACAGGGAAATGTGTATGTGTCTGTCCATGTGTGTGTCTGTGTGTGTTTGCTTATCCTAGGCCTGGAGCTCCTGGTGCTCCTCTCCCCCACAGCTGAATTATACATCATAAGGCTCSTGGTGCTCTGTATGGCCCAGGGAAGATTACATCACAGCAGAGATGATATGTGGTCCATCTCTGGCTGTAACCATGCTCCCCCCTCCCCTCCTCTGACCGTGGTCTGGTTCCCTGTTTAGTACAGGATGGAAGAAAGGAAGAAATAAGAGGTCTGTTATCTCTTATTGTAAAGCTGTGCTTCTGCAGACCTCTCCTCTGTGTTCAGCATTGATGTTTCTTCTCTACAACACCACTCTGCACTCACCCTTTCAAAAACTGAAGAAACATGTATTTCTCTATCTCCCTCCCTCTTTCTCTCCCTCCCTGCTCCTTCACCTCTCCCCTCCCTTTTTTCTCCTGTTTTGTCTCAGGAGTGTTCCATGTAAGGAGCATCCAGCCTGTCTTCAAACAGAATGTGTTTCCTCCTCTCTCTCTCTCTCTCTCTCTCTCTCTCTCTCTCTCTCTCTCTGGCCTGGCATCGTGCTGTGGTCTCCTCTGGCAGGTTGTGGGAAAGAATGACTGATTAGGTGGGCTAGCTGCTGATTTCCCCTCCTTCACTGCCTCTCTGACTGTGTCCAGAGCTCTAACATTGTATGAATTGGGCACTTGCATTGGCACAAACCTTTAACTTTCACCAGGAGGTTTTAGGGTAGCAGACGTCATCGGCTGGCTTGTATTGAGGATTTTACTCAAAACAATGTATATATGTTCGTACTTAAGAAGAAGTGTGCGTGTGACATCACTCAAGCAGTAAAGTGGTATAAGAAACTACTTGTGAGGGATTCCCGTTCTGCCTGAGGAGCTCAGCAAGCGTCTTTGTGTGTCAGACCTACAGCGTTTCTCTGGATTAATAGACTGAGGAAAGATCAATGTTGAGGGCCAAATGAGCTGGAAAATAAGACCCTGAGAAGAAAATAGAGGTTTTCTGCAATTGATGTCACTTCACACACTTGATACTGTGGCTAAATTGTATTAGTCGTGCACAATTTCACAATGTTCAGCACATTCTTTTGGTTTTCTTAAATAATAGAAATTGTGCCTGACACTGGCCTGCAGGTTGTTGCAAGTGTAATGTTTGTGAGAATTAGAACCAAAGCCGTATTCAGATGCCTTGGAAATATGGAAATATGAATACAAGGTAAATCTTTTTCAAAGGGAGGAAAAGTTAAGCATCGACTCGATGCCCCTCTCTGGAGTCAAACATTCAAATTCATCTATCGACCCCAAACGTCTTGACAAGCGTCTGAATTTAATTGAACATGCTCTCAGTGGTTCCCGTGGCACCTATAGAATCAATTAGATTTAATGCTGTATTAAAGATTTTGTACAGGGAAAACAGTTATTCATAGCTGAAGTCACAATCACCTGAKGTAGCAATCCACCAGCTGGTATTAGACTTGTTGGGTATCCAGCCTTTACCATGATTTACATATTAGTGGATTAGGGGATCCAAGTCATCCAGTCCTGGGTCCGTATTCATAA